>NW_004955485.1:1986323-2085761 GCF_000276665.1 Chinchilla lanigera | reverse complement strand
TGAACTGAACCTCTTATCTGATTTTTTTGAGGAAATATCCTCACTATTTCCACAGTGGCTGTATCAGTCCAAATTCCTACCAAGAGTGGAGAAGGGTCCCCCCTAAAGGCCTGCCAGCATTTGCTATTGGTTGATTTACTGATGATAGCCATTCTTTTGGGGGTGAGATGGAATCTCAGTGTTATTCTAATTTTCATCTCTCTGATGACAAATGATGTTTAATATTTTTTCAAATATTTATTTACTATTAGTATTTTATCTGAGAAATATATACTCATGTCAAATGTCCATTTTTGGATTGGATTTTTCAATTTGGACTACCTGATTTTTTTTCAGTTCTTTATATGTTCTAAATATAAGTTCTTTGTCTGAGGAACAGTTAGCTAAAATTTTTCCCACTCTGTGGGTAGTCTTTTCTCTCTGTTGGTGATTTCTTTTGATGTGGAAAAGCTTTTAAATAAGATGAGATTCCAGTTACCGATTCTTTGAAGTATTTCCTGTGCAGTTTCAGTTTTGTTAATGAACTCTCTGCCTATACTGATGTGTTCAAAATTTCTACCTACTTTCTCTTTCAATAGATTGAGTGTTTCTGTTCTGATATTATGTTTATTTTAAAGAGAAAAGAACAAAACCAAAATAACAAAAACTAAGACAAAATAACAATAAAATGATATAGAATTCCAAAAAAGATGATAGGAATTAACAATGGTTGTGATATTACATATTGCTATCTTCAAAGTAGTTGCTCAGATAACCAGATAAAGGCATGCAAGATTAATCAAACAAGTAAACAGTAATTGTTCCTTATAATAAACCAACAGAAATTAGTAGTACAATTATCTTAGCTATGTTGTATGTGTATATATATGTGTGTGTGTTTGTATTTTCCCTTCACTCTGTCTTTTCTCCTTACCCTCATGCCAGTTGTTCTTTCCTTTTGAGCAGTTACATTCCATTTTACAATGTCTATTATACCTTTCAGGTTGTATTTACTCTTTCAGGTTCTTACACTAGAGAGGTGGTAAAGAAGAAAGAAAGAAAGAAAGAAAGAAAGAAAGAAAGAAAGAAAGAAAGAAAGAAAGAAAAAAAGAAAGAAAGAAGAAAGAAAGAAAGAAAGAAAGAAAGAAAGAAAGAAAGAAAGAAAGAAAGAAAGAAAGAAAGAAAGAAAGAAAGAAAAGAAAGAAAGAAAGAAAAGATTGAATATTGTTTCTTAATCACTTTTGCCAGTCTGTTTCTTTTGATTGGTTAGTTGAGGCCATTTACATTGACCCTTATAACAGGTACAAATAGGCCTGTCTTTGTCATGATACTTTCCTGCTGTTGGGTCCCTGCTTTTCTCCTCCATTTAACTGCTTGCCCTGTCTGGTGATTTCTTTTTGTGGTTGTTCTTGGAATTGTGGTCATTTTTATCTCTGTCTAGAATATCTTTTAATACTCTTTGTAGCACTGATTTGGTGCTCATGAATTTCTTTTGTTGTTCTTTGTCATGAAAGTATCTTACTTTTCCATTAATGTTGTTAGATAGCTTTGCAGGGTACATTAATCTGGGTTGGAAGTTTTTTCTTTCAGGCTTAAACTATTTCACTGCAAACTCTTCTTGACTTGAGAGTTTATGTTGAGAATTCTGCTGTGGTTCTGATGGGCTTTCTTTTATATTTGATCTGCTTCTTTTCTTTAACACCTTTTAATATTTTGTCATTGTGCTGAATTTCTTGAACCTTATTATGTCTTTCTGTAGTTTTATTTTGGTCATGGCTGTTTGGAGTTCTATATACTACATTTATTTTTATGTCAAATTCTTTATTCACTCTTGGGAAGTTTTCTGCTATTATTTCTGTGAAGAGATTTTTTTTATGTAATTGTGCTGTCTCCAGCTTTCTCATTGACCCTAATCAATCCTGTGTTATTCTTCTTTGCTTCATCTTGTAGCTGTTGGATTTATTTTTCATGGTCTCTTGCTATTTTTAAGATATCTTTCTTTTCATGATCACTAGCTGCACTTTTGTCTCCAAGATCTAATATTCTATCCTCTCCTTTATTCAGTCTGTTACATATACTTTCAGTGGAGGTTTTGGTCTATTGAATTTCAATTTGGATTTGTTTCATAGATTTTTTTCTTTCCTATACTGGCAAGTTTTGTTTCCACCATTTTTCTAAGTTTATCTATTCTTTTATCTTTGTGTTCTCTAATATCTTTGATTTTAAACATCATGTGTTTCTATACCTGAGAGATTATTTTCTCTAATAACCTAATTGTTTTTAATTGTTTTATTCTAGTTGTTTTTTCACTTCTGTTGGTATCATTTCAGAAAGTTCCAGTGTTCGGCTTCCAAATTTATCTATTTCATTGTGCTTCAGGCTGTCCTGGGTGAGATGGGAGTATGGGGTTGAATTTTGCTTCTACATCTTGTCATTTTTTAAATTTTTTCTCTTTTCTTCTATTTTGTTTTCTATGTTGATATTTGCCACTTTCTTGGGATAGATAGCTTTATCACTAGTAATGAGCATTCCTTAGGAGATGTGTGTTCTTCAGTGTGTTCTTCTCTAGATATAGGTGGTTCTTCATAGCTGTCCCAAGAACTCACCTTCCCAATTTGTAAAGGACGTAAAATTACTATTTGGCCCAACAGCCAATCCTTTAATATCAAGGTATGGTAATGATTATGACCCCATAGTATCACAGTGTTATCAGTCAGGAAGAAAAACTGATTATAACATGTATGACATCCTGGCTGGAGTAGTACAGTTAGTAGTAATAACAGCTTCAGGCACAGATTAACTACTGAAAACTACAGTAACCATTAACCTGTTACCTCCAACCACAGGAGCAAACTCTAAAGTTATACAACAAAATCCAACATATACCATGTACTTATAGTCAGTGATTTTCCTTTTAGTGGAATGGTTTTACCCTTCTGTCTGTAGTGGGGAAGTTTTAGGGTGCAGAATAAGGTGAGGAATGAGGTCAAATATAGTATAGTCAATACTGAAGGTAAAAAAAGATCACACAAGTTTTGGGAAACTGGAGGACGCAGGAGGAAAGAATGAAATATGGTGTGAAGGAGTAATTAGAATGGGAAGGACAATGTTTACTCACTTGAAAGTTTAAATTCAAGAAGTAATGGAGGAAAGAGAGAAAGAGGATCTGTAGATTAAAACAGAAAAGAAAGGTAAGAAACCTAAACAGTACAAAACAGAGGGAAGAAAGAGAAGAATGAAAAAGAAAAGAAGAAAAGAAAGGAAAAAAGGAGACCAGAGAAAGAGGGGAGAAAAAAATCCCAAGAATAAAAACAACCACAAAACGGACAATACAGAGTTACATGTGATATGTTGTAAAATGTTGTATGTCTGTTAATGTTTCCCTCCTTTTATCCTTAAAATAAAAAAAAAAAATAAAAAAAAAAACAACCACAAAATACAAAACAAAACAAGATAACTTCTGACCATACAGGCGAGGGTTAGCCAATCAGACAAAAAAGGGAGAATACAAGTAGTAAAATACCTCTGCTGTGTACAATTCTGTGTTAGTGTCCATGTCAGACCCCAGAAATGTGCTCTGTACTTCAGCCAACTTTGCCATGGGAATTGTACTAGGTATGGAGCTGATCGTGGTCTCTGGATATGGAGGCTGGGTCTGGTGTTCTGTTAGTGGAATTCTCCAGAGCTCAACTGTTGGTTCCTTGCTGCTATTTCAAACACTTGTCCCACATTGCTGGTCTCACTGATTGCTCTGCCCTGCAAAGGTGTGTGTGTGCCCAAGGGCCCAGGGCAATTGTCCTGGGTCTCAGTGGACTGGTCACTCTGCCCTCCAAAGGCATCACAGATTTGGTTTTGTCTGCTTCATGCATTTAACAGAAGAGCTTTTAATTTTAATTAAATACTAATTTTTTTTTTATATCCTTCCTTTTGTTTTTTTACTTAAGAAGCCTATGTCACTCCTAAGGCCATAAAAGTCTGCTCTTATGTCTTTTATCCAGAATTTTATAATTCTAGGTGTTATACGTAAATCTGTGATTCATTTTAAGTCTTTGGCACAGCATAAAGCAGAACTCAGCCTTCATGCTGTGTCATCCATACTCTCTCTGTACCTATTTGTGGAGGCCTCTTTTCCCCCGGTGACTTCCACATACAGCTGTGCAACTCTGTCGGTTTATTGAAAGGAACTGTTAATGTGTAATCGTTTCTCCTCAAAGGAGAAAACTTCTAGGAAAATGTCTTCACTTTTTTTCAATCCTGAGGTTGGTGCTTTGAAGGCAGACAGATAAATACGTCCTGGATAAAGTTTGTTTTTAAATTATTTTCTTTTTCCCTCTGAATTTAATTTCTTTCATTACTGTTCCTTTAGACTGATGATTCTGATCCAGTAGAGGAAAGAATTAAAGTAAAATTTCTCCAGTATCATTGACAAAAAAAAAAAAAAAATCATTAAGCAGTGTTTATGCAAGCAGTTCTTTCTATCTTTGAAAGATACAGGTGCCAACAAATTCAGATTTCTGGCCACTGATGATGACTTGATTCTTATTCATTGAGCACCAATACTTTCATCCTATTTCTGACTCATTGCCCTTGATCTCTAAGATAGATTCCATAATGCATATGCACCAAATCTGAATTCATACTGTAGGGAGAATGAAGATGTGTTACTCCAAAAATAAGGACAACTTTGTTTTACAAAAGTATCCACTCCTCATCAGTGATCAAAACCTGGACTTTGACTGTCACTGCCTTGAACTTTCCCCACCTCCTTCTATTTGACTTCCAGTAAATAATGTAGTGAATATGAGAATAGCAAAGGAAAAGGCAATTTGTAGACCTAATACTCAAAAATAATTAATACTCAGACTTTTAAAAGCTTATATAATTGTTTTTAAAGAACACTGTAGTAAGGTACACTGCAGAGCACTTTAGGACTCTAGATTTGATTCTTGGCTCAGTTATCTGTCTAGTAACATTTAAACTTTTTTTTGGATATTAGAAATCAAACTTATGACCTCATCCTTGCCAGGCAAGTGCTGTTCCACTGAGCTATATCCCTAGCCTAGTAATGTTTAATTTTAACAAGTAACTTTGAGCTGTAGTTTCTTCAGATATAAAACAAATTGTGTAATAATACCTAGCTTTACAGAGTTGAGAAACTAGATTGAGATCTTAATCTTTTTTAAATGTCTACCTCAGCAGTTCCTAATACATTGCCAGCAAAAATTCAATATATAGTTAGTTCTCTCCTCTTCATATAAATATTCTCTTACTCTGCCAGCAGTGGAGGCAATTGTGTGTTGATGCTTTTCCATATTTGACCCTATTTCCCCAGTGACAACTGTCCCCAACTAAGTTTGTTTGTATACTACTTCCACTAAATAGAATTATTCGGAGAAGCCTCCAGCATGAAAATTTTTCTTTCAGAACTCTACATTTCTTGTAGATACATATTAACCATACTCAACTTGTTGAACCAGATATCCCAGTGCCTAGTGATAAGCTAGCTCTGATAGCAAGGTTCATACTTTGCTGATAGAAGCTACTAACTTGGTGTTGCAAGTGCTGTCTGTGAAGATACCAAGAATTCCGATGGTCCAGAACTTGCAAATGTGTATTAAGCCACTGGAATTACTACCAACCAGGAAGAAGAGACAGAGAAAGAGGCTGGAACTCATTCTGGACCCACTCCAAATGCTTAAGAAAAGTCAATTGCTTTTAACACCTGTCATACCTGTTTAACTAGCTGTACTCAAACTCTATTGAAATTCACAGAGAAATTAAACAGCAACATAAAAATAATCTGAAAGAATTTAACAATTCCATTCCAGAAAAGAACAGAATACTGTATAATAACAAGACAGTAACTGAAACTGTAGGTTAATAACCTTGAACTCTACAATATAATGAGGCACATATAGTACTAGATTGGAATAAAATATAGAATACAAATGCATATAATAACAGCTTATAATAAATTGCTAGCATTGATTGCAGTTAAATTGCCTTATTTTAATATAAGATTGTAATTCAGACAGGAGCAGCTTGCTGCCTTGTTCTTGCCTGATTTGGCACCAAATAAAAATATTTTTTCTCAGCTGTTATAGTTTTGAATGAACATCCAAACTTTTGTAATTTTCTTTTCTTGTATGAAGAGCTATAAATCAAAACAGATTTTCACAAGTTGGGTGAACCTGTGCCCTTTTAGATTGGAAACAATCAGAACATTACCAGTCCTGATTCAGGATTCTTCGTCAAAATTGTTTCCAAAGTATGGACACTGTTAAGACATCCAATTTCACATTTCATATATTCTGTACTACTAGGTGGATATGGCTGGGCTCAGAAATGGGATAGCAGTTGTGAACCTAACTCTACCAGTGTGGTTCCCCCATCCCTGCTCAGTCTGATCAGGCCTCATCTCTCAGTAAGACAGCTTTATCCTCCTACAGTACATGTTATGTTCTAAGCCCTGTGCATTGGCCTACTTTTCTTGGGCCTGAGGACACAAAGTTGACTCCCTTGGCACCCCCTGTTTACAAAATTCTTCTTGCTTTGAATTAGAAGCTAGTTGTATTCAAAAGAAATATGAAACTCACAACCTCTGCTTCTAAGGAGCTTTGAGGTAGAAAGTGATGTGCAAATGACTTCTGCATGGCACAGCGACTTCAGCTTTCTATGATGTTAAAACACGTCCTTAAAAGGAGATAGAGAAACAATTTCATCCTTTGACCAATGATACAGAAAGGTCATAGATGTGGCGTTTCTTTGCATGAGAATTAAAGGAACAGACTTTTTCTTCCAGGGAGTTCTCCTGTGTGTTTCTTAGACAATACATTAAGGGACAACATTTTGAAGTACAGCTGCATGAGAAAAGTAAATTATCACTCTTGAAAATCAAATATCCCTATCTCTCCTATAGAAAACCAAAACACAAACAAACAAACAAAAAAACCACACATGAGTAAATCCTGACTTGAAAGAGGAAGGATGTGTGAAGAGAGTTGTCAGGAGAAGAGGAATTACAGATAAAAGAGAATTTAACATTAGTGGAGGATTGTGACTAGAATATCATTGTCAAATAAAATATTTGGTTCTTTAAAGGCAGACACTAGACTGGGGCAAAGTGGGTCAAAGAAAGTGTCTATATACAGAGCTCTGCCCTGGACAAATGAGTGACAGAGACCAGCTTAACTACAGAAAGGCCCAGCGACAAGGACTGGGTTTTAGGAGACCTCCTAACAAACATAGTCCTCTGCCTCTTTCTGGGAATTGAACAAAAGAATATGGCCTATGAAGTTCAAAATATTATGTTTCTTATACTAAAGTCAGAACTGGGGGATTTGACTTAGTATGAAAACAAATAGATCTAAGCAAGGGAATGCCAGAATGGGAAAGATTCATAGAGCACTCAGAGGCACTGGGACAGGGCAGGCCACACTGGAGCAGGAGGTAAAAGAAAGAAGCACCTGGGCAAGAAGCACCATCTCCCTGCAGGTGGCTACCTCCACAGAGCAAACCCCAAGCAGGCAGAGGTTACCATTTGCAAATTTATCAACTCAGTAAGTCATCCCAAGATGTGGCTCATAACCTTCACTTTAACAAGCAGCAGCTCTATCCCATCTCCTCATCATTTCCCATCCCAAGTGATTTTCTTGCAGTATGCTGTTTTGGAGCAATTCCCTACCTACCTCATGGTATCTGTCTCCAAGTTTCTCTTGTGCTAGCCTACCAAGGCACTGGAAGTGAACTATGCCAAAGTTTATATAACTCTTTATCATTATGTCATTATTTACCAAGATGTTCTGTTTTCACTTTATTTCCCAAGAAAATATATATTTTGAAAGAAATTCTCTGGATGCAATGGGTTTAAAGAAACTCTAAATATCATCTTCATTGAAACAGGCATTTCACATTTCTCTAGTGTGCTAAGGAACACTTTATTAAACAGTTTCCAAAATGCAGCTGTGAGAAACAGCCACCGAACTCCACAGATGGATGAATGACCTTTACCCAAGAACTCTTCATCTTAGCCAAAATAGCATATGAGGGCCTGGAAATCCTGAGATTTGCACAAATCTCACCCCTGTTTTCTTGACTCAGTGCCTATTGAAGCAGTCACGTCTTTCTAAGTCCCCAGACTTTTCAAGTACTCTTTCAAATAAAGGACTAACAACTCTATGTAATTAAACTCTAGCTTTCTTTATCCATGCTAAACAATGGAAATTAAATCTGGGTAGAGAGGGAGGATGTGAGTTCAAGCAAGGCACCACTGGCATTGCTAGCTCCCTTTTTTCTCTTGCAAACAGAATTTTCACAGAAATTATTTTCTTGCTTTGCATGAGTTTAAAATGTCAATCTCTAGCTTATTCAATGAATTGTGGCCCTACACTTGGTCCACAGTGACACTCTTTAGAATCAGTAGATGTTTCAGGCATGACTGCTTTAGTTAACAAGATGTTGTTATAAATTACAGTCGTGGAGGATGGTGATGTCATTGGGCTTTATCAATTGTAAATGAGCTGACTTGAATAAAATTAGATTTTCTAATTTTTGTCCCTAGCCAGTGGAGAGCCAGCCTGCTCACTTCAGGGACAGGCTTTGTGAGTTAAGGGCTTATGAGATCCATGCCCCTTTCTAAAGCTATCTCAGTTCCCTGTGCTCAGCCTGACTCACTGAAGAGAGGATTAGGTCCCTTAGGATAGGTCCTACACTAGGAAGCTCCTGAGGAAATTCATTCTGGTTTCCTGGCTCCACTTAAGTACAGAGTCTTGGGAAAACTAGACTGAGCAAAGGTCCTACGCTAACCAGAAGATAAGGTCCTATGCTAACCAGAAGATAAGAGTGACTTGCGTGTCCTGAGGAAACATTTTCATTATTTCAGCTCAACTTTACAATTACCAGTACACCTAGTAATAACAGTGACTATGAAATCACTGACAACAGTGGTGAAATCATAACAGCTACAGTTTGTGAGGACATACTACGTACCAGGCATCATCCTCAGTACTGTATAATATTTAACTCCCACAGCTATTTTGTGACATCAGTTTAATTACTAATACCACTTTTTTAGGGGGATAAAAAATGAAGCCCAAAGAGTTAAAATTATTTATCCAAAGCTACCTGGCTACTGATCAGTGTACTAGAATTCAAGTTCAGGTTTGTAAGAAGTCCATGTTACATGCAATAGGTTCCAAATACTCTCACAAACCAACTCAGATTAATGGAGTGCAGGAAACGCTCATGACCAGAGCTATTCATTGGGAAAAAGCAAAAGGAGCTCTACCTGTTGGTGAGATTTGGGAATGTGACTCTTCACTTGTCCCAAAATGCATGCAAAGTTTTGCCATGAACCAAATATTCTCTCTGCAATCAGTGAAATCATCTTTTAAATTCAAATCATTTTATACACATATGGAGGGGTGAAATTAAGAAAAGAAATCTCTGAAGAGGCAAAATTGTTCCTTGGACTATTTTCAGACATTCTGCTTAGTTGGATGAGATAGGATGAAGGGTAGTATAGCCGTAAAGTAAGTCCAGATTTCATGTTCTTTAAGGAAATGCCAAAATATGATAGGAGAACTTAACTTACTTTTTCTTTTTCCTTTTGTTTTCAAGGGAGAAAAATAGTGACTAAAAAAATCTAGATCCATCAAAATTGAACATGAAGAAAGTATTTCTATATTCTTAAGTCAGTCAGTAGCCAGCACAGAAGGATAGAGTTTTTTAAAAATGATAATAATACTTACTTAGGTTTTGTAGTTTATTATAGAGTGCTTTAAAGTTTATTATCCTTTTCTGTTCTCACAAAAGCCATGTGGGAGTGTAGGACAGGGATTACACTCTACAGGTGAGAAAATTAATTATTGAAAAAACTTGAGACAAAAATCTCAGTAGTTAGCCCGAGGGTCCCACAGTTGGTAAGGAAAAGAGTTAGCACCAACCCTTGATATTCAGCTGCAAATGTCTCTTCTGTGGAAACTCAGGAACTAGCTCAAATGAAGAGTGAACATCTCAAAATTGGTGGGGAAACTATGAGCAGAGATGTGGCTTTGTTTGGGCCAATTTGTGTCCTTCTCCAAACAGTGTGCTTTAGAATAAGAGAAATCCACATATATCTGAATGTAATTTGGTGAAAGTAATTTCTCAAACACAGTCTGTGGTTAATTCAAGACCCTAGTTTATGGTCAAGGCTACTCATATGTTTTCATGTTATTGTCTTGTAAAGCTCCAAAAAAGCCAGTTGCTAGTTTTTCTTGTTAGTTAGTGCAATGGTACCACAGTAATCTGGACCATGTAATTACATTTCCTGATTCTATCATTACCAGTGAAAAATAAATGTGTTAGGCAGGTGATGGTATACTACATGGTGAATACATCATTTTCAGGGAATTTGGAAGATTAACGTGAGTATGTTTTCAATCTTTGGAAAGTCAGTATTTGGATTGAATAATATTGGAGTTGAGTAGAAGAAAACATTTTTATGGGACTGAAAGATGAAGAATATGCAAGTGCAGAGACAGTAAACATATGTAATCTTCATCTGTGGTTCCAATTAGGTTGTATAATCGAAGACACAAATGGTAGCTACTTTTTGCCTCATGCCAACATCATATGCAAAGTCTTGTTGAAGAAGGCTTACCTGTGTGTTTTATATGGGAAAACAGAAAAGAGGTTCCTAAGATGGAGTTGACCATCTCTGGACTGGCCAGTTTCTGGCTCAAAATACAGAACTCTTCTACTGAGAATTTGAACAGAGTGAGGTTAGAATTTTAAATGATAGTTTTGAGAAGTGCATGGCATTTGTCCATGAGTACAATACTGTTATAAAGAAACCAAGTCCCAGAGGATGCAGTTGAGGAGAAAATTAACAACACAAACCTTGAGCAATTTGGAGAAAGAGAGTTGAATTTAGAGAATAGTCACATCTCGGAGCTGTCCTTCTGGACGTGTAGGTCCCTGTGTTCCCAAGCCTTGACACGCAGCACTTCTTAAATTCTTACGAAACTTCTCTGTATCTCTCTTTCCATTCCTCCCTTCTGCATTGCTTTCATTTGCACTCATTTTCCTCCCCTGCTGAATACAACAGAGATCCTGTGTTCATTCTAAAAGCAAAGATTGGAAGGAGCCACCCAAACGCAACTTCCTTTTCCTAAAGTTTCACTTCATCTGCTTTGTCGTTATGCAGGAAAATCATAAGGAAAAGCAGCCTAGGAATTTTGCAGGTAAGACAGCTGGTATGTGACCTGGCTGAGGGAAGACCCAGCTCCACTGCATGGAAAAGCGTCCTTGTGACTAACTGCAGACTCTGCTGCTGTGAGAAAGTAAACCAGGGTTCTGCAGTTTCGCAGGGCAGCATTTGAAAAAAGTCTCATTTGCTGGTTGTCTTAGATTGAATGAATTTTATGACCTCTGTATATGTCATCTTCTGCATCTGAAAACCAGGGGTAATAATCTCTACATTGCATGAGGTTTTCATAAATTAAATGTAATAGAATATTAGTGTGTACATGTTACCAGGGCTTGTGCAAGTCCATGCTGCCCTCGTGGCCATAAGGAAAATGTGATTTTCTGTTCAGGGAGGAAAACTGGTGAGTTGAATGTATGGGAGGGTGGGGCTGAGAAGCAATGCATGCCCCAATTACCTGCTAATTACTGAGCTGTCATAGATAATTTATATCCAGTTCACTTCCTTCAGAGAAGGAGTATTGCTCCATATAACATCTTGAATTTGTGCAATTTTTCCATCAAGCTGGTTCATAACTAGTGGAGTATTTGGAGTGAAAGAAAAGTATCATCAAGATTTCTCAGCTGATAGGAAAATCAATGTAGCCCTGAGAGTTATCAGTAGCCCCAATTATATCTCATTGGTCATGATGGAAAGCAGTGTGCATTTACTTGACGGAATTTTTTTAACTTGATGCCTGATTATATGTCACCCTAAACACGGAATCAGAGCAGGTTGATAGGAAAATAAAACATATTCGTCTTCCAATGGTGCGGTTAGCTGCCTAAGAATGGTTGATTTATCTGTAACACAGAGTGCATAATTCAAAATGACAATAAAGAAAAAAGAAGCTTGCATAATTTCACACACATGGAAGGTAAAGACTGCTGGCAGATTTATGAGTTGTAACTTGCTGAAGACTGAGCAGAAATGTTTCATTCACTCCTCTCTGCAGACAAGAAAATGCTTTCATCTTGGAGCCCTTTCGATAAATTTTCCCCAGGAGCTGATGTACTTTAAATCTGTCAAATAGGGGCCTGTTAAGTCTGATTTGATTCTATAAATGGTAGCAGCCTGAGGCTCTGAGTAGTAGCAGCTCTAAAGATGACATACACATCGTCCTGTGTCATTTCATGGGAGAAGACAGCAAAGCTACACGTATTGCCACCTTCTGAGTTAGAAAAAAGAAGGAACATTTACAATTCTTGTCTTTCCTGGACACTAACTGCAGGAAACTATAACTACTGTAGATTGTCCCATGTCCTTTTCATTTCCAATGCTCAAGACAGACTGTATAAAACGATCCAAGTCAGAAGACTCTAAGTGTCTCAGTAGAGCAATAATTGGCTACAGAGTACCACTCGAAGACTGCAAAGGTGAGGTTTCCAGGTTTTGGGCTCTCACGTGTGGCTGCTGAAGCTTTCTGAGCATGTCATATCTGGGAATACTTGTACTTTTCATACTCTCTTCTACAATTAAACCATTAAAAATACAAGAATAATAATGCTCTAGCAAACTGGGCTCTCTACAGTGGTTATTCCAGCTGCTTCCAGAAAGCATTATTTAGACCCTAGAAAAAACCAAGGAAAAGAGGAATGCAGTTTCTGAATGGGAGGTTGGACACGTGTGTAGCAGCAGGCTTGCTGCATAGTAGGCGTTTAGTGAAAAGTCTTATGCTTTGGCTTGTCCTGGACTCCATGCTTCTGACTGAGAGTCTCCTTAGCATGACAGAAGGAGGAACATTTACTCTAGCCAAACAACACCTGAGTCTAAGGGTTCTCAGGGTCCTTGGGAGGTTGATTTACCAGAAACAGATAAAAACGTGGAATTTGTCATCATGCATATCTATTTGCAAGCAATATATATGGAAGTACTAAAAGAAGTAGTATTGGTCAGAGAGATAGCTGTGAAGCAAGTCCTACAAGGTCTTCACTAACCTCACTGGAAGTGCTGGCATACACACGGCCTGAGGTGCTCCATGCTGGGTGAAAGAGGACATTTATAGACTTCCTTGAATGGATTATTGAATATACATCAGCCCAAGAAAATCATTCCTTCGAGGGACATGGATTCTACAGTGCAGCAATTCCTAAAGTTGCTGACAGTTTAAGGCAGTCAGGCCAATGAGACTTCTCTTAAAATTATCCCAAACTTTCCATATTAGGGCTCACCAAGACAGTCTTCCTTGGCTGAACTTTCAGGCTTCTCTGGAGCTTAGCAGTTTTCAGTACCTTGTTCTCAGCTTTCTGTGTCCTCCTGCTGCCAAAAAAAGATCTTTGTATGCTTTCAGAGGTGTCTTTCCTTCTAACTTTCACTCTTCTTTTAATTGCCTATTTGTCTCCTGGGATGTATCTGTTAGCAAAAACTCTGTTCTCAACCCTGGCCTGCAGGCTACCATTAAGACTCCATTGCTTTAGTGCTCTCTGATCTTATTACTATCAGTGATCCTCTTTATATCCTCGAGTACAGTTTCCAGACGGGGCCCGCTCTGGTTATTTTTAATGATATCTTTGTTCTCTTTGATTCTACTAATTCATGGTGATTTCCTGTTACCATAAGTTCCTGGTAATTTCTTATAGAAGTTGCAGAAAGGTAACACCATTTGGTAATCAGTGTACCCCCTAGGGTTACTTAAGGAAAATGTCTGTTGAGTATTTTGGCCTTACATAGTGCAGTAGTGTGTATAGTTCAGCATGTTACCTTCTCTGAGCCCTTTAGTCCCTCAGCCTGCTGTCTGTCATGGAAACTCTGCCATTCTAAATTTATTTAGTAGGCAGTGGTTCTTTGCATGCATCTTGGGCCTATCCTACTCGTGCCTCGCACTGTGCCACTTTTTATATCTTAAATCTTAACAGAGTGTCTTAATCACTGTCCCAGTGCTGAGGTCCGATACTGGACATCCACAGCTCAATGGAGATGTTTATTTTGGCTCATGTTTCAAAAGCTTCAGTCCAACAGGCTCAGACTTAGAATAGCAGAAGGGCCCAGGCAGAGGAAAGGTGCTCACACCTCACAGTGGCTGGGAAGAAGAGCCGGAAGTAAGGAGATGAGGAAGGAGATGCACTCAACAGGGGACACCTGCACTAACCCCCCTCTCCTGACCAACCACATCTGCTAAGAGGAAATCACCCAAACCACCCCCATAATTCAATCACCTTTCACAAGCCCTGCCTGTGGACACGTGAAGCTCTTGGGAGACATGTAGATATAAACTATATCAGAGAGCATTCCCAAGTCAATTATATGTTCCATACCAAATCTTATGTTCAGGATCCCAAGCACACCCATATCCATATATCATTTCCTTACTAGAGTTCCAGATAAATCTGTAATCAGGAGTTAGGAAGGAAGCTCTACAGGCTTGGCATACTTCCTAGTATGCCTATCATGCTAGATCACTTGACTAGCGTGCACAAGACTCTGGGTTCAGTCTCCAGCACAGAAGAAAAATTTAAAGTTAAAATAGAGAAATGTCCCTCTTCTATATCTGGGTGACAATGGATCTAGGCTTATGTGAGAGTACTGAAAAGTCATGGCGCCAAAAATGAACTTATAGTCACAAAGAAAGACTTCTCTGTGGAGACGCTGCTCTGTGGAGAAGGCCCTCTCAGTGTGACAAACACAGTGTTACATTCTCCACTAACTGAAGGCAGATGATCCCAGGGCTGGTGATCTCAAAGACTTGACTCAGCCTGTTGACATTGGAGGCTTTGGTTTCAGAGTTCCAGAAGGGGAGGCAAAAGTTTTGTGAATCAATGAAACAAAAAATCCTACAAGGGAATTCTACTGAAGTTTTCACTGAGCATTAGCTTTGCTTAATACGAAAATATTTGAATACTTCAAATATAAGCAAGGCAAAGAGAAGGGCAACTGTGAAAAAATTGGAATTATAATGTATGTTTATGAATGAATCATCACAATGCACACTCCAAACAAAGTGTGATATAAGTGCTACATACTGCACCATTTCTACCCATAATAATGTGTCATAAGGAAAAATCTATTCCTTATTTACTTTATATTATTTGTTGCTATCAAGCTTTTAATCACACTTATATAATTAATGAGGGAATCACACATTCAAATTAAAAGAAGCATATCAGAAATAAAGACAATCATAAGCATCCAAGGTTTCAAATAGATTTCTAATAAGACAGATAGCAGCTGTTGCCAATCATACTGTTTCTTGGCTTCACTTTCCTTTTCTGAAGACCAGATCCTTTTCTGTGGCTATAAATATAACCTGCTTACTTGGTGCAGTTGAGTATCCTGAACCTTTTGTGATCTGGATGGATACCTGGTTGTAGAATTGCAAATAAAGCCAATCAGATCTGCAAAACTGGAAAATAAAAGCATTAAGGACAAACGAGGAAGTTGTATACTTCGCAGTTTCAATGTTATTTTCGTAAAGGAACTGTCCTCAACTTCCTGCTCTAACCTTGAATACAGAAGACTTCATCCCAGATAAATATTGGTATGGCTCATCAAAAGTTTCCAGTTACATGGTCCACACACTACCAAGATTAGAGAGTAACTCTGGTCCAATTTAGTAGCTGCTGAAGCATTTATATTTTAATAATCTATTTAAACCCAGTAAGTTTTATCCATCTCAGAGAAACAGGGAAGAGAGCAAAACTGTCCAGTAATCCTCACTCTAAGCTCTTCAAAGTTGTCTATTTTTCAATTTATTGTCTTCTTAGCACTAGAGGAACATGGTTAACAGTGTGGCCTCCAGAGTTTAAAACACCAGATTTGATTCTAAATCAGTCTATAATTCAGTAAATTTTTGGAAAATTATTTAGCATCTTTGGTCCTAGGATACTTTATTTACAAAGAGAATATAACAATGATATCTATGGCTAGGCTTAGAAGGACAGCAGATGGAAGGAGGGGAGAAAGGAAAGGAAGGAAGGAGAGGAAGAAAACCCAAAAGTAAACTCTCTGAATTCAATTATTTACACAGTGGTCTACAATAGGACAGGCTAGAGATTTGCAAATTTTTATTCTCATTAGAGTCTGTTTCTGTTTTCTAAATTTCACTTGTAATTCATGAGCAAGAAGACATGAGCCGGGAAGGAGCAGCAGTCTTGTAGTAACACAGGCCCGGCAGCCACCCAACCTCAACCACACTCACCAACGGGGGTGGGGGATACTGAGCCCTGTCATGATCAAGAGGCCTTGCAAAGAATATCAGCAGAAGAACAGAATGACCCTGCCCCATTCTACAATTGTGGATACCATTACAAGGCAAATTAAGCCAAAGGCCTTTCAGCCACTCTGCTTGTAGCCTCAGACTCATCCTGAGTCTGCTAGGATCTTTTCTCATCATTTTTCAGCTGCTTAAAGAAGCAGCTGCTTCTCCACATCTTGCATCTGTGTATGGTGGAATGGGTTGTCCATTCCTTGTCTCCAAAGTTCTCTGGCCCTAACAGCATGGTTTCTATAAGCCCAAAAGATCCTGGCGTTGTGGACATATGCTGAGGCATATGGAGAGTAATTATGTAACTTTTCACAGACGCTGAGGTAGTAGTGAAAGTAAGGAAAGTGTACTAGTAAATGTATGGGATATTCATGTTATCTTCTTTCTTTGGAACTGTTCATACTAGGAAAGTACTGGTCCCTCAACATACTGTGTTTTCATTATTGGCACCTAGAAATGTTACCTTACCTGGCAAAGACAGTGGTAATGTGAGGATACTGTCCTGCACCATCTGAGTGGACCGTAAATGTGACAATGTGCATTCTTCTAAGAGGGAGGGGAAGGGAAATTCGACTGTACACAGCTGAGAAGATAACAGGAAGGTAGAGCAGAAAGAATACAAAGACTCTGACCCTGAAGATTGGAGGGATGCTGCCATAATCTGAGGAATCCCAGAGGCCAGCAAAGTTCAAGCAGGCAAAGAATAAATCCTGAAGAGGGAGTGTCACCCTGATGTTTGGTCTGGTGATGCTGATTTCACACTTTTAGCTTCTTTAACTGTTAGAAAATAAATTTCAGTTGTTTTAAGCCATTAAGTTCCTGGTAATGTGTTTTAGAAGCTATAGTAAGTTAATACAATACTTTAAGTTCCTTTCTCTTAGTAATTATTTCTAAAAATAAAATAACTTTTAAACTCCTAACAAATAACAGCACAGAAGCATACAAAACAAAGTTAAGTAACATTACTAAAAATTTCATACTCCAAGGAGGGGAAAAGCAGCTTTAGTATTTGCTGAACATTATTTGTATTGTTCTTCTACACACTAAGCCCATATGAATAAATAGGTTATACTGAAGGAATGTAATGCAATAGAATCCTAATATATATAACATCTAAATATGTATTATAAATTTAATTTAGTGTGACAAAGGAATTGGGAATGGGAAAAAAGGAAATGTTGAATTTTAAATAAATAGTTCTTTAAAACAAGGAAGTTGATTTTGTACTCCCAACCTCTCCAAGTCTCTGTAAGGCTACTCACTCTACTCCTTTATACCATAATCCAAGTTCACTAGTAGTTTAATTTAGGTTAAAGCGAGGCAAGGCTGGCTTTAAGGTTAGGTAATGCAATCAGCATGGTAGTTAGCCTAAGGAAACACCAAAGCTATGACTTTTCCAAAACTGTCACCCAGTGGTCTTAATAGGGAGGTACAATTACCATCTAGAGACACTGGTCTTGGGAAAAGCCTCTGATAGAAGGTAGAAATGTGGCTAAAATCTCAGTGTGATACAATGAGAAGAGTGAGAGACAGATAAAGACAGGAGACCAAACTTTTCAGCCAGACTTGCCACTGTCTAATTATTTTTTAAGATTTCCGGTCATTGCTGCTCATCTCTCATTAGGGTTATTGTAACAATCAAATGAAGGATATTATCTGAATGCTTCAAAATCTGTGGCTCTAGGTATGGTTAAAACAGGAATCCATGCATCTAGTCATTCTGGTTTAGAACTCTGACCTAGAGGCAAAAGAAGATATTGTGTTTCGTGGCCTTCATCTAGTTTCTTAAGATTCCTGAGCCTCATTTTCTATATCCTTAAAATAGAAATAATAATAAAACTTCTCATGGGCTATTGTGAGAATTAAGTAAAGTCCCTCTAGATGATTTTAGGTCATCATGAGTATTCTATAAATGAAATCTAACACAATATAACAGAGCAAATTTTCACAAAGAAATTTAGAGAAACCGCAAGAAGATAATTCCTAGGATACACAGGCTTACATAGAATTTGGTGATAGGAGTCAGGACATTAGGCAGCCTTAGAATAGCATAACATAACCTAGAATGGAAATAGGCAGAAAAAGCCACCTTCTCCACTACAGATTTTCACATTATTTACATGCTGATTGTGGTTTATATTTAATATCTGCAATAAGCAAGCTTTCGGCAAAACACTCTATAGGGAGAAGATTCAACATGTCTGTATAAAGGAGGACTCATATTGGAGTTTTTGAGAAAATTAACTAAAAACACAGGTAGTTGGAAGAAAGGAAGGGAAATACATCCTGTTACCAAAATTAATCTGAAATAAGAGACTTGTAGATCAAATAAAACATAACCATAGGACTTTAGAAAACAATAACCCAGCCTATAGGGCTGCCAATAGGCTTACCACTGGTGGAATTAGAGCAGGAAAACCACTCTCAGGAAATTCCTCAAAAATGGAGAGACGCGAAGGTGTACCAAACTCATTCCACACAGGACAGACCTAGAACATATGACCCCTCACCTCTTTTGATTTCCTACAAACAGAGGAAACTGCAGCCGGGCAACAAATTTTGCTGGCACACACAGGGACAAGTAGCCGCTTCTCCTTAAGAGGTCACAAGTTTCTTTTTCTTTTCTTTCTTTCTTTCTTTCTTTCTTTCTTTCTTTCTTTCTTTCTTTCTTTCTTTCTTTTTTCTTTCTTTCTCAGTCAAGCACCATAACTGCTAACTGGAATCTCTAGCAACAACAAGGTTAGGGACAACACAACCCCTCCAACCCTACACCTGGTGCATTAAAGGGACTTAGACTGTCCCATAGTAATGAGGACAGTGAGAAATTAAAACTTCCTCATTCTGTGACCAGTGACCAGCATCACAAGCACTCTTGGGTCAGGAAATCAGCATTCCCTCTGAGTGTTACCAAAACAAGAACCCTCCAATCTGTGACCAGCAACATAAGCACCCTTGCACGGAGAAGTCAGCACTCCTTCTGACTTGCAACCACCAGCATGGGAAGAACATGAGAGGGGCTAGCTGTGTGGCACAGAGCAGGATTTCAGGTGCAGGAGGAGACAGCTGTACACAGGACTGGGAGCAGCCTAGGGCTGTCTCTGTCTGAGGGTGTCACTGGAACTAGGAGAGCAATGCAGAAGCAAACAGGGTAACGAGACATGGGCGGGCCCTCCGGAAGGTTTTTTTTTAAGGCTTGGCCCCGGCCTGACATCTACAGACTAAGATCAGCCCTGCATCCAGCACTAGGCCTACTGCAGAGTTGGTGGGGCTCTGATTTGGACACTACAACAGAACAGTGAACACCAGAATTTTACTTAATTTTTTTTCTTTGTGTGTATCATTTTCTGTTTACTGTCTGGTGGGTGTTTGTTTTGTTTTCTTTTTAAGTTTATACGTATATTTTTGTTCTGTTATTCATCTTCTTTCTCTCTTTTCTCAACTATTTCTCTTGATGTTATGATATCTTCATGTGAATGAAGCTAGGTTAGGGAGCACTGTCCTGATCTTCCTGATTTGTTCCTATAATCTTGAGCATTCTTCTCCACATTTTCTCTCCTGCCCTCTTCTCCAGGTTCACAGTGCTTACGTGATCATTCTTTGTCTTCCAACCTTCCTTTGACTATATTTTCCTCCATTTATGTCTCTGTTTTATCCCCTATATCTCTTAAATTTCACCACCACAGGGTAAAATCACTCTACTAGGTAGAAACTCATTTCATAAAAGTTCCTGATTTATGTTGTCTTTTGTTATATATCTGTACATCTTGCCCCTGAGGTTAAAGGTACCAAATCAAGAGTTGTCACAGTTTCTCAGATTCTAAGCCACGCTTGATGGTATTGTTATTGCTAATTGTGATACTTTAGCTAGGATGCCATACTTGTAACAAGTGTAATCAGTTGTTCTCCCATCTATAACAGCACTGTGACTGTGCAGGGTGGTAACCATCACCATAGTCCAGTACCAAAGGTCTGGATGCTGAGCCAAATAGAGAGAAACATCTCATCCTTAAAAACTTGAGGAGGATCTTGGGACAGACACAAAATCCTAGAACCTAAGCATAGAAGACATCTCTGAAGAATAGACATTTCCTAGGAAGTCCTCATCATTAGTGATAAAACTACCTACTATAGGAAATTTACAGGCATCAATATAGGAAGAATAAAATAATATAAAATAAAATAAAATGACAAGGCATGGAGAAAAACCAAACCCCAGACCTCCAGACCACCCAGGACAAGTCCAAGGGGCAATGAGATAGAGCAAAATGGAGGACATCCATCTGAAATTTCTGAAATGATAGCAGCAAAATTTCAAACAGAGGTGCATAAGACTATAGAGGAAATCAGACCAGAAATAATCTCTCACATAAAGAAAGAGATGATAACCATAATGAAGGACTTACTCAGCAAGCCTAGAGTAGACATAGATTAAAAGAATAGAGGAGCAAAGGAAAATTATGGAAATCATGAATACCAAACATAGGAAAGAAATGGAATCTATAGAACAGATTCAAACAGATTGCCAGAAAATTTAAAATTCCATTGAAAGTTGCAAAACCACATGAACAAAAGTGAAGAAAAATCTTCAGACCTAGAAGACAGGGTAGTTGGTAGCAATCATGAAAAGAAAGATCTCTTAAATATAATAGGGGCCATGGAAAAGTAATCCAAAACCAGCAAGATTATGCAAAGAAGAATAACATAAGATCGATTGGAGTCCATGAAAGATCAGGAGCCAGCACAAATAACATAAAAACTGTTCACAGAAGTAAAGTCACAAAACTTCCCAAGTACGAAAAAGAATTTGACATACATGTAAGTGAGGCATATAGAATACCAATTAGCCATACCAAAATAAATCTATACCAATGCATATAATAATTAAAATTCCAGAAATTCAGCATATGAACATAATTTTAAAACTTGTTATAAAAAAATAAAGCATCTATAAAGGAAAGCCCATCAGAATTACAGCAGGCTTTGCAGCACAAATTTTTAAGAAAAGGAAAATTTGAAGTGAAATATTCCAAGTCATGAAAGAAAATCACTTCCAACTCAGATTGATGTACTTTGCAAAACTGTCTTTCAGAATTAATGGAGAAATAAGACACTTTCATGAAAAAGAACAAGTAAATAAATTTGTGACCACCAGTCCATCTCTACAAATTCAAGAACACCAAAAAAAACGAAGTCACCAAGCAGGGAAAGCAATTAAACAGAGTGGAAACACAAGGCTCCAGCAACAGGAAAATAACATGAGAAGGATAAGGCAATACATATCATTCTAGCTATCAATGTAAATGGTCTCAGTTTACCAATCAAAACAAATAGACTGAAAGAATGGATCAAGAAACAAGATCCAACAGTAAGCTGCATAAAAAGACATATTTAACTCAAAAAGAAATTCATAGACTGAAAGAGAAAAGATCCCATGTGACAGGGATGCAGAAAGAGCAGGGGTAGCTATTCTATTTGTAAGTAATGAGAACTTCAAGACAAGACAGATGAAAAGAGATAAAGAAAGGCACTACATTCTTGTTAAAGGTAAACTCCCAAAGAAGAGATAATAATCACAAATATATATGCACCAAATACAGGAGCACCCAACTGTATGGGACAAATATTAATGGAAATGAAAACTCAAATAAGTGCCAAAACAATTGTAATGAGAGACCTTAATGCCCACTATCAAAAAGGAATATATCTACTAGACAAAAAAATCAATAAAGAAATACAAGAATTGAATGAAACCTGTGAACAAATGGATTTAGTAGATATCTACAAAGTGTTCCACCCTTCAATATTAGAATACACTTCTTCTCAGCTGTGCATGTGACATTCTCCAAAATAGGCCACATACTAGTGTGTAGAATATGCTTAAGTAAATCCAAGGTAATTGAAATTGCCCCATGCATGTTATCTGACTATATGGCAGTGGAATTGGAAATCAATGGTAAAAGAAACCACAAAAACTCCATAAATACATGGAAATTAAATAACACTCTAATGAACAATGAATGGGTCATAGATGAAATTAAACAGTATCTCAACTAAATGATAATGTTGATACACCATTCCATAACTTATGGGACACAATGAAAGCAGTCCTAAAAGGAAATTTCATAATAGTGACTACCTCTGTCAGAAAGACAGAATGAGCTCAAATAACCCAATACTGAATCTCAAACTTCTAGAAAAAGAAGAACTAGTTAATCCCAAAGTTTGTATGTGGTAAGAAATTAAAATAATCAAGCAGAAATTAATGCTATTGAAACTAAGAAAACAATCCAAAGAATCAGTGAATCATAGAGTTGGTTCTTTGAAAGATTAAATACAACTGACAATCCTTAGCCAACCTTATGAAAAAAAGGAAAGAAAAGGCTCAAATTCATGCAATTAGAAATAAAAAGTTGAAGGCTGGGGATTTAGCTCAGCATCACATCACCTGCCTGGCAAGCACAAGGTCATGAGTTTGATTCCCAGTACCAGAAAAAACAAAAAAAAACCAACCAAAAAAAAACTAAACAGAAATTAAAAAGTTGAAATTACAATAGAAATCCAGAAGATCATCAATACCTACTTCAAGAAACTTTATTCAAATAAAATGGAAAACACAGCTATAATGGACAGATTCCTAGATACATATGAACTATCAAAGCTGAATTAAGAAGACATCAAAATTCTAAATAACCCTATATCAGAGTCAATAGAATTGAAGCCGTAATTGAAAACCTACCAACAATGGAAGGCCCAGGTCCTGCTGGATACACAACTGAGTTTTACAAGAAATTTACAGCATACCTAATGCCACTGCTCCTGAAACTCTTTAATGAACTAGAAAAGGAAGCAATACTACAAGACTCATTCTTAGAAGGAAGTTTTACCCTGATGCCAAAACCAGAGAAAAATCTAATAAAAAATGAGCTATAAGCCAATCTTCCTAACATAGATGCAAAAACTTTCAATAAGACACTAGCAAACAAAATGCAGCGAATTATCAAGGAAATTATACACTGTGACCAAGTAGGATTCATCCCAGGGATGCAGGAATGGTTCAGCATACACAAATCAATAAATGTAATACATTGTATCAACAGAGCAAAGGACAAAATTCACATGTTTGTCTCAATAGATGCAGAAAAAGCATTTGAGAAAGTTCAATACCTTTTCATGATAAAAATCCTACAGACAATCAGGATATACGGTTTTTATTCAATCTCATAAAAACCACCTCTGACAAACCAATGGCTAACATCATATTAAATGGACAAAGTGAAAGTTCTCACTCTAAAATCAAAAACAAGACACTCACGTCCACTTTCACCACTCCAGAGCAATTAGACAGGGAAGGAACAAAGGGAATAAAGACAGGAAAGGAAGAAGTTAAACTATCTTTGTAGGCAGATGACATGATACTCTACATTGAAGATCCTAAAACTCTACCAAAAGCCTCCTAGATGTAATAACAAATAGTGTAGTTGGACACAAAGTCAACACTCAAAAATCAGTAGCTTTCCTGTCCACAAATAACAAACTCACTGAGAGATAAATTAGGGAAACAACATCCTTCACAATAGCATCAAAAAATGAAATATATAGGAATCAACCTAACAAAGGAAAATCTCTACATTGAAACTACAGTATTCTGTAAAAGGCAATCAAAGAGAATAGCAGAAAATATTCTTGGGTAAGAGGAACCAACATAGTGAAAATGACCATACTCCCCAAATTGCGATAGGGATTTAATGCAATCCCAATCAATATACCATTAGCATACCTCACAGAACTAGAGAAAATATTCCTAAAATTCATTTGGAACCAAAAGAGACCTAGAATAGCAAAAATAATTCTGGACAACAAAGGCAAGTCAGGGGCCTCACAATCCCTGACTTGAAATTGTACTGTGAACCTATTGTAATAAAAACAGTATGGTACTGACAAAAAACAGACTTGAGGATTAATGGAACAGATTAGAAGATCCAGAAACAACTCCCAGTGCACTCAGCCACCTGATCTTTGACAAAGGATCCAAACATGATCCAAATATGTTGGAAGAAGGATAGCCTCTTTAATAAATGGTACTGGAAAAACTAGCTTTCCATATCACAAAGACTAAAACTAGACCCATGTCTACCATCATTCACTAAACTACAATCAAAATGGATTAAAGATCTAAACTCTGAAACAGAAACACTAAATTTCTTGGAAGATAGAATAGGTAGAATTCTGGAAGACATAAGTGTAGTAAAGACTTTATTAAAAAATGCCAATCACATAGGAATTATCACAAAGAATTAAAAACTGAGATCTCATCTTATTAAAAAGCTTTTGCTTGCCAGGCATGGTGGTGCATACCTGTAATCTCAGCACTCAGGAGGCTGAGGCAGGAGGATTGTTGAGAGTTCAAGACCAGCCTGGGCTCCAAAGTGAGCTCAAGACCAGCCTGAACTACATAGTGAGACCCTGTCTCAAAAAGACAAAAAAAAAAAAAGCTTTTGCACAGCAAAAAAAATCATCAAGAGTGAAAACACACCCTACAGAATGTGAAAATATTTAAACCAATTGTTCTTCAGACAAAGGACTAATATCTAGAACATATAAAGAACTGAAAAAAACAAGCCCTCCAAATTCAAAGACCCAATCTAAAAATGGGCATCTGAGATGTATATGCACTTCTCAAAGAAGTACAAATGGCAAGTAAATATATGAAAAAATGTTCAACAGAACTGGCCATTCAAGAAATGCAAATTAAAACAACACTGAGATTCTATCTCACTTCAGAAAAAATAGCTACTATCAAGAAAACAACTAATAATGCATGCTAGTGCAGCTGTGAGGAAAAAGGAGCACTTCTGTACTATTGATGGGAGTGTAGACTGTTGCAACCACTGTGAAAATCAGTGTAGAGATTCCTCAAAAAGTAAGACTAGAGATTCCATTTCATCTAGCTATTCCCCTTCTCAGTATCTTCCCAGAAGTGTTAAAAGTATCATATCACAGCAATATATGTGCACCCATGCTTATAGTGTCAGTTTGTCATAGCTAAATCTTGGAAGCAATCCAAATGCCCATCAACCAATGAATGGATAAAATGATGTGGATTTTTTTATATAATGGATTATTTCTCAGCCTTAAAGAAAGATAAAATTGAGACACTTATAGCTAAATGGATGGACCTTCAGACTACAATCATAAGTGAAATAAGACACACATGTATAAATATCACATTATCTTTCTGGAAACTAAGAAACTAAAAATGTAAATATGAACAAAAATGTACAATAGATATTGTGATATAGGAAAAACTATTGAAAAAGAAAAGTGAACTAGCGAGACGGGAGGGAGAAAGGAAGGAAGGGAAAGAAAAAATGAGAAAAGAAGGGTAAACTGAAAGCAGAGCTTTGTGAATAGGGAGAGGATGGACGTTTAAATTGAAGGGGACAAGAATGGAAAAAAGAGGAATCAAAATATATCATACAGATACAAATTTCCTATAAAGAATGTGATCATTATGTATACCTAAATTATACCAATAAACATAAATAAACTAAAAAAAGAAAACCACTCCGTAGGCCAGACAAGTTTGGTGTTCAAGAGTGAGGATCTAGGAGTCATCTCCTGTGCCATGAGTGTGCAATCTGAGCATGGGTACTTAGCTTCTGCTCAGCTGTTAAATTGAAATAATGATGAACTTCAGAAAAATGAGAGGAGGATTGCACTTGTTGTGTATTCCACATGGTCTGTTACTAGAAATAGATGCTTTAGAACTTGTCGTGACTTTCATGACTAATTTTCCTAGAAACTACCTTTGAGGAGATTATAGATGTGATGGATTAACTAATGGTTAACTTATAAAACCCAGCTGAATTAATCAGTGTACTGCTGGGTGTGGAAGGCCCGCCTTAGGGTGGTTGCCAACATCATAAAAGGAGAACTGGAGAGGAAGAGGGTGTGCTGTTGATTCTCCCAGAGAAGCTTGTTATGCTGGCTTTCCTGGTTTGAACTCAGCTGTTACTGTTAGAGGAGCTCAGATCCTCACTGTCTAAGGATGGCTGTGGTTTTCTTCAGGAGCAGCTCTTGTCCTTACCTTGAGCATTGCTTCCTGGCTCCAGTGCACATCCCTCAGCCTGCTGGCACAGGTCCTTTATTCCACTGATGTAGACTTTCTGGCTTCCACCACTGACCTTTGGGCCTTCCCAACGCAGATCCTTGATACAGACTTGCATAAGACATTATTCTGTGCCCCAGGCTACCAGCTGGACTAGTGGAGGACATCGCCATAGACTCTAGGCCTTCAGTCGGACTTTTGCAGGACATTGCCTTGGGACCAGGCCCTTAGCTGGATTCTTTGGGTCTCTAGTACATGGACAGATCTCTTGTGTTTTTCTGCATTTGATGTTTTAGGTGAATATTATAAAATAATTATGTAAATTATGTGTCCTTCATTAAATCTATTCCCTTGAAAACCCTGACTACAACAATAGCACAGCAGGAGAAACAAGTATAATCAAAATGACATAAATGTACCAACATATGTGAACTGTATACTGCAGTAGCAATTGTGTATAATTGCTAACCATTGATGTTTTAGCTGCAAAGTAGTAGTGAAGAAATCAGTGACATACTGTGAGTATTGGGGGCTAGCAGAGGTCCTTAGCACAGGGATTCCTGTTTCTTTCCACTGATCCCCACAACAGAACTAAACAAAAGATTTTTTTAGGCATTCATTGTTTTCCCTCCTGCTTCTGGATATTATAATCCAGTCATTTCCAGAAATTCTTGTTAATGTCCATGTCTAGATTTGCAACAACAAAGGCTATAGGTAGCCTTAGAGCCTCAGTAGCATTCATGAATGCATAGAAAGATATTGCTTCACAAATATGAGAGGGAGACAGAGAGAAATTTCAAAGCTAGTATGCTTGACTCCAATTCCAGGCTCACACTGCTCTACTATGGACCCTTAGGAAGTAGATATGCTAGCACAGTCTCCAATACTAACTTGAGGGCGGTGTGAACAGATCATTCATTGCCTTTGGGACTCCATGTAAATGAGTGGTTTGGATTAGAGCAGTTTTGAGCTGTTCTCATGTTGTCTTCCTTATCTTCTCCCTTGGGCTTAAGTAGAAACATCAAAGACATTGCTGACAACATCCAGAAGAGGATGTGCTACTTGCAGAAGAGTATCACTGAACAGAGTCGCATAGTCAGCCTGATATCCATGGCGGCTTTAGGTAATGTACGTCTTTACCCAAGAGGTTTTTCGATGCCATCTAGCCTGGGAATTAATAAACAGTCCTTGTAGAGGTCTCCACCTGTGAAGTCTCTGTCTACTTAAAACTATTCTAATTTAAGGCAGTATCTTGTGGCATGAACAGAGCCAAGACCTATAGTTACAAAAATAATTAATGTAGATTACCTAACTTACTTTACTCTCAGGACCCTCAGCTATAAAATACAGTGATTCTTATTTTTCTAATTCTGATCTCTTCAATTTCAAATGACAAAATAGAGTTGTCAAAATTCTTTGAAAAAGACAAATTGGCCACAGAAGGCAAGTTAGATGGCTATAATTAGAAGTGAGCTTGTGTCAGATAACGGAAAAGGAATAAATATATTTCAACTTATCCATATTAACATTTATATTATGTTTGATAATTCATATCTGCCTATATTAATATTCCCTCTGTATATTTTAATATAGCTCTACTTTTAAGGTCAGAGACTACATTTTCCAGATTCATCTATAAATACTAATATTTTCCATTGTGATACAAAAACACCATCATCAGAAAAATAAGGGCACTTCCTTATAAAAGCAGACAGGTGTAGTACCCACAAGACAAGTACGTCAGAATCTCCAGAAGCAGAAACTAGAAATGTACAATTTGTCTGATTTTATTGCCCAAGTGATTCACATCTAAGTGATCCACAGGAGTCTGGGCTTACAAAGTAAGCTAAATGCTTTTGATGACAAGGAAGGGCAACAATGAAATGTCTAATCTTGCTTGGGTTTAACTAAAGTCATGGTGGGTGTGTGGCAGGGATAAGTAGGCCTTCCTTGTGTTTTAAGAAATGAGAGTCACAACCAGGATTCTATAAAATCTTCCCAGGAAAAAGCATCTGTGTTACTACTTATCTACAAAGCAGGCATGCTTCAAGAAGTGAGAGAGGCACTTACAGTAGAATCAGTCGTGCCAGTGCCCTAATAATCTCAGACCACTCATCACACCATCAAAAATCTTGCGTGTGGTTAGAAGGAAGCCTCACGAATAAGAGGAGCTTGGACTGAATCCCAGCTCTCATCATCAAGCTGCCAATACAATAGGGATTATAATAGCTTCTGTGTTGCATAGTTTATGTAAATAGTTCAAATAACTTACTCTTAATGCAGTGCCTGGCACATAGTGAAGGTTCAAAAAAATGCTAGTCACCCAGGAAAATTAATCCTATAAGTCATGCGTTTGGTTCTCAGACATATTTGGGAAACCTGCCAAGTAAGCAATTATAATTTCTTGCATGAATACTAAATACACACTCACACGCACACACACGCGCGCGCAAACACACACACACACACTTGAGTTAAATAACATTTGGAAATGGGTGAAGGAGCCATCACCATTGGAATTACTGGGATAAACCAGCAGAGGGGAAAACCGTCTAGGGAATGAATGCGTATGACACACTATCTCCCTCTACCACCACTGAGTGAACATTTCAGCCAAAGTTGCCCAATTCTTTCCCTAGAAGAGCACACAGATTGTTCTATAGATCTGGATTTACAATGAGAAGATAAGACTCATCATCATCAACCACACACTCACTGAGAATTTACCATACCCAAGACCGTTTCCCACTGGAAAAGATACAGGATGAACTTTCAAAGGATCCCCTGAGAGACACACTGTTATGTTTGTTAAATAGGTGCAGCACTTAAGACTGCTAGGCTTCTTCAACACTGCAAGATTTCCTAGAACAGAAGCCATTCCTTATCTTGTTTGACTGCCCTCTGCTAGCAAAAGCTTTGCACACAGTGCTAATACATAATTGTGAATAACTCTCAACAGCTGCTCTCACAAGATTAGAGCGGTGCCTATCTACTTCGTACTGCAGCAGAAAGAGCAGCAGCTTCCTTGGTTGTCACTTCTACTGACTTCTGTGAAGTCCTGAATGTTTGTTACCTAACAAAATAACTTCCAAAACCAATCAGGCCCCTCTGAATGCAGATAGTCACAGGATGCTGCTTCCAGGAAGCAGGTAAAGTAACACTCTAGTGTAAATCCGTTGGTCATGGACATTGTGCTATAACTGGTCTTTGAATCTGCAGGTGTTCTGTCGTGATCATCAGATGCCTTCTGTCCCCCCAAAAACAGACAGGCGTCCATGAATTCACCTGGGCTTAGGTGAAATTTTATGCCACAGAATATCTTTCTGTATTCACACGGTACTGAGATAGGGGAAATAAATATAACTCCCACTCTGCTGGATGTCAAATATGCCAACATCATGTTTCCCAAAATCAAAGAATGAATTTCAAGGAATTGTGGAGATTAAGAGTAGGAGAACTTTATTGAGAGAGATAGCTCTTGAGAGATAGGAGGGGGGTCAAAAGTGGGTTATCAATGAGCCCACTTTTCCAAAGAAGTTTTATAGAGCAAAATAACACGGTGGGTGCAACATGGGTCAAAACTAGGAATGACTAATAATATTGTAAGTATAGCCTCTAAGGTAATATTGATCTAATGGGAAAGCAAGTCATATAGCAAGAGTACATGGAAAGAATAAAGACCTTCTTTAGGAAGAGATGGATCAAAGTGGTCTTGGTCACTTACCAGGGCAACTGATGTCTATTTAGACTTTATTGGACCAGGTGATACCAATTGTCTTATGGGGGGGGATGTAGGTCTGGTCATTCTGTTTTTATCAGGAGGCCTAGCCTCTAACAGATCTGCCTCTGGCCACAGTTCTAATGTGTTCTCATCCTCTGTGTTGACTCTCTGGAGGACCTAGCCCTTTCTTACTCCATGGAATATCTCTTTCCAATTTAGATGTCTATAACAGTAGGAGAGAATAGCTTACACATAACTCTAGCTTTCTAACTCAGAGAATAGGCTTAGCAGCAATTCAGATCTTTCATAGGAGATTCTATGTAAATCAAATCTTAGTGACTGTACTGCACCTTAAATACATACATTATATACATATACATATATATACACATATATACGTGTGTATATATATATTATATATATATATATGTATATATCTACCTCTACAATTACAAGAGGTCCTCAAAGTGGTGGCCATTAGCTTCCAGACATTTATTAGTAAACTGCTGCTCGGATAACCTTGGTCAATGAGATTGCTGCACATTCACTTTCAATTTCTTCTCTAAGGGCTGGCAGTGTAGTGGATTTTCTGTGATATATGACATCTTCCAGAGTCCCTATACGCAGGTAGCACCATCTGTTGAAAAAACATCATACCATTTTTCTTTTTTCTAAAGTGTATGTGTGTGTAAACATTTTTTCACAATTCAACAATTGATAAGTAGTTCTCAATTTGAAATTTATCAAATTCACTCATGTACATGTGTGAAGATTCTTGGGCCTTGCTTCAAAGGTATGGAATATTATATTATGTTACATTTTCACAATGAGCAGCCTCATCCCAGATCCACAATGACCTCAGAGCCACTATTAGTTTGTATATCTAATTAATTTAATTTGTGGATTTATAAATCCCATTCTCTCCCCCAAAAAGCATACAGAGATTCACAGTGAAGATATTCCACTTAAACAAAGGTCAACAAACAACCACCTCAGATATTCTGAGTCAAGCAATGCATGCACTGACCACCATAACTGATAGCTTAGTATTAGGCAGGGCTGGATCAGGGCACTGACGGGAGATCTTTCAGGGAATTTTCCCTAAAATCTGCCTCAGACTTTTTCTTCTGTTTTGAATTCAGCAGAAGAAGGGATCACCTTCCTGAAATCCCCAGGTTGGGCCAGATAAAGTTCATCTCTCTTTCATGGAGTAACCACCATGACTGGAACAGATCAATGCTCCATACCTGCCCTTCCAAATCACAAGGACTGAGTGCAGAGAGCATGTATCCCACAGGTTAAGGGACTAGCTCTTACCAGATGGAGAGATGGATATTATATCCACAGAATGACAGAGTTCACCATAGTTTAAAACTATATTTTCCCCTAAAAAAGTGCCCATGAATTTTATCAGATTCCCCAAAGAGTCGAAATCCTTTGAAATGGTCCACTGATGGAAGTCTATGGTTTTTGTTATATTCAGTGAGTGTAATCATGAAATTGAAGAATTCTAAACCACTGTAAAAAGGCACAGGTTCTCCTTCCTTCTCTTCACTCATCTATGTTGATAGAAAAGACAAAAATAATCACACCAAAGTCTCCTCTACATCCCCTTTATGACTTTCTTTATATACGTAATCATTTTTTACTACTGGCCTCCTAGTAGATCAATGCTGTGAAATAAATATTAAATGTTAGACATAGATAGCGTTTTAAAATTTCTAATAGATTAAGAAATATAATCAGCAGCAGTGAAATTAATGTTAATTACAAATGCATTTAACCAAAGATTATCTGAAATAAATGCAAAAATAATTTATTTAAAAGTTTTATTATGTGTAATTTAAATAACAAGGTTCATTCATGTAGACTCTACAATTGCAGAGATGATCAACCATTATTATAACCTAATTTTTAGATGACTTTCATCAATCTATAAGGAAACCTTGTACATTAAGTTAACAAATCATGAACTATCCCACATCTTTAGCCCTAGACAACTCCCAACCAACTTTCTTTCTGTGTGGTTCTGCTTGTTGTACGCATTTTATGTAATGAATTCAGAGACTAAATACACAAAATCATAATATATTGTATATAAGAGTAGAATACTGACACACAACCTGTAACGACTACCCTAGAAGTTGACAGATCCAGGAAGTCAGACAACAAACTTTCTAGCAGTAAAGAAAAAACTGGCAAGTGTTTGATTACTAACTGCTTTCCTGTTTCTTGCCAAAGTTTTTGAATTAAAACCAGATAAAGCAAGGAAAGTGGGTACTCCAGTCATTGTATATAACTACATCTTCTCCCACACTTTGGCCTCACTTTGGTCTAACTCTCATACGTTAGTCTTTGGGTATCTTCCAAATTTAAGTATGGTGGCTGTCTCCCTTTCTATAGCTATAACTGAATAAGTAAGCTTATGTTGTCCTAATTTAGGAGATCTTTGTTAATTTTCCACAAAATTATGCGTTGTTACCATTGGTTTATGGCTTGTTTCACTTACCATATTTCCATCATTCATCCATGTACCATATATATCAGTGCTTTATTCTTTGTTGTGGCTAAAGAGAATCCCACTGTGGGGATATGCCAATTTCATTTATCCAGTGAGCAAATGAGTATTTAGGTCCTTTTCTTTTTCTTTCTTTTCTTTCTTGTCCTTCTATTCTTTTTCCTATCATAAATGCTTCTATGAACATTTGCACATAAGTTTTTGTGTGAACAGGCATATTTTCTATGTTTAGTGTATACTTAGGAGTCTAAATGCTTGGTCATATGAAAAATTTATATTTAACACTTTAGGGAAATAACACACTGCCTTACAAAATTGTTGCACAGTTCTACCAGAGAAGTATGAAAATTCCAGTCTCCCTGCATTTTGACCTACTCTACTTATTATCTGAGTTTTAAAGAATATTTTCCATTTCCGTGTAGTTATAAAGTGTTATCTCATTATGGATTTCATTCTATTTACATAATAAATATTGACACTGAGCTGCTTCACATGTGTCTTGTCATCATTTTTACAACCTGGAAGTATGTCTATTCAAATCTATTTTCCATTTTCAAATTGAGTCTTATATCTTTTACAAGTGTTCTTTATGTGTTTTAGCTACAAGGGCTTTATCAGGTGTAGGACCTACACGTATTTTCTTCCAGTGTATGGGCTATCTTTTCTCATGCTATGAATAAAATTGAAAAAAAGTTATTGGAGGAACAGCAAATTATATTTTTTTGGTTTTATGAATCTCTACCTATATGTTAAAATTAAATGGGAAATATATCTATATGCTAAACAGAATGTCAAAAATGTGCACTCTAGTTCCAATTTTTTCTATCATTTACATTATTTTCAACTTTTCTAAGCCACTGTTTTCTCATCTGTAGAATAGGAAGATTAAAGTGGATGATCCTCAAGATTTCATACAGATATAAATTGTGTGGACATACCGTATGGTAGAACAAAATATGAACCCTGAAACACAGCCACTTATATAATGTTTGTCTAAGTAGAACCTTCCCAGAGCCATAAATCATGCAAATGAGTTCTGATTCCTATTATCCATTCTATGCTTCCCTCCTCTTTATGTCCTGTCCCTTCTTTCAAACATTTACTGGTGAGGTTTCCCCAGATCCCTGCCTTCAATAAAGGACTCCATTCTGGCACCATAGAAGTTTCAACACCTAATCATTATAAAGTCAATGAGAAAAAAAATATCCCTTTGAATGTACCACATATCATTTGAATGACAAAGACTAACTCTGAGTACAGAATAAACACTGAACTTTGAATATAGTAATACAACCAAACACAGTGGAGAAGAGCTCTCCTACCTTGTGAATTTCTTTTTCCGTGTGGATTGATTTGTCTGTGCTTGCTTGCCCAAAAACTTTCCCAGTCCGCAATCATATATTAAAGTCACATAGGCTAAATTTACCTTTTTTTTTTTGGTTTTTCTCCGGTACCGGGAACTGAATTCATGACCTTGAGCTTACCAGGCAGGCGCTTTGCTGCTGAGCTAAATCCCCAGCCCCACATATGCTAAATTGACTTCCATAATGTGTTATACCTGGATATAAAGGGGGAAAAGTTATTCTTCAGACCGTATACTTTATACCACAGGTATTGCAGCGTTCAGCAGCTTGTACATTTCTGCAGCTTTCAGCAGTCTGTCCATTCAAAACAATGATCAAATAAAAAGGCCTCAGGCATAAACACAACAAGTGCAAAGATCTTGATGATGGTTTGCACTCATTTGTCATATATTTTTCCAGCATGTTGGTTTTTTTTTTTTTAAGCAACAAGCTGATGATTTTGTAATAGAGTTTTCTTTTTAAATCTTTTCCTTTCTGCTTAAAAACTGCTGACTTTTTCCATCAATTCTCATTTAATTAGTTATCAACAAAAATGTCTACTACCTGGTTAATTGTATGGGCACTTGATAGCAAGCCAAAGGCACAGGTTATTAACTGCACAAAATGAAATATTGAATATCTACCGCTTCTTAAAAAATATCATTTTAAAATGTAAATAGTACTTATTCAAATTGGCTAAGAAATTTGTCCCACACTAATAGTGTTCTGTAAGAACATACTAATCTAATAGAAATAAATTCAAACACGCCACTATCATTTTTAATGGCAAAGTCTCGTAAAAGTTCTTTAATTTGGTTAAGGCCAAGGCTGGTTATCCTCATCTTTACAATAAAATGATAATAGTAGCCACATAATTGGGTTGGGGTGAGGTTTACTGAGATATATTGAGATACTGTACATCATGGATTAAATAAAAACTTCACAAATGCTTATATAGCACTTGAGATGGGGCTTGGTATATGTCATGTTGTTTTAAAGTATGGCACGCCTAATCATGCTTTTACTTTCCCTTTCGTTTACTTTCCGGTTTTTGTCATTGTGAAAATGTTGGGATACCTTTGGTGCTAGAAGAGATCCAATGCAAAGACAGCAGGAACCTGCAAAGTAAATCAGGACCGCTAACTGCATAGGCCCAACCCCTGAGCAGCCTCAGACATCACTGAGCCTCGGTCGCTCCTGGACGTCTCCTCACACCTCCAGCCAACAAAGCACAGCGCTGTGTTCCAATTCAGCATCTTCAATTTCTGTTCCTCACCTCCTCTCCTTGCTTATGTTCCAATACAGCATAGCTCCTGTCCATTCATATTAGATACGTTCGTGATTCCTAGACAATTCATTTTTTAAATCCTTTACATCAACAAAGCTATGCACGCTGACCTGCAGACCTGAACCAGGGAGCCACTACAGTTGCTATCAGTTTATTTATCACCTTAGGTTAGAAATGAGGCCTGCTTCTGAAGCAGTCACCCTCATTTTCAGAATTAAAGTAGAAAACTGGCTCTAATGGTCCAGAAAGAAAAAATACCTTTGATATAGAAGAGGTGTGTTTCAGCACAGGTGGACTGAGGAAAAAAATAAAAACAAGTCTTTTTCACTCCTCAGATGAAGCAAAACACATAACTTTTACACAAAGATGTGAACATTTTAATTTGTAATGCAAAAATTAAAAATGGCTAGAAATTAGACAATCATTATCATCACACTGATCATAGTTTCCACAGAAATGGATGCATTTTCCTATGTTTAGGGTAGAACTCCACCATAATGTAGAGTCCCCTGGGTCTGAAGAAAATTTCTGCTTCTAGTGGGGGAAGTTACATTTACTATTCATACCAAGTATATATTTAACAAGTAAGGTACATGACAATTGAATCCCCAAAATCATAGAAAAACAACCCTAAGAGATCAATTAATTCAGTCTCCTGGGTGTGTATGTGATAGCCCCCAAGTCACTCGATAATATTCTCCCTTTGAGTACATCAGATGCATCACAGTGTGATAGAAAGGGTAATCAGAACCTTCAAAAGTCTGTGTTAACCCTGGACTTCAATCGCCTGTTGTATGAGGTTCTGCAATTACCAGTTTCCTGCTGCTGACCTTAATTCTTCTCTGTCTGCCCTTATACATATGAAATTACATTACACAAAGTCAGCTTCTCTTGCAGACAGATGCATCCAGCATTCTAGTGCTGCCATCTCCTCCATGCAGACCCTTCATTCTACCTGAAGTTGTTTGGTATTATTTTTAACCCCTGTCTCCAGCATACACACAGAAACAGACACACACACACACACACACACACACACACACACACACACATGCTACAATTTGCGATACACACAAACATTTCTGGAAATTTCTCCTGAAATATTTCATATTTTCTAACTCTCATAAAATATTTAAATCCAGATTTATTTTAAGTGAGCTGCTTCCTTTGCCAGGTTTCTTTATTGGGATAGATGTCTCCACCCATTTGATTTGTATAATTTTGTGCAGTGCTTCTCTTCTTCTTACTAGCTGAGTAGAAGTAGAAGCCCCGACTATGCTGTTTTATAGGAAATACAAATGCTGTCCGTTACTTGGAGTATATTGTTAATACACTGCCTCATTCTCCCAGCAAGGCTACTCTGGTGAAATAATATAAAAAAATCAATAGAGATACGCAGGTGTTATATTAAAGGTCAACTCTGACACTTGAACAGAAGAGCCAGATGCAGCCGTGATTAATGGCATGCCCAGTCACTGTCAGTAAGGAGACATATTTACACATTACAACCTGTAGGATGAAAAGAAGGTGTGCAGTTACTAGACAGGATACGAAAAGCATCCAAAGGTAGTGCTCCACCCTCTTTTCTGTTATTTAATGACTCCAACTTTAAAATGTGATTAGAATGTGGTTTGGTCCTTTATTTATAATCCCTCACCGCTTTAAGTTTTATTGATTTAAATTTTTCATTTAAGAGACTCTTCTGTGATAATCTTGATTGTCAACTTCCTTGGCTTGAAAGTGACGTAGGAAATCAGTGCAGCACGCTTCTGGCTGTGTTTTGGTGGTCGTGGGAGGACGATTTTCGGGACTGACTTTGGCAGTATTTGGCCTCATTCCTGTCCAGCTCTACCTTTCTCTCTCTGTTCCCAGCCTCCAGGAAGTGAGCGGCTTTGTCCTCACACCCGTTCCTCCATAATGTTCTTGCCTTGGAATCAGCCCACCCTGAACCAAAACCTCTGAAACCATGGGCAAAAATAAGTTTTTTCCTCCTTCAAATTCTATGTCAGGTGTTTTGCATCAGGAATGGGAAAATGAATACAATTTTTAAATGCAGTAGAAGTCGTAAGTCATCCAGGAGGTTTCAGAAAGAGAAAAGCTCAGACAGAAACACAGATAACTCAGCATGAGCTTCCTGTCTTATCTGAACATCTGTCATCGTGTCTTATCTGAACATCGTGTCTTATCTGAACATCTGTCATCGTGTCTTCCCATCCGCTGCTCCAAGTACATTCAAGGGACAACGCAGATGGTCACAATCAAGTCAGTCACCTGACTTCCAACACTATGAACAGCTTGCGCTAACATGGTCTTTAGCATGATGTTTGTGAGGTATAAAAAGGAGGTTGAAATAATCTATATGAGGAGGTACTTGGTTTTTTTTTGTTTGTTTGGTTCGTTGGTTGGTTTTGACTTTTTTCCGGTACCGGGAATCGAACTTACAACCTTGCGCTTGCCAGGCAGGAGCTGTGCCGCTGAGCTAAATCCCCACCCCCGTTGTTTTTAAATATTATAACAATAACAAGTTCTGGAGCCTAGTGAGAAGGCTCCAGATCAAATTTCATTACCCACTTCCTCCTCAAGGCCGTTTTCAGTGATGCTTTGGAAAGACAAAGAATGTAATCTCTCATTTGAATTGGCCTCAATGAGCTTTAATCATGTAACACGGGCAACTGAAAAGCGCTAATTAGAAAGTATATCCTTGTTTAGTTAAAATCTCCTGCGTGTGTTTTCATAAATGGCTTTCATCTGAAAAGAGATCATTTCGAAAATCTAAATAAAAACTTCGTCTTTGTGGATAAGGAGTGAGCACACACAGAGGTGTCAATCAGGAAAAATGCGAAAGTGAGTTGGGCATTACAATTTTACAAAACACAAATTAAACACTCGTCTGTCTTCATTTGGCAGTCTACACTACTGGTAGCTTTAGCCCACCACTCCTTTTCTTTTATCACTTAAAATCCTTTTGGTAGATAAAACAGAATTCAACGTTATGTGTTAACTCAGTTGCCACAGTTGGTCTCCGTTGCATTGCAGGCTGGAAGCTGTACCAGTCCAAAGTAAGAAGCAGGTTTTGATAGGGCTAAAGGAACTGACCAAGCTGAAGGGCTAATCCTTTCATGTAGCTCTCACTCCACAACAGTGCACAAAGGTATGGCAGTGTCAGAAGTTTCAAAAATGTTTTAATATTTACTGCATCTTCTAATTTACAAGTGGTATCATGGTGCTCTAATCCAGGTGGACAGAAGTATTATAGATCTTGGAAATTAGACTACGAATATCACTATGCCAACCTATGGCTGGTGATGAAGGGATGGAATTCACTTCTATAGCAGAAGACAATGGCAAGGGCAAGGCAGAAAGTCCGGAATCCATGTACATACTGTGTCCTCAACTGGAAAGCAAGTATAGGGCAAAGAAACTCCACATACACTGAAAGCCAAGATGCAATTAATATAAAGCAGGCTGGGTTTTAGAACCTGTGATTTGATGGTTATTTGGAGCCAGGACTATAAAAGGCACAATTTATGGCAGGCACTTCACCCCACTACCCAAGGCCCAAGAATGATGATTAACTACAAAACCTGGTCAGGAATTCAATTAGGCATAGCCTAAATGTAGGAAGCCTCCATAACTTCAGCTGTTTCTCCTCTGAGTATTCTGAGGTTATGGAATCATATCAGCCAAGATATTCCCATCCTTAGTCCCCCAAGAGCTTGCTGAATGTATATTCTATGATTTAATCCCCTCAGGAATCCCAGGCCATGACCACTACAATTAATTCTATCTTAAAATGAGGCAATGTATGCAGAAGAAAATTGAATTATATGAAAGAGCACAAAGACAGGAGATTGAAGGGAAAATTTAAGTACTATAGGCTGACTCTGGAGCCTACGCACTTAACCACTAGATTATATCTCCTTCCCTTCTATCTCCTGGGTCACTTGTGTAAAACCCAACCCATTTTCCCCGTAGCAACATCACTGAAATTACACACTACACCAAATCAGAACTTGCCTTTCCTCTGGGTTTTACAATTGTAACAATTACAATTTTTCTTTCAGTACTCAAGCATTTCAGAGAAGTCCTGTGAAGATATAGTGGCTCCCAAGATGTAGGAATTCAATCCGGTTCTTAGGAAAAATGAAAAGATCTATCAAAGGAACACACATGAGATTATTATTATTTTCTCTTCGGTCCATGGAAACTGAAGGGATTATCAGAGATGATGTGTAAAAACGTGGTGAAAATCAACCATGCATTTAAATTTTTTTCTTTGGAGATTGTTATATCTTCATAAGCAATTGAAAGCAATGACAGAAATCTCTGTCCCCTTTAACAACTCCCTCCAACAGCTCAACCATTTTTAACATTTCTACTTGTAAATTAAAATGTTATTAAGCAATATACATTGTGCTATTTGAATATACTAGCCACTGGGCAGTTGAAATCACCATAATAGTTTTAATGATATAACAATGCGCTAGAATTATATTTCCTCCAGTGCCTTAATTCTAGATACAGATATTATTGTTTAATCTTATTGCGGATTATTTCTTAATTATACTCAAACAAATGAGGATGTGACAAATTATTTGGAAACAGCTAGCTAATAAATCTGGCACTGTCCTCCCACAAAGCTAATTTATTCAATTGTATGTGTGTTTGACAAATAACTCCTGCTTGGGTGATTTATCGACTTCATGTGAAATGGTTTTCCATGACCCAGATATTAGCTCTATTTTACATTTGGATCTTGAGTGTACAGCTAAGAGAGGGATGAAGGAAAGTGTAATTATTTTTCAAGAGATAAAATTTGTTTTAAAGGAAGAAAAAAAATTTGAGTTAGAGGCATGTTAAATTCGTATTTTTTTTTTTAAGGGGGAAAGCTTTATTTTAGCTCACAGTTTGTAGAGGTTTCAGTCCATAATCTTCTGGTTCCAAAGCACGGGGGCAACCCTTTGTAACAGCGGAAGACAGCAAAAGCAACCCAGGAGGTTAAACATGTATCAAAGACAGGTACATTAAAAGAAAATAGTTCAAGTAATAAGAAAACTTACTTATAAATGAAGCTATACAAACTATTTGAATCAGAAGTCATACAAATAATGTGTGGTTGCTGAAAAAGGAAAAAGCACATTACTATATAAGCTTATGAAAAAGTCAGCTATCAAATTGCCTAATAAATTAGTTTCTACTTCCAGCTTTGTTATTCAAAAGAGAACAATTTCTTAGGCCACCCACAAGCCAATCAAATCAAATCATCATCTATAGGCCTGGGTCCTGACAGCCACTTTTTTAAATAACCATAGGTGATTTTATGGGCAGCCAAAATGGGGAAACACTGGTAGTTCTTTCCATATCTTGATTGAGAATTTCAAGCTATTCATTCACTCTGCAGTACTAACAAGTAACTGTGGCAATATCAATTTATGGCAATTGATTTACATACACATAACACAGTATTATAATTCATTCGCCTATGAACTCTATTCCCAGCACGCTACTTAAACCAATGATTTAATTTCCATGTCTTTACTTCCTTTGTTTGTAAAATAAATGGTTAGTCTAAGTGATTTCTGAAATTCTTTCTAGCTCTAAAACCTTAAGAGTAGTGGCTAATCTTCAGCGCAGGTGGTAGAAACCTGTTACATGCACATAGAGCCTTCTGGTCTGAACTCCAGGAGAATCTCATAGACCATACTGCCCCCCTCACTACTCCCACCACCAGTACATATTGACCACAGGCTAGAAAGTAAGATTCTAAAAAGCAGAAACCATCTTCTGTGTTGTTTCTATTCTTCTTTAGTATCTTATATAAGATTTCCATGAGTGTTGGAGGAAAGAATTTACAGGTTCCTAAGCAGCTTCTAGATACACCAGGCTCAGCAGTTGCCGGAGGGACAACCCAAACACAGAGGTTGAAGGGAACATCCACTTGACATCTCATAAACTTCGGAAGCATTCAGCTCAGTGATTTTTATGCTCTTCACAATACTGACTGAGCTCACTTGGTGGGGGCAGTTGTGGGCTGGTCTACAGCGCCACATAATTTCACTGAAACGTCCATATTCTCTGTGCTTTAGAGCAAGAATCAGTTGGCAGACTTCCTCTGCTGATAACCTCAGGGCCTCTCCACGGATCATTCCAACAGGGCTTCAGACTTCTTATACAGTGGCTGGGGCTCAAAGATAAAACAGTGTAAGACACAACAAGAGGAAGTTCCAGCTTCCAGAAACCGGTACTGCATCAATTTTAGTGCATTTTGTCAGTTGAAGCCCTTACAGAGGCTGCCCAGATTCAAAGCAAAGAGACTGAAAACACAACCTCTGCCTGGGAGAAATTCATGGAATTCTCAGCAGCAACCTTGAATTCATGACAGCCTTTTAGCACATCCTCACGGCCTAGGGGGGTTTCCAACCCTTAAATGCCTAGGGACTCATTTTTGGAACACCCAAAACAATGGGACATAATGAAATACGCTGTCTTAAAGTTCTTACTCCTTGAAGGTTTCTAAGTAACATACATGAATTTTATGCAAAAATTTTAGTCTTCCGCATAACTGGGTTAAGTGCATTGTCTTCAGGTTAGAGTTTTAATTCTAGCTCTATTACTCTCTGCATGGGTGATTTAAGCCAAATCATTTTCTAAAAACGTAGCCTCTCAAAGACCTGGATTTCTGATCTGTAAAATGAGATTGATAAGGGTGCATATTTCACGAGGTAATTATGAGAATTTAAAGAATTCATGAAATAAAAATTGTACAGTATCTGCTATTTATGTAATAGCCATAACGTCTTTTTAGGCATAAGGAAATCTGTTAGGTATTTTGAGATGCTGAAAAGATGTTTCATACCAAGAACCTATGAAAAAATGTCAAAGTATTCAAAAAATGCGAGTGCTCTGGAGTTGAAAGAAAGGTTTGCGACTTGGGTGCTCAGAGAAAGTTTCACAAAGCAGAATCCTGAAGGAACCGAGGCTGTGGCTTAGGGACGTGGGGAGGAACCCAGCTGTGCTCACACTTCAATGGAGAAATAGTCTGATTTCTCCAGGACACAGATTTATTGCTTTTTATTTTGTTAATGGAAAAGCAAACAAAGCTCTTCCAGGTCATGCGTGATACCCAGCCTCACTTACCCTCTTCCCTACCCACACACCTGGAGCACTCACCTGCTTCCTTGAAAGAGTCTGTTCAAACATGACATCCTTTGTAATGACTTCCTTCATTTTCTCAGGCAGGATTACTTCCCCACTCCATCTACATTATTATTTGTTTAGTTATTTAAGTGTCCCTCTGTACTTCTCACTACTTTATGAGTGCCTGAGGCTGGTAACTAGCTAATGAGTCTATGTTGGAGGCACCAAGCACATGTGTCTGGTTTGAGAATAACAGTGCATCGTGGGGAAGCTTTATAGTGGACCACATGCTCCTCCCTTGCTAATCAATTATTACTCTTGGTCTGGAACCCTCGGATCAGAAACACTCGGGGATTTGTTAAAAATGAAGAATCTCAGGACACATCCAAGAACTGCTGAGTCAGAATCTGCATTTTAATAAAATCCACAGGATACTTCTGGGACCATCTGTATTTGAAAAGTATTACCCTAGCATAAGGTGCCATCTAGCTTCTCCACTTTAAAACATGCTCTATAACTCCTACAATGAAGTAAAGACAGTTTTCAAAACTCTTTCTTCATTTTAAACCAAAACTTAGTCTGTTCTAGTTCTAGTAAAGCCTAAGAGTTTTTTTTTTTTGGTCATATAAACGTATGTTTTTTAAAACCAAAAACGAACCAGAGATTTGTCTTTTGTTCTGGAGTTGACAGGAACATTATTTTTATTACATTCACACAGGATTTACAGAATGGAAAAGAAGAGAAAATTCTTCTGTAGGGAATCATATAACCTTCAGGCCTCTTGCCTATCTTTTTTTAAAACTTCTTTCCCAATTGGGTATTCACACCCACTGCATCACCTGGGGAAGGTGGCAGTGAGAAGGGTGAAGAATGTACTTGTTGGGAGAAATGGTTCTCTTCAGAGAAATGTCAGCAGTCTCCTAACAATACAAAGAAAACATGTGAGTATACCCTTTAATCAGATTCTGGTCTGCAGCAAAATGTGAGGTAGGAGCAATATGAGACTCAGAAGCTTCTCCATTTGGAAATTAAATGGTATTTCCAGTGATTGGGAGGGCACAAATGAGAGCTCAAGAGTCAAAGCAGCAGTTGGCACTCTAGAAAGGCTGCCAGTGGTCTTTCCTGTGGCATAAATTCTACTGAATCACAGATACCATATGAAGATGCTCTTAGACAGACAAGTCTGGTAGCATAAAGCCCCAGTACGAAGAATACTGCTGTCATTTTCTTCGAATTATGGTATAAATTACTTTTTTGGCAGATGCTGTCCTCAGGACTTTATCTACATTGATTCATTCTATCTTTTTAAGAATTGTGGGATGTGGGGTTATTCTCCACATTGCATAGAGGAGACTAAGATTCAGACAGGTCAAATAGTTTTCTCAAGATGTTGTGTTTATTATACATGATGCTTATGTGTGAAATTGAGTAGTAGAACTAATTTTGTGGAGGATGTGGTAAAAAGGATAAGGGATGCCTCAATAGCACAATTGTGAATGGACTATCAGATACTATGGCCTCCAGTGGATGAGAAGGGGCCTCTAAATGAGTCTCCTAGATGCTAGCACCAATTTCCGGTAGGTGATGAAGTATCAGCCCCACAACTACTCACCCTTAGTGCAGGTGATTACATTTGTAGCCACTGGCTTCACTGGTGCTTCATAGGGATTAGATATATCAATGCAGATACCTCACAGGGAACACTTTAGGACCCCAAAACTTGGTTAGCATGTTCTCCTATAGATGACTCAAGTGAAAGTCAGATCTCTTCTTTTGGTAGAAGAATAACCATCCAAACACAGATATGTGCCCTGAATAAATAGATCAATAAACATTTTTCCTCTCACCATTGAGGAGATTGGGTTTTATTTTTATTTAACACTCAAGAGACGGTGATCCAAAACTATAGTTACAATGAGAAAAGTTCTTGTCAATAACTCTGCAAAAGGATGGGTTTCAAATCCCACCTAGACAACCCTACCTGCCTTTAAACAAAAATCATGTCAATGCCTAAATAGTGATGTCACTGTTACTTTCTCACCTTTGCAAAATCTCTTTCCTTCCATCAAATTGAATATATTTATATGTTTATCTCTTAAGAGCTCTCATATGCAGAATGTTTTGTAAGATCAGAGCATTTTTGATGCTATGATTTAAGCTGTGTGCACAACCCAGTCTTAGACTCCAACCAGAGCATTTGTCCCCAGCTTTGTTGTCCATTAGAATTCCAATATGAAGGCAAAAAGAAAAACAAGAAAGTATACTATGTTGCAAAAAATTTTATATTTGTTCTGGGAATGACTCCACAGGTCAATTCTCATCCCCTGGACACCATAGTATCTGATATGTCCACGGACAATAGTGTTATTTCTTATGCCTATTACCACATCCTCCATAAAATTAGAAGAAGGCATATTTCTTGAAAAGCATGGAAATCAGGAAATCAGAAGGCACTGGAAAAGGACAGGAGGTGGGCAGTGAGCAAGCAGAGAGCACTTAGGTCTCCCACCGGACATTACTGAGCTGGGACCCGAGCTCCACTGCCCTCTGGCTGTGGTAAATCCATCTTGAGTCTCAGCTTCTCACTTGTCAATCATGTGTACTGTCACCCAGCTTGAAGGGATTTTCCAAAGAGTAAAAGAAAAAGGAGGGCAATGCAATAAGCATAGACTCTGTGTGTATAGTAGACACTCAGAATCATAACCTGAATTGTAAAAATCTTTAAATTCTCTTCTTAAGTGGGTTGTCTGCAAATAACTTCTGGGATGGAGCTTTTCCTAAAGAAGTTCATTGAGGAGTATATTCAGAATCAACACACATAAGGAAGTAAAGATGACAGAAATGGGAAGGAAGCTGTACTGTGATGGAAATGCAACACAGCCCTCTGCTGATCCTATGGGATCTCTGGAAATTGGACAATCAATCAAAGTTCTCTAAACTGAGGCAAAGGAACTCAACATGTTCCCTGATATCAACATTTCTGGAAATGCAGTTTGTCCTTGGGAGAACTATAAGCTTGGGCAAGGTAGGTCCCTTGAACAGAAGGCAATTCCTCAGTGGAACATAGATGTGAGTCCCAGAGGTTCATACTCCCAGCAAGAAAAGAACAGGTGGCTCTGCCCTGAAGAAAGAATCTTGGTAGTATATGGTCCATTGCAGACCCCAAAGACTCACAGGCAGAATTCCAGTTTCAAGTCACTGGGAAAAGCCACACAGATGCCTAAATCCAGTAAGACAGCAATAGAAATGTCTGCCATTGTACTTCTAAACAAAACCTCAGGGCTATCTTCTCCAAATCTTACCTTAAGCTCAACACAATATCAACCATATGACTCTTTACACACCCTACAATGAGAACTCATTATGCAAGAATTAGATTAAGTTTGTCATTAACAGAGGTAGGGAGAGTCCCACAGCCAATGAAGAAGAATTCAATAGTCACTGAATGGATGGATGGGGTATATTCGAGTTGGATTGACTTTAATGATAGATGCTGAAGCCTCTGAGAAGGAAATGTGGCAGCCTTCCTTCACCAGAAACACCAGACAGCTCCATAAATTTACTCAAATTAATTCAGACTTTATTCCACATGTAAATAAATGCAACATAACACTATAAGAAAGAATCCAAGGGGAAGAATATACTTCTAGAGCTATGTATTTTTATATATACCTCATGAAGAGTGTAGGGTCTAAGATACTTTCTACAACAGTCTTTATATCTTTCCAGGGTTCTGAGGAAAATGTCAGAAGGTCACTTCCCTTTATAGCAGCCAACAATTTTCCATCAATCAGAAAACAAGCAAAAATAGCTCTATAAGGCATGCAAATAAGAATGCTAGCTTAGTTTTTTCAAGACGTGTCCCAGGCACAAAAAGCATTTTTTCACGTACTTTCTTTTCTGGGTACACTGACTTTGCTAACACTCCTCACATTAGACTAAAATTTGAGCTAAGGCTTGAGAGAAAATAAATTTATGTGGCTGAAAATTACACGTAGCCTTCACAGCGAAATATCATTTCTCAAATTTCAACTTTTAGCATGATTTACAACACACAAAGCACATTTATGGGAGCCAGCCAGCACTTCCATGCCTTTGGTTTTGGATAATTATTTTTAGCTGAAAGATTTTTACTGTGTCTCTATTACTTTTGCCCATATGTGTGCCAAGTTATCCTTCCCACTCTTCTCTTTGTAAAAAATATAAAAATGGAAATTTCTCAAAAAAAATTGTTTGCAGAAGCAAACAATTGCCCCAAAGCTGATTAGGAAAAAGAGTGCTCTATTATTGCAGCCTGGGAGAGTCCTTTATTTTGATGGAGTCTGTCTCAGTGACTGGGGCCTACAAAATCATAGGAATGCTAAGTTCCCAATCACCTTGCAGTATGCAGCTGGAAGCTCTCAGTAAACCTACTCCCTCCGCAGTTCCGGGCTTACCTCTCAGTTTCCCCTCTTATCCTCTTTAATCTCACTTCCTCCTGCACATACACACCCTAAAACCTGATTAAGGACATTAAGCACAATTCAGATTATAGTCACGTCTACCCTTAAACTGCTTCAGTGCTTTTTCAACTCTTGAATGAAACCAAAAGCTCATGTCATATCCTCAGTGATATTTGCCATCTGGTTGCAGCACGCTGACCACTTTGACTTAGGCTTACAGTTACTATCTCTCCCATAGGCCACAAACTGCTTCTCTCTGAGCCTATGTACACCAGCACCATAGTTTCAATAAGTCTTTGGGCTTTTACTAAACTTGCCTTTGGCACTAGGCCAGGAGTCAAGACAATGGAAAGGAAGTGGAACTTAGAATTGAGATGTTAAGGACAGCGTAGTGTTTATTCTGATGACCCTTACACTATGTACTTAAGTAACTTTTAATTTGATACTTGAATAGCATCAAAAATTGGCTCCTAAATCAGCAAACTCCAGTACACAGTACACATATAAAGAAGCAGAGAAAGCTCTTCTAATAGTTTTATGTGCCCAAGAAATGAACATGATATAAAGGAAACTGCTCATATGGTTCCAGTCCCCCAAATTATACTTTTTAGTGTCTTCCTTTGTAAAGACCTGCTTCAGCTGCTGAGATGCCAACATGTGTGTAGGGATCCAGTGGAGGAGCCACCAGTCTACCCTTCATCTGGTCCCCATGGTAACCACTACAGCAAAGGTTTAGAAAACCTCCATACTTACTGTGCTCCCATCATGTACAGGGGGATAAAAGAACTATAATAACCTCATGAGTTCCACAGGAGGTGCAGGAGGGAGACAACTGTGGTCAAAAGCTGCAGTCATTAATGAAACTGGAGGAGCTGGAACTGCTTCCAGAACCTTCACAACCAAAGAAAAAGGAATTAGCAAAGATGAAGGCCAGAGACCTAGAACATAGATCTTCAAGAGCTTCACAGACCCCTGTGGAAGCCTTCTTCCTACTTTATATATTTACTTAGCAAATATTCAAGTTTAGTGATTTATACAGCTACAGTGTATGAGGTATTCTATCTTGTTGTGCAGGAGTATTTATGAGCATTTAATGATATCTAATCTTTGTTATTACTTATAAATTATTATAGGGGAACTTGAACCCCTCTCCTTCTGACACCTGTGAAAATAAGACATTTATCAATCAACCAAAATTTTCAACACCACTGTAGGGAGAGAAATCCAGCCACTTTCATCATTAGATTTATTGGACAACATCATCAGTGCCAGATCTCATATTGGCATGCAGCCTATATTAATGTGGAGGTGCTAAACTTATAGTTGGGTGATTAGAGCTGGGTACAAACAAGAATAGTGAATTCCATAGTTTAGAAACACATGTTGGATGGACCTGTCACCTAAAGAGTACTGCTTCTCAAAGGCTTTTATGGAATTTCAGAAGAACAATAGTTTAAAAACTATGTCAAAAACCCACTTTTCAGAGGTACATATACAGTGCAATCCAACAAGAAACATAAAGGCTGAAAAAAGAGAGGAAAGTTTCTCATACATTTTCCTGGCAAGAGTGAGAAATAGATGTCATTTTCATTAAGGAAAAGAAATTTCAAAGTCATCACTCTTATGGTTAAGATGCTGGTTATTGTAGCCTGCGTTTGAAATATTTCATTTGAGGGAATGATGAAAAACACTCAGCCAAGTCTTAGAAGTAGAAGTCCTATGGAATTCTACTTATTTTTTCATCTGCAGAGTGTCATTGCTTTTTTTTCAGAAGGACATGCCTCCTAAAACAAATCACCGGGCAGGTTCTAAAGCACTTTCAGGGATAACATCAAAGAAATTATCATGACATTCGATGCTAGTTACCACAAAGGTGAGGATTTGTGTGGGATTTATTGACAGGGTGTTCCAAGTAGAACCAAGAAGGAGGGGGAAAGCAGAAGAGATAAGAAGAAGCAGAGAAGCAAGGTGTAGTTTGAGGCATCACCCAGCCTTCAGATCCCTAAGGCTGTCAATAGCTGTGGTATGTAGGCAGTTACAATGCCGAGCTTTTGCATCTCAAGATGAGTAAGCTGGGATTTCATGCTTCTTTGCAAGTGTCTTGCAACTTTCCAAATGGAATTGAAGTTCTAGCCATTTCTAGCTCCTATGTGTCTCATAAAAATAGTTCCAGAAGTCTAAGGGTAGTTCTTAAACAGTTTGCAGGTATGAACCAATTCTGAGGCAAGAAGCACTCAGCAATACAGGCTTTCCTTACAAAAATACTAAAGGAGATCTGAGAGGCAACAACAGCATTTGCTAATATTTGAAACAATTAGGAAAACTAAAAGCACTAGCTATATCATTGAACAGAGCTGAATTTAAATCTTTCCAGATCATGTGTAGCTGTGTCACATTAAGCAAGTGAGTACAACTCCCTGATCTTAGAAATCATATACAAAGCAATGTAAGACCATGTCTTCTCCATAATAACCACCCGACAAGTACTTACCATCATGACCTTTGTCACTTCTGTCATTCTTGTTGTCCTGACCATTGCTGGAGTATTAGTCACTGGGACAAAATACTGACAAGAATACAAATTCTTGTGACTGGGACAAAATACCTGACCCCCACAATTGAAAAGAGGCCAGGTTTATGTTGGCTCACAGTTACAGTTCATGGTTGACTGGCTCTAAGATAGCAAAGGAAGGATAGAAGAGCCCAAGGGTAGAGAGGTGCTCATGTCATCACAGCCAGGAAGTACAGAGAGAAGGGAGGAACCTGTCCAGGTCGTGACCCCACCACTGACCCCACCTCAAAAGAGCAAATCAGCTATAGCACCCCCATGATCTGATCAACTTCTAAAAGCTCCATCTCTGAACACATGAGAGATACTCTAAATCTACATCATAACAGTCCAACTCTGGCCCCCAAAAGACTCATGTCCATCTCATTATGCAAAGTGCATTTAGTTCTCTAAGACTTGCCAAAAGTTTTAACTGTTCCAGGATTGCTGAAAAGTCCAAGTCTAAAGTCTTCTCTGAGATAGCCAATTCTTAGGTGTGATCCTGTTTTTTTAAAAAAAATGTTTAAACACTTCTGACAGGGCCGGGAAGATAGCTCAGCAGCCCAAGTGCCTGCCTGGCAAGTGGACAAGGTCCTGAGTTTGATTCCCCAGTATCAAAAACAAATAAATAAATAAATAAAATAAACACTGCTGACACACAATAGTACAGGGTAAACAGTCTCATTCTGAAATGGAGACATAGGGGGAAAGAAAAGAATGGAAAGAAAAGCAAGACTGGAATCCAACAGAGAAAACATTAATTTCTGTACTTCTGTGCCCAACACCTGGAGTAAATTGTGGTAAGATATGAGCTCCAAAGAGCGTGGGCAGTAGTTGCACCCTGATGGCCTTCTTGGTTGTAGTCCTCATGGTTTATTTGGAGTGATTTTTGCCCAGTGCCTCTGCTTTTCTCAGCAGATGTTCCCTGTTTTCCTTGTTTTTCTAACTTCCTTGGATCGTCACTGTATTTTGGGCTTCACTCTCTCACCTTCATGTATCACTTTCTCGGGGACACATCACCTAGCCTCCCAGACCTTCTTATGAAATCTATGTGGAAGCCTTTATAACCCCATAATGCTTCCATTCTGCAGGCCTGAAAAACCATCACCATGACACCATGTGAATGGCACCAAGGTGCCAGCTCAAACAACTGCCTGGCCTACTTGAGTCATGGCTGCAGAGATCTCCAAGTTGCCAGACAGTTGTACACTATGAACTGAATCTCACAGAAACAAATGCCCTTCTAGGACAGAGCACCTTGAAGTTGTTTTTCAGAGCAAAGTCTTACAATTTTTCACCTTTGAGCCTAGTAAAAGTGGAATCCTGCTTATTTCTTAGATGCCCTCAAGGCACCTGTCTTATTATCCTGAAATAAAGTATTTGGCTTCTTTGTAATGTGAATTTTTCAGCAACCATGCTCTCCTGTGATCCAACTTTTTAGATAATGTCTTTCTGACAAAAATGAAAACTTTTTAAATGAGCTTTTTGCTCCTGACTCTCACATTAGACCTGGTTGTAAATGGCTAGAAGTACCCATGCCCCAGCCTCAATATTGGGCTCTCTTAACATTTTCTCCAATAAATTAATTAATTCATCACCCTTAATCATCTTCTGTCAAGTAAGGACATAAGCAAAATGATGACAAATTTTTCTTCCGGAGTATAATATACGTGGTCTCAAGTCCAACAGTGAATGGAATCCTTGTTCCCAATTTAAAACAAAAACAAAACAAAACAACAACAAAAAAAAACTCCTGAGCCTGACCTTTATCTTAATGCATTTCTATGGACATTGCTGTCTTCTGAACTCTGACCAGAATCTTCCATCAAGCCTTTTTTTTTTTTTTTTTTTTGTCTTTTTGAGACAAGTTCTCATTATGCAGTTCAGGCTGGCCTTGAGCTCATTTTGTAGCCCAGGCTGGCCTCATACTTGCAATGATCCTCCTGCCTCAGCCTCCCAGGTGATGGGATTACAGACATGCACCCAGCCTCATCAAGCTTGACTTACAGCATTCAAGGGCTCTCCTAGCTGACATCTCCAAACCTTTACAAACTCCTCCCATAAACTAATTCCAAATGATTCTAAAATACACAGGCAGGTAATCACAGAAATAACCCCCCATCTCTGGTATCAAAATCTGTCTTGGTCACTGTCACTGGGAAGAAACACCCAAAACCCATAATTTAAAGAAGGAGAGGTTTCTCTTAGCTCATGATTGTAGCCCATGGACAGCTGTCTCCAAGACAAAAATGGCCTTTTGTCAGACTGGGTGGAAGAAAGCGGTTCATGTCAGAGTATGCAGGAACCAGAGGGAGAAAGCATTTGGGGGATATTTTAGATCTAAACCATAACGTGGCTGGTAACAGAAAACTCTTTGGAAAACGTCGGTGTTTTGACATTTCTTTGCTATCTAAATTCTAAACGGTCTTCTTTTCTCATCCAAAATATTCCTTTCAGTTCAGTTTTTAAATTTCAGACCTTCTGCCTATCCGTCTCCTTTTTTACATCTGCTTTTCTCTTCAACCTGAATTTGGAGTCAGTGAAATACCAGCCCATACTAGGACACCTGGAAATGGAAATGGATGCAAACTAGTGGATAAGGTCAGTTTATCTGCAATCCAAAGCTAAGCAGATGATTACTAGCTGCTTGAAATGTCTACCAAAAGTAAAAGCAATAAAGATTTCTGGCAGCAACAGTGCTGGAAAGATCATTTTTATAAGGCATCACTGAAGAGATTGCAAAACAGGATCACTGATGCTCAAAACTGCTGAACCTCAGTACTGCTGAGGACCCTGGATAGCTGCAATGCCTTAGACAACAACTTCATGTGCTTTCAAAACATGCAAAAACTAAATTAAATTAATTTCTAACCCAGACAAGGAGACAATAAACCAGTATGTTTTCAAAGGCAAACTTCCCCTGAGCACTTCTGGAAGTCAAGAGATTGAACTTGTAAGTTTCCCAAAAGACTTGTGGATACCTGTCATTTGCCTGCTTTGCTTGGATTGTAGTCATCTTTCTATTGTCATGAGAATCAAGGTATCATTACTTAACAATTTAAACAGCCACTCTTTGAGTTTTCTGTCTTTATGTTCAATCATAGAAAAGGGTTGCCTTTGATTATAGATATTATGCTCTCAATTATAGATGTGCCTAACGAATACAATAGGTTCTCAGAACCTGACTAACACACTCAAGACAAACGACTCTAGTGAGGCACCTCTGCGAATCAATAGATAAAATAATGCCCTTTGGTGTTTGTTGTTGATTTTGTTGAGATAAGTAAAGATATAATAACTTGAAGATAGGGGTAATAACAATGAAATTATTTACATCCTTACAGTACACTTCATATTAGAAAATAAAAAGTAATTTAGGCTATTTTTTAACATTCAATCCATATACTTATTGGTAACTTAAGATTCAACATAGATTAAAAATCTTAGTTGAGAAATGTTGCTTGGAAGCATACCAGTTGATTCTGCATAATGTGTTATTGCTAATTCTTTGCTCATCTAAGATTCCAGCTTGGCAAAGAAAATCATAGAAAATGATGACACTGCCACCAAATTATCTTTGGTCTTAAAAGAGAGAGTGCAAAAGCTTGACTACAATCTTAAGTGCACACACAGGCCCACATATTCCAACCTATAAATATGACAGAGTATTACATGCATAATGTATTACATCACAAAGTATTAAGCATTTTGTGGATTGCTTGTAGCTGTACAAAAGGGCAGAGTGAAAATCATCTTTCATTTTATAAAATTTGGCTCTACACCTGCTCTGTAGATGAAGTGTAAGAATCCATGTAGGATTGTGGTGGTAAACACTATGACCTAGATTCTTGCTGTCTGGTTGACTATCAGCAGTGATAAAGATTTTAATTCAGGATTCACGTGTGTGTGTGTGTGTGTGTGTGTGTGTGTGTGTGTGTGTGCATTTGTGTGCACACACATGTGCACATATTTTTAAAAGTTTGCATAAAAGTCTGAGAAGCAAATTTCAAAATAAATGAATAAAAGCATAATGCCAGATATTTTCAAGATGCAATGAAGTGGGGAACCAAAGTGTCTTCATTTATTATTATTATTATACTTCCTACACTTTATTTAGAACTGAAAGACAAATTTATCTATTTATAGAATATAGTCTAGTTAGGAGGCAACACTATATTGTAGGAAAAATAGAAAAATATTTAAAAAACTGTGAAATAGTGCAAAGACCTGCTGCAATTGTCAGAAAATATCTTGGGAGAAGGAAGGTACAGAGAAAAATATGTTAAAGCAGATCAGTAAAGTCTCTCTTTGGAGTGATACATGTTTCTATTCCCACTAGGCAACAGGTCAAACTAGCTGTAAGCTGGGTACTACAGAGGCAACCCCAATTTTTAACTTCAATATTTTAAAAGCATGATGTCAAAGAGTCCTCTGGAAAATGGAGGATGCATGCATCAACTGCTGCATGGTAGTGATACGCATGCACTGCTCCTTGTGTTGGGTCTTTTTATGATGACTGAGGCATCCTCAGGACCCAAGCTCATTTCTTCTTCCAAGTGGACTGAAGTATAATTTTAAAAATATAGCCTATGCCAGGTAAAATAGTGATGTGTTTTTAAGAGATAAAGGCACTTTGCTAACCAAACAAACTGGAAGACTAAATCTTCTTGCCTCTAGGTGAAGTTGTTTGATTATTCCCAGCTAAAGTAACGTGAAGTGATGCCTGCAGTTTCCAAACCTACCCCCTAAAAACTCACGCATTTGTGATTTTCCTGTACCGTTCCTCTTTCTGTGAAGGGCTCTGTGTTGAAAAAGCAGTGTCCAAAGATGGAAGGTGATTGCATCCTTAAGTCAGCACTTAGTAAGAGCACTCAGGAATATTCACTGACCCGCAATAGTCTCAGAAATAAAACTTCATTATAAAGTCTTTAAAATTCTAGGATTAGTTATAAAGTAACTAATATTTATGACCTGCTTAATATAATATTTTTTAAAATTTATTTTAAACTCTTTATTAAAGTATAACAGGTACAAAGAAAAAATGTCAAAACGTATGTGTTCAACTTGAAGAATTTCCACAAGTTGAATACACCATCTATCCAACACATCAGAACATCATCAGCTGCTGTTGTAGTCAGAGTTTATAAGACAAACAATACAGGACACATAGTTTATAAGATTATAACAATCACTCAAAGAGTTATACGCAAAGAGACTGCAGGAAATATGTGCACACACCAAAGACCAAAAAATCCAGCTGAGGGCCTAAATTCCACAGCAATGTCCTGCATGAGTCCAGCTGAAGACCTAGAGCTCATAACAATGCCCCCCAATGAGTCCAACTGGAGGCCAAGAGCCCAAGACAATGTCTCATGCACGCCTATTTTATGGATTTGCGCTGGGAAGGCCCAAAGATCAGTGGTAGAAGATAGACAGTCTGCCAGCAGGATGAAGGATCTGTGCTAGCAGGCTGAGGGATCTGCACCAGAGCCAGAATGCAATAATCAAAGTAAGAACCAGAGGTCCCCCAAAAAGAACCACAGCCATGCTCAGCTACACCAACATTCTGGGCTCCTCTAACTATGAGAACAGGCAAGTCCAAATCAGGAAATCCAGCATGACAAGTTTCTCCAGGATGCTGAACCATCCGCCATCTTCCCTTCTAGAGCCAGAGCAATGCTCAAAGTAAGGACCAGAGCTCCCCCAAAGTGAACTGCAGTCATTCTCGATGACAACAAGGTCCCAAGCTCCTCTGATGATGAGAACAACTGAGTTAATATCAGAAAAGCCAGTATAACAAGCTTCTCCAGGGGAACCAACAGCAGCCCAAGGAGAATCAATAGCTTCCAATAGCACCTCTTCTTCCTCTTCAGTTCTCATTTTTATATCGTTGGCAACAATCCTCAGGTGGGCTTTCCATGCACAGCAGTACGCTGATTCAGTTCAACTGGGTGTTACAAGTTGACCACCAGGTGCCAATCCACCAAAGCTCCTAAGTGTTATGCTCACCCCCTCCTCCAGCGACAGCTTCCAGGAGTTGCTACTGCCCTGATTTCCAACATAACGGAGTAGTTTTGCCTCCTTCTCTAATATAGAAATGGAATCACTGGACTGAAACTGGACAAGTCACCACTACAGGCCTCCCGGAGGTAAGAACACATCCCTGCTCACCCTGCTCATCCCTCAGCAGCTTCTGCAGCATCTATCTTTACCTTCTGTGATGGATGCAGTGGTTTCTTAGGTTGCAGAGAACAGCAGAGAGAGAGAGAGAGGTATTTCTAAGTGTTGCATCCACAGTCCCAAGGTTCTCAAGGAAAAATTGAGATCAAGCTGAGTATGAAACTCACCATGGGAGAAAAAATGTAGGAAACAGGTAAGGTGAAATAGCATATAGAGTGTAAGTACACGGGCATTGGAGTCAGGCCTAAATATTTGTGTTCTCATCAAATTACATGTGTTGAAACTTAAAACCCAGCGTGATTGGTAGGCCTTTTGGGAGGTGATTATCTATGAGGGAAAATCCCTCATTAGTGAGATTGCATGTCCTTATGAAAAGCACCAGAGAGTTTGTTTTCCTCGTCCACAACATAAAGACATAGCTAGAAGGCGCCATCTGTGAAGAGAGGTCTTTGCAAACACTGAGTCTGCAGGGCCTTGATCTTAGACTTTCCAGCCTCCAGAATGGTAAAAAATGAATTTTTGTTTATAAGCTGCCCAATTTATGATGTTTTTGTTATAGCACCGTGCATGTGCTAAGACCCACAGTTAGATTTGAAACACTACCACATTTATCAGTTTTAATTTATCAGGTTTGTAAACTTAGATGCTAGGAACTTTTTTGTTCTCTGCTGAATACTCCAAAATAGAAGTGTTCTGTAATTAAATAAGCCATTGTGCCTCTGGGACCAACGCATTACTATACAGGAATGTCACAAGGGAGTATTTTTTTGGTGTACCACATTCATGGATGTGAACTCTGTGTCCATTTTTTGCCAGGAAATACAGTGCTATAATTAACATTGTGTGCCAATACCTTTCAAAACCTGGAGCTTTTGTGTTCATGGGGGAGATCCAAAGACTGGGCATTCTGGGACAAAGGGTTTATGTACTTTCAAGTTTTAACAGCTGCTACAAAATTGCTGTCAAAGAGTTCTATGAAAATTTACACATTCTTCAGCAATATATGCACATTCTTTTACCTAAATCCTGCCAGCAATGAGCATTATCCTTCTTTTCATTTTACTTCTTAAACTTTTAGACACATACAAAATAAAAAGAATCATGTAAGAAACTCCCAACCACCTACTGCCCTAGTACATCAATTGTGATATCTAGAAAACATTACCTTCTTCAGTGTACAGTTCTTCCACATACTTTGAAGACTGCATATCGTGATTTACCCATCACTAAAGTCATGATACAGAACTTTCCATCACACTCACAAGTTCTCTCACGTCCCTTTATAAATAAGCATTCTCCTTCAAACTCCAACGGCTGGTAAACATCAGTGTGATTTTTCCCCTTTATTTTTTCTTTTGCCAGAAAGTCATATAAATGCAAAATGCTGCATGTAGTTTTTTTTTAGTCTGGCATCTATAGTTTAGCATAATGCATTTGAGATCCATCCATATTACTACCTGGGTCAGTAGCTTCTTCCCTTCCATTGTTGAGCAATGCCCATTTGTATGAGTGTTCCAGCATTTTTTTACCCATTGACCACTTAAAATTTGGGAGGTTATAAATTAGCTTTAGTAAACACTGATGACCACGTATTTGTGAGCATAAGTTCCACCAAGGAGCAGAATTACTGCATTATATGGCAAGTATGTATACAACTTTCTAAAAGACTGCAACCATGTTTTCCAGAGCGGCTATAAAAATTTACATTCAAACCTGCAAGTCATTAAATGTTCCAGTAGCTGGTAACCTTGTCAGCACTTGGTATTGGGTGTTGTTCTAGTCTTTCTAATGGATATGTAGTAAAATTTCATCACAATAGAGATGTAGCTCACTGGTAGAGTTTGTGCTTAATATATGAGGCTTGGATTCAATTTACAGCACCAAAAAAAAATCATCGTGATTCTGATTTGCAGTAATTAATAATCTTTGTATTTTATTCTTTTCTGAAATGGCCATTTTTCAGCTAAAAAAGGAAACAGAGGAGAGGCTGAGAAAAAGAATACAATTTGTTATATTCACAGGGTCTAGAGCTGCGAAACACAGGCACACATGAAAAGCTGTGCAAAAATCAGGGTAGTCAGGAAGCAGACGAAAGAGCAGGAGAAACCCTTAGGCCCAGGGTCCAATGGAGTTTCCATAAAAAAGACAGACTAAGGCAAAGTGAACAGATTAGCCTTGTCTACTTTGAATAATTCAAGCCCCTAATTTTCTCATCCCAGGTCCTGGATAATTAAGATAGAGGAATATTAGTTCCTGGGGTATATGGGCAAGATACAGGACATTCAGTTCTGGGTCAATAAGCTTATATCTAAAAGGCATACTCCTGACTGATATTTTCCTGCTTTTAAGAATTTTCTACAGCTGGGAGGGGGAAGTCCTTCTTTAGCCAGAGGGGTTTCTCAGGATGTCAAAATATAATCATGTTTTAAAAATTTTAAAAGTACAGTATAATTGTAAATACCTTTTCAAATGTGCTTATTATCTTTATATCCCACCTGGAGATGTATGTGATCCTGTCATTAAGCCTTTTTAAAATTGCTTCTTATTTTATTTTGTTTTCTTATTGTTGTGTTTTAAAAGTTATTTATATGCTCCGATTAAAATGTATTGTAAGATACATGTTTTAGAAACATTTCTCCTGGTTTGTAGCATACCATTTCCTTCTGTTAGTGGGATTTTTTTTGTAGAGTTAATGTTTTAAAATTTTTTATAGAGTAAAATTTATCAATTTTTTTTCTTTTATGGACAATGCTTTAAGTGCCATGTTTAAGAACTGATCATAAAACTCAAGTAAAATAACTTTTCTTTGATGTTTCCTTCTAAAATGTTCATATTTTTACATTTTGCATTTAAAGCAGTAATTTATTTTGAGTTTTTTTTATATAAGTCATAACATTTAAATCAAGATATGTTTTGTTGGCTTATTTTCATTTGCTTTATTTGCCTGTTGGCGTCTGACTGTTTCAGCAGCATTTCCTTGAAAGGTGCTTCATTTGGCTGCTTTTGTAATTTGGTAAGAGAGATGTAGTTTAGTAGCTTAGATTGAGTGTTTGCCTACTGTGCATGAGGCCCCGGGTTCAATTCTCAGCACAAACAAACAAACAAATAGACACTTGTATTTATATGGATCTATATTTGAACTGTTCTGCTTTATTGAGTTACAGGTCTATCTCCTTGACAATACCATATTGTTTTAGTTTTATGGTAAATCTTAAAATTGAGTGATTTTATTCTTTTCAAAACTCTTTAGCTATGATAGTTTCTTATATTACATGTAATTTTCAGAATTAATTTACCAAATGTGATAGTTAAGCTAGATTGTCAATTTGATTGGCTTAGAAGCTACCTAGGGGTCAATAACCACGCTTCCGGGTATATCTGGGTGGGTCATAGAGGCATTACCCTGAGTTCTATATATGGTAGGATCACAGAGATTCCATCCAGATTATAAAGGAAAGCCCGGGAGACCAGGCAAGGAGTCAATAATAAGGGCAGTGTTAATGTCCGAGAATGAAGCTGAAGGTGCAGTGGAGTCCTGAGAATGTCAGAGACGTCAGGAAGAAGAAAATGTGGAAAGTTACAAGCAATGAGTGGACTTAACATAAGGGACAGGTCCTATAGGCTTTAGCCAGCAAGACCATGGGGATGGGTCTGTTGTGCCCTCAGAAACTCACAGCTTGCCACCAGGTTCCTCAGATGCTGGACATGGAACAAGAGGATTTTATGTTTGCCCTGATGAGTTTTGGACTTATTTTGGTCGAATTCTTTCTCTTCCCTTGTACCTCCCTTTAGAAATAGAAATGTTTACCTTTTGCCATTTTACAAGTATCTTGGTATTGTGTATCTTATTTGACTGTTACAGAGGCTCACAGCTAAAAAAAATCTGCCTTGAATCTCAGGACATGCATTTGGCCTGAAATTTTAAACAATGCTGGAACTGTTGAAATTTAGGTACCAAGTTACTACCTTGTCAATTGAACATGGAATATTTATATCATGTTAGATGGAATTATAACTTTGTGTCTTTTTGGACATTAAAATCACTCCAGAAAGAATGTTTATCATCAAGAAATAAACCAACAAATACTGGAGAGACTGTGGGGAAAAGGGACCTTCCTTCACCTTTGGTAGGAGCATAGGCTGGTGAAACTACTGTGGAAATCAGTATAGAGCTTCCTCAGAAAACTAGGATTAGAGGTCTGCTTGGTTACATTTCTCTCATTGCTGAGACAAAATACCCAACACCCAAAATGAAGGAAGGAAAGGTTTATTTAGCTCACAGTTTGTGGAGGTTTCAGTTAGTACTCAGCTGGCTCGAAAGCAGGGTGACCTGGCACAGGGGCAACGGTTCAAGGCAACAAAAACAGCAAGTGCAAAAAAGGAGGGAGATCATGCCACTTTTCCTCCCTTATAAGCAGGTTACCCCACCCACCGGGCAGGTGTGGCACTCACACAGTCTCCATGCCCTCTTGAAGAGGATGAGGATCTTTACAAAGTAAGGGCCCTGGCTCCCTGCTGAGTCACTTAGTTAAACTTCTAAACTTCTCAAGTTGATACAATGTATCAACCATTAAAAGGTCCCATTAGAGCCAGCTATTGTCCTTCTAGGTAGCTTTCTGGAAGAATTAAAAACAAACCACAATGATATGTGTGTACCCATGTTTGTAGCAGCATAGTTTATAATAGTTAAATCTTAAAAATAACCCAAATGTCTATCAACCAAGGGATAAAGAAGATGTGCTGTTTTTTTATACGATGGAGTACTATTCTACACTATCCTTTAAAGAAGGATAAATTTGGGGCATTTCTAGGTAAATAGATGCAACTCGAGATCATATTCTTAAGTGAAATAAATCAGACTCACATGGGAAGAAAGCTCACTGTCTCCCTGCTGTGAGAAATTGAAAGAGTAAATAAGGACAAAAATGTACAATAGATATTGTGAAAAAGGAAAAAAAGAATTTTCAAAGGGAAAAAAAGAATGAAGGTGGGGGAAGGGAGAAAGGAGTAAGAGGAAAAGAAAAAATTTTTAAAAGGATGAAATGGAAACAAAGCTTTGTAAATAAGGAGAGAAAGATGGGTTGAAGGGAAGAAAAGGGATTGGAAAAAAGGAATCAAAATATATCATGTACAGGTACAAATTCCCTGTGATGAATATGATCATTATGTGTATCTAAAATGTGCCGATAACCTTAAGTTAAAACACTGAGCGAAAATATGATTTAGGGAAATGTGTTTGGTATTAAGTTGACAGTAGGTAGAATGTGACAGTTAAGTCAAATTGTCAACTTTATTGGCCTCTAGGCTACCCAGGGCTTTATTTTAAAGTTAATTGCTGGATGTGTCTGAGTGTTTCATGAAGACATGACTGGGCACTATTCATCACCCCTCACCCCTTCCTCTGTGGTGCTGTCTCCCTGCGCTACTTCCTGGCCACCATGAGGTGAGCAGCCATGCTCTACTACAACCTTCTGCCAGTGTTTCTGCACTGGATTCAGCTGACCCTGGGATAGGCCCTCTGAATCTCTGATGCAAATTAAACTTCTCCTCCTGCAAGTTATGGGTTCGTATTTTTGCACCAACTACAGAAAAGCTGACTAATACACCAATATTTGCTGAAATAAAATATTACTAGAATTGTATTAATACTGAGTTAAAGTTATACTTTTGGAAAGAACTGACATCTGTCCTATGATGATTCTCCAATTCATAAATATACTATGTCTCTTCACTTATTTAAATATTTTAGTTAATTTCAGCATAGTTTTTGGAGACTTCAGCATACTAAATCAGTACTTGTTGGTTAGATGTGTGCCTAAATACTAAATTATTTTCAATTATTATCTGTAACATAACTTTAATTTTGATTTTCAAATACATATACATTATAATGTGTAAGTAAAGTTACAGACACTTTATACTGTGACTTTACTAAACTTATTCTCTAATTCTAGATTCTTCTTTTGTAGATTTATATTGTCTACTTTTTTTCTTCTTATCCAACTTATCTACCTCTTATTGTGATTTATTGTGCAGAGTAAGACCTCATTTCAATTTTGGGTGGAATTGGAATAGCATTATGTAATTTACTAAGTTTGAAAGATTAGAGACAAGAAAGAACACTAATTGTATTGGCTGTTGGCACTGTGTAGCAATAAATTTGAAAACATTCAGAACATATTGTGGATACCTCCCTAAGTGCCGTCTGAAATGCACCACAGTGGCTAAGAGTTTACTATGGGATTCTTGAGTGCCAGTGAAGGACAGCATACAGAGTAAAAGAATCCTACTGCCTCCCCCAACCTTATACTTTTGACCAGAGGCAGCACCATGTACAGAACACAGGCAAGTAATGGTGTAAGTGCTTTTTGCACATGGTCAGTGGTATATCCTGTGTAGCTAAGAGTTCTGCAATCTTGTGTTCAATATAAACAAAAGGCACCTGAAATCAGTGCATTAGGACGATTGCAGAAGCATAATCTCAAGTAACCTTGAGAAAGAAACAGCATAGTGGTCATTGAGAACATCTCATTTACCAAGTTACTTTTCCAAAAAATTATACCTTGATTCGGGAATCCTGGAATAACCTCATATTCATCAGTCCCATAAATTTTGGGGTATATGATCAATCCCCTGTGTGGAGAAAAGAGTTGGCAATTCCCTCAAAAAGAAAGGACCACAGCTCACATGGATATTAGTCTAGGCTCAGACACCCTTTCTGGAGACACCCTCTGTCTTGGTTAGTTTTCTTTCATTGCTGAGATAAAATACCTGAAGCCCAGAATTAAGGAAAGAAAGGTTTGTTTAGCTAACAGTCTGTGGAGGTTTCAGTCTATATTTGGCTAGATCTGAGGCAGAGTGGCCCATGGCAGAGGACAATAGTTCGTGGCGGTGGAAAACAGCAGCAAAAGCAACAAGAGCAAAAAAGGGAGGAGCAGAGTGAACAAGTTTTCCCTCCCTTATAGTGTATGCAGGTTACCCACCCACGGTCAGTTATAGCACTCGCACCCATAATCCCAGCATTGGATCATGAATTAATCATGAACTCTAGAAGCACCACCCTCATGACTGTATGAGGCTTTGGGGAACATCTAGACACAACCCATAACACTCTCAGACACCACAGCTGCATTGGTTGGTGATACCACAGGAGACTGAAAGTTTAGGGGATGTTGTGTTTTGCTCAAGCAAAATTCCCTTTGCTTGAGCCTAAAGGTAACCCTACTCTCATATTTGAGTGTTCATAAAAGACTATATGTAATGCAGAAGTCACAATACCCCCAAAAAATATTCCAAGAGATTATTTCAAAGCAAAGGAAAAGTAATCTGTGGCTGTTATGATTAACAGGGCCAACTTCAAGGGTAATAACATCATAATGATAACAACTAATGTCCTTATAATTAAAATGAACACAAAACATTCAGTCTATGCCAGGTACTTTTCTAAACACTTGTAGTGCACTTAGACTTCAGAGTAACATTGTGAAGGAAAAAATTGATGTGCTTTTACAGCTAAATAAATAAAAGCATACAGAAGGAAATAATTCACCTGAGGCCAAAGAGCAACCAAGGTTGGAGCTGGGTTTTATACCCACCGCCTGGCTCCCTGGTAAGTACCATTAAAGTCTATTTTATATTGCTTTAAAGCTATGTTCAATAGAAAAGTAGAATTTATCTTCAGTGATATAAATGAGACAGTTAAAAAGAGAAAAGAAAAAAAGAAAAGAAGCCTTCAAAGCATTGTATCCTTCTAATTTTTCCATTTATGGAAGTTTTCAAGTATCATTTGATATATTCAGGGGAGACTGGGAGTCTATGCCACATAGATGCATATATGGAAACAGAATAATTTTCAAGGATTCAACACAAAAAATTGGGATTTTGAAGTCTGCTTTCTAAAAGCCCATTATCTCCAAATTCTTAGGCATCAGTGATGATGCTATAAAAACCTCTTCTTATTCAACAGTTAGACCTTTTTATTGAAAGCTGATAAGATCACTGATGAGATGTCAGTTTTAGTTCCTTAACAAAAATATTCAGTATCAAATAACTGGACATTTATCCAAGCAAAATACAAGTTAGATGGTGACAGTAAAATCATATGCTACCATTATCTTAGTGTCTATAAACCCAGCATTTCACACTGGATTGACCAGTAGCCAGAGACATGAAAAAAAAGTGTCAGAAACAGTGTTTGCAATAATTGGAATATCACTGCCCTTGAAATGTTGTGGCAATAATTAAAATTCAATCAAACTATAATTGATGATAAGGACGTAAAAATAATATCAAAAAAGGAATGTTATTAGATTAGCCTCTAAAGCAGATGTTCAATAGCGGAGCTGATTCAAGGATAAAATCTATTATCTCTAATCTCCTTATCACTGAGTATTCATTATAACTGTGACCTAAATTTCGTACTTATTATACCAATTAAACATTATCTTTACACATAGAAAGTATTGATGCTATTGCCCTGATTCAGAAGTTTAGTGATAATTTAAAATAACTTTGTGTGTTCTTTAAAACTGGTCACCTTCATGGCCTTTCAAAATTATTATATAATGTATAATTATATACACATTATTCTATTATGATTGTCATCATAATAGAAACCACAGCAAAATCTCTGAAGACCTTGAGTAAATCTGCTTAATTGAGATAAAATATTAAAAGATCCTTAGTGGCAAAACATCTTCTCAAGGTCATTTCTATATCCACGTAAGTCTTCTATTTTATGCTCACCACTATGTGTCTTGGAGGGCAGAGCCAGCAAACATTTCAAAATTAAATGCTAAGAATTTCAGTGTTGATGGGGACATAATGGTAGAGAAAGAACAGCATTATGTTAAAAGCATATATTCATATACGATGATAGACAACTTCTCTGACACAAAATAGGGAAGAGAGATCACAAGGTAATTTTGACTCTCCTGTTATCATGCTAATATTTTTTTCAAACATTTAAAGAACTTCTCCAGACTGGGGAACCAGAAAAGCTCTTATATTTTAAAACAGAGTGGACAGTTTGAACAGGAAGCATATTCCATTGATCTGATAAGAGAAGTTGAGAACATCATATTCCCGGGTTATGTTTTCATGTTGTAGAGTTGCTCATATGCTCTAAGGATATTTGGACCTCTTCTGGATGTAACCGAGGACAATGGCAGCATTCAGATCTATTTTCTGGAAGGAAAATATATGGGGCAAAAGGAAGTAGGCAAGACGGGAAGGAGATAAACAAATGTGTCCTCAGGCTTATGAAACTGGCAAAACAAAGAAAAGCAAGGATTTTATGATAAATTATATTTGCATATAATATAAATTAATTTTAAAAACTGCTAGGATGGAAGCAAAAACAGGGTCAGAAAGAAACGTTAGATAAGCAAGAGACAGAGAGGAAATTCCAAGTATCAGGAGTGAGTAAATATGAGAAATATCAGATTGGAGATATTTAATGAGTTCCTTGACTCATTTAGTAAACACTAGAGGAAAGGAATGCTTTTCTGATGCCCAGTGTTTGGAGGACACCTTGAAAACTAAGGAGAAAAAATAGAAAACCAAGGAGAAAAAATAGAAAACCGTATCTTGAGCATCAGGACTCCTGGAGGAGCCGAAATACCCATTCATTCATCTAGTTTGCATTGTTAATATTCAATATATTTTCTGTGGTAGGTATCACATTAGATACTGAAAATTAAACAGTAAAAAGAAGAATCTCTGCTTTCTAGACTTATAATCCAGACTTTGAGTCCCTGTAATATGCAGAAGAATTGCCCAATTCTGCATGGTTTAGCTAAATATGGGGAAGATCAGAGAGAAAGAATGGCATTTAGAAAAAAAACCTGCAAATTAGAGTACAGTCTCATCACAATTCTCCAAGATATTCTGTGAATAGTAAGTCAAATCATGTAATTTCTTTGATCCAAACCTTCACCCGTTTTTCTTAGAGTAAAATATACTTAAAAATCTTCTAAGATAAAACAGAAGATGCCCCCCCCCCAAAAAAAATGACCCTCTGCTATTCCTGTACCTAAACCTCTTACTAGCCTTCCCTTCACTCATTCCTTCTCAGCCATGTTGCATGAACTACACACTGCTGCTCCCTCTTCTTTATGTCTGGAATATTCCTCCCCTGGACAATTCCGTGGTTCAATCCTTCACCCTCCTCAAGTATTAGTTTAAGTATCACAACATGGAATTTCCTGAGCAACCCATTACAAACTCAGTCCATTCACTAAATAAGATTATGGATCACATCTCATCTTTCTATTTTCAGCATGGTGAACATAATAGTCAGCGTCCTATCACTTTAATAAAATACCTGAAATAGTTAACTTATAAATAAAAAATTCTCTAGGCTCAGTTTTGATGATTCCAGTTCATGTTGGTGAGATCCATTGATTTGGGCCTCTTTTGGATCTAACAGATGACAATGGCAGGAATTCATGGTTGGGCAAATTACTCCCCTAAAGGTGAGGTGATCATCTCCTTTCCCCCCTACTAACCTAAAGGCTTCCCAGTACACCCTACCTCCTAAAAGTTGCATTACGTCCCATCAGCACTACCCTGAAGACCAAGTGTTCAACACATGCGTCTTTGTGAAATATTCAGCAGCCAAAGATAGCAGTGAGTATCTTATGACACATTCTATACAGTAAAACCTTGGATTGGGAGTATCTTGTTCTGCAAGTATTCTGTAAGATGAGTAAACATTTCTCATAAATTTTTATTTGATAAATGAGTAATGTCTTGCAATACAAGTGGTACAAGATGCCAAATGTCACATGATCACAACTGAGCCAATAGCTAGCACTGTCTCTCCCTCTCTCTCTCTGCCTCTTAGTGTAGTATTATGGATTACTGTCTCCTGACAACAAGAGCTTCTGGGTTATTGTCTCACTGGTAGAGGCAGCTAAACTGAACAAAAATATTATACACAGTTAGATAGGGCTAGGCCCTCAAAGGAGCCAGTGCAGAAGAGATGCCTTACAGCTGTGGAGGAGATAGGCACCTCCCCTGTGGGCCAGACCTGAAGACAAAAGATAAAATAAATGCATCCATATACTTCCTAGGGATAAACGTCAGGGATTGATGATCTAAATAAGTATCCATCACCTTGAAGAAGCCAGGTAGAGCCACTAACCCAGCTCCCTAGAGAAAGAGCCCCTATTCTGTGTTCATGCCTACTTGCTACATGGTTTGCTTCCCCATTTGATACTGATGTAATCAATTTTACCTAAGGAATTATACCAGTAATCTTATTGGTTGACCATAGTTTTGTCCCACCTCATGCCCACTTGTGATTTTCCATTTTTTTCACACCTTGGACCTGTTTCACCTCGTGCATTTGCTCTATAAAAATCCCTAAAAAAGATAGGGTCTTTGGCAACCCACTGATAACCCCTTCTGCCTCTCTGTAACTGAAGCTTTTCTCCCCTAGTGAACATATTCTGCTCTTAACCTAAGTTGTTCCTATAATTCACTCTTAAATTTTAGAAGACACAAACTCATACTGGAAATCTAGCAGGTTGGGAGTTTCTTTCCCCTATATCACCACAACAGCAAGAGGATATGAAGGAGATCTCATCTGCAGAGGAGGAGGAGAAACTGAGTCCCTTCAAATCGGATTAGGAAGATATGCAGTATCTAGGAAACAGTGTGAAGTCTTTTGAAAAACTCACCACCTGAATAAAACTATAGCAGTGCAAGCAATGAATCTTTTTAATGATAACATAATGTCACATTTCCATGAAATCCTCAGAAGGAAGCAAAAGCAAAGGACATTGTATAGGTTGCTTGTTAAAACTGCACACACACACACAAAAAGATTCCACTGAACCAGTAGATAGTAGTGATTCCATTAGTGGTAGAGAGAATCGTCTGCCACAGTAACCCTCCTCTCTCTTGTCTCCCTCACACCAGCCATGAAGGTCTTCCTTCCTTTTTTGGTACTGGGAATTGGACTCAGGGCCTCATACTTGCCAGGCAGACTCTGTGCTGCTGACCTACATCCCCGGCCCTGAGGGTTTTCAGAGGTAAGTGTAAGCTAATTTATTTTTCTTGACATTTTGTATTTTCTTTATTAATCTATATTATGTCATAGTATTATAATCATTTTTATATAAATATTTGGGGGTTGTAGAACAAATCATTTGCATTCCCATTACTATTTCTCATGGGGAAATCTACATTGGTACGTAAATGCTTTGGATTACAAGCATGTTTCCAGAACAAATTATGCTCATAGACCAAGGATTTACTATACATATATTTATCATTTCCCCACTCCCTACTTGACACTGGAAAGTAAGCTTCAAGAGAGCAAAAGACTTCGCTGCTTAATCTGTTCCCATGCATCATCTCCTTCCCTCACAAATCTACAAGGTGGAAACTATTATGATCTCTATCATGGACTGGAAAACCAAAACTTTCTGGGAGTAAGTAACTTTTCCATAGGGCACAGAGGTAAGATAACAGAGCTACAGTGTGAATCCTAGGCTTTCTGATTACAGAATAGAAAATACAAAGACAAGCTGATACTGTGTTCCGTCTGCAGCTATACTAACTCATAGCCTGTCAGGGTGTTCCTGGAAAGGAGGTTCCAGCCTGGCCATTGGAGCCGTTTGTCCAACCGCAGATTCCTGCACTGTCATCAAGTACACCCAGAAGAGGCCCAAACCAATGGTCTCACCGGTCATGAACAAAATATACAGATGGTTAATTTTGTTCCAAAGTAAACTGCACTGTAGACAGACTCTAGTGTGCACCTTTCCGTCAACCTGACACAGCATCTGTAAGTTTTGTTGTCACTATTCTCTCTGAAGAATTCATCTCTGGCTTTTCTATGGAAGGAAGATTTCAGAGATAGTTCTAGGGCCAACATTTTTTTACCATCATTTCCCCAAACCATAGGAGTTTCATGGCCTTACCCAGAGGGCATATTGTTCTGACCTAGTTCATCATTCTGCTCCCTTCCTCCTCAGGTTCGTGCCATCACACTTCTTGACAACTTCCAGGTACAAGGATGCTCTAAGATAACACTCTGTTCTGAAGAGAGTCTCATAAGCTTCATTTTCTACGTGAATAGAGTCGTTTCTAATTTCTGAATCAGAGGCCTCAGTTCTTGAAACAGAAACAAAACTCTTTGAAGTTCGGCAGTTTCAGTGTCTTGTGTGAATACTGAACACAAGAGGATAAGGAGAACGCTCAAGGCAGTTTTTTGGATGAGAAACCAAAGAACACCATACCAGAGAGCTGTAAATATCTCCTACCACCATTCTGCCTCTGGGTAAGAAACAAATATTTGAGTAATGGTTGCTGAATGAAAAGTAAACACACACGTGCACACGCATGAACACACACTCGCACACTCACTGCATTATATACCTCAGAAAAGTTGACAAAACCTAAAACATTTCTGCTAAACAGTCCAAGGGAGATGTCAGCTGAAAACAAAAGCAGTGTTCCTCCACACAAGGCACATAGGTTTCTCAAAGGCTCTATAGGTTCTTTGAAGCTACTCAAAACAAAGAAATTCTACCAAAGATAATTCAGACATAGCTAAAACCAACAGCAAAGAAGGATGGGCTTAGAGAGAGCTGCAGTCCCAGCCTGAAGAGCACCTGCCCCAGGCTCCGTAAGCTTCCACTAGATATCACTGCTGTTCACCACCCTGCATTCTTGGTCTCCAAACAACCCTGCCAAAGGGGAAATGCTCTTTTCAGAGGCATTAGGAGTTCTAGACACCATTATTCTCTACAAATTGCTTCTAATCATAAAGTTCAAACCCAGCTCAGCATAGTTTCAAAGCCCTCTTTCTTAAACACTCCACTGTCCTTTGCACAAAGAGCTTTAGCTCTCTTTGCTTCCCTCTTGGATTTCCTGCTTGAGTCTTCCTAGCTATCATGGGGAGAAAGGAGGGCTCTCCTTCCAGGGAGAAGCATCTACCCTTAGCAACTAGGGAAGTGTGAATGGTCCAGTCTGTTGTTTTCAGACACTTCGCTCTTCAGAGTCACATAATGTTTAGCTGCTGTGATGTGTTAAATCCTTTCTGCATGAGAAATGGGATTCATTTAAATATGCAATTGAGTTTTATTTTTATTTTATTTCTGCTGGCCCTATGAGCACACCCTGCATTCTAAAGCAATAAAATAAATGACATATTTAGTAGCGTTAAGGTATATGACAATGTCTGTGTTGGTAGGAGACAGTAACTGTAGCAAGCAGGTAAGGAGACATTTTCTGTTATGATACTAAGTCCCCTCCTACAATGTGTCGGAGAACCATGATCACTCAGAGTTTTTTGGAATTTAGTGGAGATGTGGAGAGAAAGCTGTAGCTTGCTTATAGAGGGAAATCCTACAATGTATGCAAATTTGAAGCCTTTTGAGAGAGAAAGAGCACATCATCTACAGTTGGATCAAAAACGAAGAAATTGAGAATTTCAGTTTCACTGCATATTTGTAATTGCACCTTCAAGAAGGGGAAAAGGTACTCAGCACAGTAAATATTTAGATTCCACTTCAGCAGTATTCTCTGACAGCCAGGGTAACACCTGATTTGATCAAAAGAAAAATGATAGTTTACATAAATTTGGAGCAAATTTGATTAGAATAAAACATTCATTGCGGGTGTATAAAGTTCTTTCAACCCTGCAAAGGTGAAAATTTTCCCTTACTTGTTAGTTGTTCTAAAATTCCAGAGATTAAAAGGTCTTGTAGTATTAAACTGGAATTCTCCTCCTTCACATCGCCACCCCAACTGTCAATGGGAGGCTTGTGTAAGCTCACTAGGAACTACAGTCCCTGCTTCAAATTATTATGCATGTTTCAGTACCCAGTGTGACGACTGGCACATGATAAACAACCCACACCATTATTACATGGATTCATTAAATAATGATTGAGAATAACATCGACAAATCTACAGGAATTTGAACTGACGCAGGCTTTCTAAAAAAAAATTATACAATAAAGTTAGCCAATTCCTCTCATCACATCCTTTTGAAACAGCTAGAAAACTATAGGTATAAAAATGCTTAAATTATATAACACTGATTTACAAAATCAACCAGATAGATCCACACATTCATTCGGGACTCAGACCATTTATTTGATGGCAACAACTGCAGCAATTTCTGATGACCATGTTTGATGTTCTGATTCTCACACCTGACTTTTCCACATGTGCAGAACGGACCGGGTCCCTCTTTGACTACATTTCCTGGCCCAAGAGCAAGGTGACACACTGTCATTAATTTGGCAGAGGTAGGAAGAGAAGGCACAGAGTGGAGAACTTGAAATCCACTGAGCCATACCAGGTTATTCCCTATCCATAGCCTGAGTTCTGTCAACCATGAACCTCTTTATTTCTACTTGTGACCATTAGTACTCTGGGATTAAAGAAAAAGTAGAAAAAAGAAAAAAGTCAAAGTCAGAAAATAATAACAGCATAGGGTTATTCAGGTTGAAGAAGAAACTGAGACAAGTCAAAATATGAAGAGGCTGGACGATACAGAATACAAGCTCCTAATTCCACACTTGAGGAAACTGAGGCCCAGACAGGAGCAGAGCTCTGTCCATGTCTTACAGCCTTCTGTGTTGGAGTACTAACAATGGGGCACATCTTCACATTGGCTGTGTACACAAATTTCCACCCTAGGCTGACCCATGCCTTTCGGGACCCCCTGTGTCCCTCGAAGTTCAGGAAATGGTAGTGTGAGGAGCTACTCCAAGGCCAGGTGTCATCTGCCTCCTGCCTGAGGGAGGCTGTTGGGAGGTGTACCTCATCTGCCTCCTCATCTCTTTTTATGAGGTTGAGTCTTAGAATTTTACTTTTTTAAATTATTTTATCAGTACGTGTTTGCAATACATAATCAGTAACTTCATCGTGGGGAGTTGATACATGCACATAATACATCTTAATTATTTCTCTGATTTTCTTCCCTTCCCCTTCTTCCTCTTCTCTCCATCCCTTGGCCCCCTTCTCTTTTATAGATTTGTCTCTCTGTTTTCAAGACTTTCATTTCTTACTATGATTAGTGTAGGGAAATTTGCACTTCCCCAGACACGAGGAGAAGGGCCCAGCCTCACTGTCTACACACGCCCAATTGGCACCCAGGGTAGATGAGAGTGAGAATAAGTCAGCACACGAGGAAAAGGTCCTGAGAAAAAGAGCGGGAATTTGGATCCTATTGGAATCTCTCCTAAGACCACCTCAAGCTAGCTCCGCCAGTTATGAAGACGTGTGGTTCATCTCTCCATACCCTCTGTGAGGGAAGTGTCTTCTTTCTCTTCCTAACTTCTCTCTTTTTATCTCCTTTTTCCTTTTCTTCTCTTATTATTTACATCTAAAACCATCCTGCTATGGAAAACCACTCAATGTTCAGGGTGGTGAGGCTTCTCTGGCTCAGGTACTTCGTTTGTAACATAAATAAGAGTGATTGACAAATAGAGTTTCACAAAACTCCCTACATCTCCACAACCCCATAATTCAGTAGTGTAATATTGAAGACCTGCTTGGCTATTATGTTGCCTCAGTAAAACTTCTTCCTCAGCAGCACAGAAAGCTAAAAGTTATCTATGAGCTGGTTGAGTTCACTGACAGAGCTGACGAACCAGACTTCCTTCCCTCATTATGGGCTTTATCTCAACGTTGTTTAAGCCAGCAACCTCATCTCCGGACTAAACTGCTGCCTATTTTTGTTTATTTTTCTTTTATTTTAAAGAGAATAAAAAGAAACAATAAAAATGATACAGAATTTCAAAATAAGATGATAGGAAATTAACAATGGCTGTTATATTGGGTATTGTTATCTTCAAAGTAGTTGTGCAGATTACCAGATATAGGCATGCAAAGTTGATCAAACAAACAATTAAGCATTTACTGTTGCTTTCAATAACCAGTAGAAAATAGTAGTACAATTATCTTAGCTATCTTGTATATTTATATATATTTCCTTTCTGCATCCCAGGTGTTCTTTCCTTTTGAGCAGTTTCTTTCCCTTTCACAATATCTATTGTACCTTTTTATTTCTGTTTAATTTTAAGAACCCAGGAGAACTTGACATACTTTTTAAAAACACACTCACAGCACAAATGAAATACACACCACAGCCAAAATGCCAGTCAAGATGGCTTAAAGATAACCTCTGAGAACAGCCAAATTATCAAACAAACAAACATGCCCATCTTTCCTAGTACAAACAAAGTAGTCTGGAAATGCAAAACTGGCATAAAGATTCTTTTTGTTGTTGTTGTTTTTTGAGACAGGGTCTTGCTATGCAGTTCAGGCTGACCTTGAACTCACTTTATATCCCAGGCTGGCCTTCAACTGGCAACAATCCTCCTGCCTCAGCCTCCTGAGTGCTGGGATTACAGGCATGCACCACCACACCCCAGAAGATTCCTCATTTTTAAGCTTTCCTACACACCTTCTAACCAGACATGCTGAGACACTTCAGCTTCCCAACTTAGCAGAAAACGAATGATGGTGACTAGACATGTCTGGTTTTTTCTCAATCCAGATTCATTCTGAATAACAGTGTTGCATAAGAGAATTCAAATCCCACAAAACAACCTCCTCATTTGAGCAATTGTTGAATAATAATAATTTATTTCTTAGGAAGAACAGATCCTTCACTATGGGATGTAACCCCACCACAAACTTCCTTATCTTGTGATTGCTGTAAAAAGTAGCTTCAGAGACTCCATCTTTATATATAATGAAAGACAGTGATGCTTGTTTGATATTTCACATACCTATCATCACTTGCTGACTCACAGTATCTCACTCATTCTCCTCCAAGAATAGCTAGGATTAAAATTTCATTCAACTATGAGAAAGACTACTTAAAATTAATATCTTAAAGAAGAGGAAAACATTTCCTGTGTTTCATACTTCATTATAAGAGAATGTCTTATCTAATAATATTTTAATTATGGGAATATCATGAAAATGATAGCATACCGTGTGGACAAAATTCAGACTTTACCTTCAAGATGCAAGATTATCTTGCACACAGATTGGCTCCCCAGTGGATGTGTAAACCAAGGAAGTCCCTTACCCTTTTCTGAACTGGGAGGGGTGTTTCTAAGCATGGGGAAAGAATAAATGTGACACATCTGGCAAAAACAAGGCACGTGGTGGTGATAATTACTGGGAGAAAGGGACAGAACCCTGAGGATTCAGGGCAGGAGAGAACTAGAACTGGGGAGAGAGAAGTGTAGCAGAATAGAGACCTTGAGAATGTCAGAAAGCAAACTGTTTATTCCCGTTTTTGCCACAGTCAGCCCTTGATGGAGCACTAGATCCCTCAGTGATCTCAGAGGTCTCAGTGGCTACATGCTGTTTACCCAATTAAAATTCTCTTCATTGGTTGCATTGGCAATTAAGTGTCACTCTATGACAGTAACTTTTCCTCTCTTTTTAATATCCATCTTTATTAATTCTGTTCTGAATGCACACATGCAGTGCTCTTGGTCTCAGACAGGTTTGTTATTAATTACTTTATAGTAAATAAGAAATGTTATCCTCTCCCCAGCTCCTTGCTTGGGTCATTACCCTAGGATGACACAATGACAGACAACAATTTTTTACCTGTTACAAAGAGGAAAATGAACCTCTGCTGTCTTGAAAGAATCTCTTTGGAAATGGAAATGTAAGTGACTTGAATTGTAAGTCCAATCATTTGGCATATACTTTTTTTCTAAATTCTTTGTATCAATAAATTCTACTCCATAATCAATTCCAGATGCTTTATGGGCATATGTAATCTCACAGTCACCTCTTAAAAAGGATCTGTGTCATCCCAGAGAATCCAAAGAAGCTGGGGAAAAGGAAGATTCCTCATCTATTGAAAAGAGAGGGGCTGGGGATTTAGCTCAGCGGCAAAAGCGCCCGCCTGGCAAGCGCAAGGTCGTGAGTTCGGTTCCCGGTGCTGGAGAAAAACAAAAAAACAAAAAAACAAAACAAAACAAAAAAACTGAAAAGACAAATACAACTGAGTTTTCACTGGAAATCATGCAAACAAAAAGAAATATGAAATATTAAAATATTGAATGAAAATGCCAACTTTTGAAAGAGAAAGACAAATTATTATTCTTTATTTTGATAAAGAACTTCTGGAAACACCCACCAGTAATGTCGTATTTAAGTGTAAGAAACTAAATGCTTTCACTAATATCAGGAACAAAAATTAAAAGACTTTCATATTCTTATTCAGCATTATACTGAAAAATCATACTTACTGTTTTAACACAAGAAATGTAAATAAGATCTACACAAGCTGAAAAGGAAATAATGACACTACTCATTGATGTCATGATTGTCTACATAGAAACCCTAAAGTACCTGCAAAAATATCCCTGAAAGCAGTGAGTATAGAAAGACAGCACACTACAAGAAGTGATATATAAAATTCCATTACTTTCCTATACACCAACAATAAGCAGGTAGGACTTGAATTTTTTAAAAATAATGCTATTTGCAATAACTCTACAAAGTACAGTGAAGTGCTTTGGTATGTCTATGAGAATACAGAATAGAATCCAAAATTCTTATGAAAGAAATCAAAGCAGACCTTAATAAGTGGAGACAGATATATTCATACGTATGACCTCATGTTTAGCTTAATAGGAAAACAAATAGAAATGTATATAGAGAGATATAAATACAGAAATACTTATAGATCTGTGTATGTACAAAGTCTAGTGTACACACATATTTTCTTTCTCTGTCAATGCTTGAAAGCAAAGAAATTTCAGGAGCAACAATTATACCCAGTTCCCTAATACAGATATATGGTATTGTTCACCACTTCATGGAACTGGGGATCGTAAGAGAAAAAGACTGACTTAGAAGCAGAACAAGAAATGCACAAGATGATCCTGAAGCATTGTGCAACAATGGTAGACAGTAAGTGAGGGTTAAAAATATTCTGACAATGATAAGGGTACTTCAGAGTCCACTAAAAGAGTTTCAATGGCCAAAATAAAATAGTATGCATTCTAACCCAAGATATGTCAGTACATTCATATCTACCTAAATGAATAATTAAATAATTAAACTAATGGAAGAGAATACACAGACGTCTCACCTAAAGAATTACCAGTGATTATTGCACATAGCCTGTGCAGCAGGAGGTGGAGCAAAACTGCTCACTTGTTCTGAGTGAGCAGCACACAGGGACTTCCTGCAAAGAGGAGAGCAGGCAAAGGAGACAGAAACAAAGCAACCACAGTGGGGAAACCTGACAGACATGGTCAGCACCAGGTGATGGTGACTGGGATCAACGGGGATGTGCTATACTGACAAGATACATACCACATATGACCTAATAAGAATAGCACTTTTTCAGTATGGCTTCCTCTCAAAACCTGATCACAGTTAAATTCACAAAATACTAATCATAAGGAAAACATCAACTTTCAGTTTAGAGATATTCTACAAAATACTTGATCAGTACTGCTCAAAGCTTTCAAATTCATTTAAAACAAACAACAACAACGACAACAGCAACAACAACACATACATACACACTGACAGGGAAAGTCTAAACCACTATCACACCAAGAGGAGTCTAAGGCTATATGATGACTAAGTATAATAAGGTAGCCAAATAAGATCTAGGAACAAAAAAGAAAACAATTAAAACCTAATGAATATTGAATAAAAAGTAGAATTTAGTTAGTAGAATGTAAAAATATTGATGCATTCATAGTAACGTATTTGCCAAAGATAAAAATTCAGAATGATAGGAAAAGCTGGGTATGGAATATAGAAGAACCTTGTGTGTACTGTCTTTGCAAATTATCTGTAAATCTGAAACCCTAAGTTAAGAAATATGATATGAAATGCTTCCTAATGTTGACATTTTATTCATTAAAATATACACAATGGAAATGTGTAGAAAATTACATTTATATTAAGACCTCATTTCCCTTGCTGAGCTGCCTGTCAATTACAGTTGTTTGGGGGAAGCGCGATTACTCCCCAGTCATTTAGACATTTAAAAAGGCAATCAGTGCCGTTAAAGCAGAGAGCGGCTCAATCAAGAATATAAATTATAAATTTATCTGGTGGGAAACAAAACTGCCAAATTTGATTCCCTGTTGTATAGCTGATGCGGTATTAAGAAATTAAGGCAATGGCCTCTAACCCTGTGTTTATTAACTGCAGTAACAGATAAGGAAACTCCAGCGCTCCACTTACCTGGAAGCAAAGACAAGTTGTAGAACAACAAAGGAGGAAGAAGAACCGCAAGCCAGGTTTGTCAAAATCTACATAGGGAAGGAAAGAGAAAAAGGCCAGATAGAATATTTTACACAAAAAAGGAGTACAGTCAAAAAAAAAAAAAATCAGAAACTAGATCTTTTAAAGCACATTATTTTGCTTTTATTAAATGATATTTACACCTTCAAAATACCTGTCAAAGTCTGAGGTCTTGCAGGGCAATGATGCAGGACACATAGTTTATAAGGTTATTTTATAATAATTACCCAAAGAGCCATATACAAAGAATGCAGGAAATCTGTTCACACACTAAAGACCAAAGAATCCAGCTGAAGGCCTGGATCCCATGGTAATGTCCTGCATGAGTCCAGCTGAAGACCTAGAGCCCATAACAATGCCCCCATGAGTCCAAGTGGAGACCAACAGCCCACCACAATGTCTCATGTAGGCCTGTTTCACAGATTTGCACTGTGAAGGCCCGAAAGTCGGTGGTGGAAGCTAGAAGGTCTGTGCAGGTGGGATGAAGGATCTGTGCTAGCAGGCTAAGGGATCTGCACTGGTGCCAAGAAGCAATGAAGAAAGTAAGAACCAGAGCTCCTCGGAAAGGTACCGCAGCCATCCTCAGCAACAGTGAGGTCCCAAGTGCCTCCGACTATGAGAACAGCCAAGTCTGTATCAGGAAAGCCAGAGCGTCAAGCTTCTCCAGGAGATTGAACAGTGCACCATCAGGACCCAAGCTCCCCCAAAGTGAACCATGGCCATTCTCAGCAACAACAACGTCCCAGGCTCCTTCCATGATGAGAACAGCCAAGTTCATCAGGAAAGCCAGCATGAAAAGCTCCTCCAGGAAAACCAACAGCTCTTTACTGCCTCACAACAGCTTCCCAACAGCTTTCCTCTTCCTCTCCAGTTCTTCTATTTAATTTGTTGGCAACAGTCCTTAGGTGGGCCTCCCATACCCAGCACCACACTAGTTCAGTTCAAGTGGGTGTTACAAGTTGACCACCAGTTGTCAGTCCACCAAAAGATCCCTCTCCAAATTTAAAGAAAAATATAAGACATTGTGCTTCACTTTACTAGTCAGTTACAACTATTGCAAATTGAATATCTGTAGAAATTTCTCTGCATTGAAAGGTTCATAAGATGTATTGTATACAGGCTGTTTTTCAAAATCTGCTTTTGTCAGACAACAATAACCATAAACATATTTCCAGATCAATCAATAAAATTCTACATTATTGTTTTTATTGCATAGATAACATTTCATTACTTTATTGCTAATTTATGAATCTTATGCTAAGAAATTCAGCTTATATCCAACTTTTGCAATTAAATTCTACATTAAGAATAAATATATTGTACTTTTACAATCATGTTCTTGGTATAAATAGTTTTTGTCGCTAAGAGAAAAATGTTACAGTAGAAATTCATTAGATTAAGAATTAGAAGACCTAAATTCAAATGTTCTGAAATGCATATGGAGAAAATTTCCTTCTTAGCAATATTGAATCTTTCTAATGTATGAACATGAAATATCTCCTACTTATTTATGTGCTACTTAATTTCTACATGTAAAATTTATAGTATTTAGTGTACAAGTATTGCACTTCTATTGCTAAACCCATTCCTGTGTGAAATTACTTAGCAAAATTGTCTCAAATTTGTTTTTGAATTGTTCTTTACTAATACAAAGGAATATAATTAATGGTGTATGTTGGTCTTCTATCCTTTTACAGGATAGAAGTTCAACTCTTACTAATGTATTTTTCATTGATTCTGTAGGATTTTCAGACAGTTTTATATCTTCCTTTCCTAACTGGGCATATCTCTCTGTCTACTTATCTGTTTCCATCCATTCATTCATCCATCCATCCATCCCAACCATCCACTGTCACTATGTTTATTGTACTGGCTACCTTCTGCAAAAAGTTAAGCAGATGTGTTAGGAGTAATATCTTTCCCTTATTCCCAATTATAAAGGAAAAATATTTAGTCTAACTTCATTAAGTATATTAGTTGTAAATTTTCAATATATACATATTATCAGGTTGAGGGAATTCTCTCCCACACCTAGGTTATTGAAACTCTTTATCACAAAGATAGTTTTGACAATTGCTTCCTCTTTGCCTATTGAGATAATCATGAGAAACTTCTTCTCCTTCATTCTACTCATAGAATATATATTAACTGAGATTCAAAGCTTGAGTCAAACTTTGCATTCTTAGTATAAATTCTACAAAATTAAAATGTACTAGACTTTTTGTGTTTTTATTATCTTGCTGGGCTTGGTTGCCAATATTTGTCTTAGGATTTGCACATCTATGTTCAGTATAGGTGTTCTTCTATAATTTTTTTTTATTTGTGCAATGACTCACCATCTTTGAAATAATGGTGACATCAGCCCTAGAATGGACTTGAATGTGGTCCCTCATTCCATGACGTGTGCATGAGATTAACACATTTGTGGTTCTTTTTCTATCAATATTGGATAGAATTCAGTCAGTGAGACCTTCTGTTCCTGGTCTTCCTACTCTACTTTGTGAGAAGATTTAAAAATTACTAATCAATTTTCTTAGTTGTTCCAGATCAACTTTGGTATTTTCTTTTCGTGCCAAATTTTGATTATTTGTGTCTATTAAATATTTCTCTATTTCACCTTAAGTAGTCTAATTTTGGTATAAGAATCTTCATAAAGCTCCTTTATATTCCTTTTTAATTTTTGTAGCATTGGTGATGACAGCACTTCCTTCACTGCTGATTTTGGCATTTGCATCTTCTCCTTATTTTAGTTTTTTATTTATCAGTCTGTCTAGGTAAAAGTTGTCATTTTTATTGGTTCTTTTCAAAGAATCAACTCGCCCAATTCTTTCTAGTCCTCCTCCCAGTGCAGAATTGGCCTAAGTTTCACTAGAACAGTGAGTGTAGTGTGTGTATAGCTCTTTGCATGTTGCACTGGGGCAGGATGGGTGGACACCTGAGAGTAACAGGAAACTGGGTCACATGTAACTCACCATGAATCAAGTTCTCAAACTGTTTGGGCTTAAACTAGCTCTTTTTAAAGTCAATTCTATGGTACCAGAAGTACAAATAATGAAGTATTTTTATTTTGAAAATTTCTTGTATGGGTTTTACACAGTTCATACATTTTCGCCCTTAAGTTACTAATACAATCTAATTTACTTATTTATTTCAAGAAACAAATTTTTATGAACACTGTTCCTTTTTATTTTTTCTTTTGGTAGTGCTAGCAATTGAACCCTGGACCCTTAACCACACAAGACAAACAGTGAGTAATAATTATACATTCCCAGTTTTATTTTCAAGACTATTGTAAAAACACTCCTAAAACTAAAAAATGGGATTTTAAATGTAAGGGATTATAATTGCATTTTTTCAGAAGTCAGTTCAATAGGAAACATGATTTGTTGATATTAATTTTTCTGGCAAGAATCCAGTGCTCCCAGAAGCAGCAAGACCGCTTCCATACCACACTTCCGTAACTTTTGAGCTTAGGCAAAGCAGTGGCTCTGCTGATATTCAGATTATATTTGTTCCAAAGAGAAAATAGCAAATGGAAAAAGAATACTTTCACTAGCTATAGTAATCCATTGCTAGCTTATTTTCTGAAATTTCTCCATAACATCTGCAAAAGCAGTAAACCAATTACGGAAACCATCTGGAACAATGCAGAGAGGGAGATCTATTTTTAAAGATTCTACTCTGAATAGCTGGCACTGTAATAGCTAACGTGTGAGAAGAAAAAAGATATTAAGAGACCCATTATCATTCAGAAGAAAAAGGAAGCGATTTTCCTAAAGGAAACTTGTGATTGTTCAGTAGCATAATAAGAAGAATCACATGGAGATTCACTGCTGAAACAGGCTGAGAATCCCCTCCCACTGTTGAGCTGGTTCTCTCAGGGGATACAGGTCAGCCTGATGGACTGAGGAGAGCTGGACAGCTGATGACTCATCCCACACCTGGGGCAAATCACTCGTGCCTGTAGAACACTGCACTTATTAATGAAAGTAGGGAGTTCATTTTTTACCATCAACCCACCCACATGGCCGCAGATGGCTGAAGGACCACAGCAAGAGGAAAGCTTGGAGGGTAGAGCAAGCAAACTATTCCGGTTTCAACTCTGCCTCACCTACTCAGTGGCACAGCTGACCCAAAGACAGCTAGATTCAAAGATGAATTTCATCATCCCCTGAGCTTGAGAAAGTAAAGCCAACACAAAGTCACCAGCCCAGAATTTCTCCCCGTTACTCACAGGACCATTTCTAACCAGTTGCTCTGTTCAGTTTCATGGTGGATAGCACTGAGCAGAGTTGAGTAGTTAAGGGTAAGGGACTCAGACAGATTACCCTGTTTTAATTATCATCTCTGCTATTTAGGGGCTTTCAGGTCTTTCTAAAGTATGCTAGCCCTCTAGAATCCATTTCCCTGTCCGCAAATTGGGCATCCTTAAAACAAAACAATCATTATATTACTATAGATTTGAGTTTATTTATAGGAAACAGTACCAAGCAAGACAAATGGTAATTTATACTAGGAGATATCCTCTTTCTCCTCCTCCCTGATCTTTTCCTCTTCCTCCACAAATTAACATCAGTGTTATTATTTTGATGGGTTTTTTTACATATTCTTTTTTTGGTTTGTTTTGTTTTTTATTTTTCTTCCAGTACCAAGAATTGAACTCACGACCTTGTGCTTGCCAGGCAGGTGCTTTGCCGCTGAGCTAAATCCCCAGCCTCTTTTACATATTTTTAATATGTTTTCTAATTCCATCAAAACGAAACTGCAAATCCTTTCTTCCTGAAACCTTCTCATTATGAGTGAACAAGTATCAAATTATATAGAAGCTATGAAATAATGAAAATAAGTGAAGAATGAAAAGAAGAAACAATCTCCTGGTTTTCCACGGGCTGCTGGGGAAATTCCAAGGCTAGTTCTAAGGCCAGTAGATTCCAAGGCCTGTCTGACTGCACTTCTTACATTCTATGAGATTATTAGTGACTAAAGTATGTTAAAGACACAGTTTTTCTGTCTATAAACTGGGACACACATCTGGGACATTTCTGAGTGCTAAGTTCTAAAACTTACAGGAACATGCTTTGTCGATTTAATCCTTATTCTATGAGCTTTTCTTTAAAGAAACTATTTTAAAACATGAATCTACACACTCAAAGATACACAGTACCTTGTTAAATAACCAGTAATTATAGTGAAAGTGTTTGATTTAATCTCTTAAACAATTTATTTTAGACAAGCACACTTAAATATTACATAAACAATGTAAATATAATTTTGAATACAAGATTCTTGATAAAATGTTATATTAAAAGAGGGCCAGAGACATTACTTTTAAGATAACAATATAAAGTATTATGCAAATAATAAAATATGGGTAAGGCATATGGAATGGTTTAAATGTCTTTATCCCTTCAAATGTCATGTTGAAAATTTATTGTCAGCATGGTAGTATTAACAGCTGTGGCCTGTAGGGACAGGTGTTAAGTCATGCAGGCTCCATCCCCATGAATGGGGTCAATGCCCTTATAAAAAAGGGTTTGGATAGCTGTCTAGTCCTTCCACCTCTCTGGCCTTAGGACTTAGCATTCATCCTTTTTTATAGCAAAAATACAGCCATAAGGCACCATCCAGGAACAAAGAATTAGCTCCCACTGGGCTGAGGACATGCCAGGCTGTTTTGATCTTAGTCTTCTCAGTCTCAGGAATCAGGGGGAAAAAAAATTGCCATTGCTTATGAATTACCTACTCTGATGTAATAGGCTGTGATAGCAGCAACCACAGACTGACAGTGTACAAAAATGTAAACATATTAGTCAAGGGATTTCATGCTACAAAATTCTGGTAGTCAAAATTAATTTGTAAAATTACTTGATTATAGCAAATGCTATAGATGAAAATAAGCTACCCTACTCTTCAGGAAGTGGGATGGATGCAGCTCATGGAAAATCATCTTCTTCAAAATAAGTTTTACATTTTTGTTCCTCTTAAATCTAGTCATTGACATAGTCATTGTGTAAATGTGTTTCCTGCGCTCTGTGGGACAGTGATCAGTGTAAGAATTTTCTCATCCGAAAACTGTGGCCCAAAAATCTGTTGTCGAGTTGGTGACAACCTTGCTCAGTCAAGTACATGCAGTGATAGAGACTTTTTTTTCAAATGGTAAAGTCAGATGGACGGAGGAGGAAGAAAAAAGGGATGTAAAAAGAATTAGAGCATGTTATGTACCTAGATCAACTTCCCACATAGCATGTAATCACTGTGTACCACAGCATGTGCTAATAAATAAAAATTCCCAGCCCAGGAGCTCACTCCTTGTGTTGACCAGAGTCCCCCACCCTCGGAGAGTGTTGCATGTCTGAAACTTCTGGCCAGGTCCAGTCTTTCCTCTGCATCTGTCCACATCGCTGCGCTTGGATGACATGGCTTAATTCGTGTGCCAAGAATTTCTGGGCTCAAGTCTTCCTTGACTTCTTGTTTTCAGCTGCCAGCTGTCTTGGCAAAGTTGCCTGAATTCTCCACCTCTGATAATGTGATTTCTTAAAACTAGGTACTTCTGTACAACTTTCTGATTCCCTAAGTCCCGAGAACACTTTGTAATACACATCTCCTCACTATCAGTCGTGCTAGGAATGATTATTTCAGTTTATTCCAGTTTAAAACTAAAATGTATTCCTTCCCTAGCCTCACCGCCTGTCGCCTCTGAGGAGTAAATTCCATGCCAGCATGAAGTGTGGTCACGGAATGAGCAGTGAAAACTGGAAGGACCATTCAAATATGCTGTGCAACTTCCTGGCTTGTGCTCCCTCAACGGGCCCCTGCTCAGAGTTGGTGGGCTCGGGACTTCAGGGTTCAAATGGCTGATAACAGGAGAGAATGAATTCCCTGAGGTGTTCGCATTAGCAAAGTGACTCCTGCCTCCGGCTTGTTGCTTTGCCGTTTAAAAAACAACAACAACTGTATGAGCCAAATAAACTGGAAGTACGACATATGTCTACAGACCACCGATTGTTCCAGTTTATGCATAGGGTCATTTCAGAGTGCTAGAAGCGAACAAAGTTAACACCCTGAGAAAGCGTGTTCGTTCTACAGGAGCCTCACTTCCACGCCTTCGCACCCTCCCTCACCACCGCCAGGGCCACGGCTGCCCTCTTTCAGAGGATTAGCTCTGTACTAAGCCTGCGACCAATCTTGGCTGGAGGCAAAAAATATTTACGTAGTTCTGTCCTTCCCTTTCACGTATCCTAAATTCAATGCATTTTAATTAGTATCAGACTGTTCCTTGTTGGGGCAAACCTGACTCCTACCCTCCCACGCACACCCTTGCCTCTCCGACCCTGTATTGAACAGCCTCTGCTTTGCTACTGCTCTCGATCCTCCAGACCACCCTTCTTGGTTCACGCCTTCTACTCACGTGGCTCATGTGCCGCACTGACCTACTTAACCCTGTTCCCAGGAAACTCAGTCTAGCGCAGGGCTCTCAGGTGAGGAGAAACAGGACACATGCACTGTCTGCAAAGATTATGCAGCCACTTCTGAAATCCTAAATCAAATGGAGTAGCTTGTGGAAAATGTGACTGACCGTTGAATAAAAGCCAAGAACTGTGCATGAAAGTATTTCCTTCGGCCCAGGCAGAGAGGAGCATATACAATTAGAATAGCATCTAAAACTACGGGGACTGTATCAGGTGTTTTTACATATACTTAATATGATTGAAAGTGCCTTGGTATCTCTCTACTTTCAAAGAAATAATTATAATATAGCAAATTAGTATACAATCAGTAATGTGGTAGGTATTGAGGTTGTATAGAATAAACATGAAAATTTATAACTTAAGATATATACTTATTAAACAGTGTAATAAACAATATATGGCAAATTTAATTAATTCAATAATAGTTGTTACCTATTGAGCTCTAACCAAGATAGGCACTATGCAGATAACAATTCTAGAATATAAATGAACATAAAATATATGTAATATATGATATGACATATAATATACATAAAAGTTCATATATATCTACATTTATGAAATATACACATACAATTATATATTACATAATCAATATGTTGAATAATATATAATAGATGTATATAATTTTGAATGTTTGTATTTATATTTTTATATTTCATTTTATATACATGTATATATTACAGTTTAGAGACCCCTCAGAGACTTCCAACACAAACTGCCCAGGGGAGTTTGGCCAAAAGTTAAAGGCTGGGTAGAGTCCTCTAGAAGATTACACTCACTGCAGATATCGCAGCAAGTTTGGGAATACATACTACATTCCCACGTGTGGTAATTGTCTAGAATGGCACAGAACTCAGGGAAGCACTGCACTTAACATGAGAAGGGTTTTTGTAGCAGAAAAAGCATGAGGCCATCATCCTCTCCTCGCGGAATCAGGCTGTGCTCTTTGCCAGGCACACCAGTGTGTGACAGTGTGGGAACTGGCAATAAGGAAGCTCCATGAAGTTTACTAAGAATTTATCCTGCAGGCGTGACTGGTTGAATCTTTGACCAAATGACCCAGTCTCCAATCAACCCCCCACCCACATCAAACTGACATCATGTGGCTCCAGGACCCATCCTTCTAATCCCATCCTTGGTCTTTCTGGCATGACCCAGCTCACACTGTTAGAATAATGATGTAATTCCTCTGGGTCCACAATAAATAACAAAGTTTCTCTCATTACTCAGAACATTTTAAGGGTTTGGAGGTTACTTACAAGCAACCAGAGACAAAGGACAGATGAATTCTTCATTACACAAGATTTCAATTTATAATCACAAAGTTAGCAAAACTGCAGTGTCTGGGATGTCTGTCTATAAACCTGATGTTCTTTCCACCAAAACCGTGATTGACAAACTTTTCCATTATGAGCATCACTTCAGGAGCTTTTAAAAATTACAGGTCACTGTACCTTACCTTGACAGACACCGAATCCTTTGAGCTCTGAGCATAATTTTGTAAAGCTCTAAGTGATTTCAATAAAAAACATATCAGAAAAATTACTGCATTCAACAAGAGCTCCACTATATGCCCCAAATTCTAAAATAGATACATATCTGGAAGAAAGAGTACTACTCAGTAGTTTACAATTTACAACAAGTAATTTAGGATATGAATATTTCCTCCTAACAAAAAATGTTGCATCTAAGAAGAATTACATGATAATCAACTTGATGCAACATCATAAAATGAGATGTATCCCATGTCATAAAATTCTCATATTAGCAAATTGTGCAAGTACTAATAACCACACACACGGTACACACTTTAGCATACAAGCTGTGTGCTCCTTTAAGAGTCACAACAAAGCATAGGTATCATATGGGAAAACCAAATCTCAGAGCGGCGATGTGACTGACAGGAGGTCACACAGCTAGTGAGTGTCTCAGTCCAGTACTCATTTCACGGTGCTACTGACCATGTGGCCCCAGAGCCATTGTAACTTTATGGCGATTCTGCAAAATAAAGTGGAAGATCAACAATTCACAGAGCAACTCACTGAGCAGGACAGAGGGATGGACACATTAAAAATAAGAAGCACTTCCAAAACTCCTGTGAGGGAGGCAGACAGCCAGCGCTGTTGCAGTCATCCCTCCCAATAAAGAAGTCGGATTTGCAATGCATGCCCATTAGCTCTTTGTGCAGTACACGTAAACACATTTCTTCTCAAGCCACTTGCTAAGCACATTAGTACTCACTTCCCACAAGTGTAATGAATGGCACACTTGGACCATGAGGAGGTGAAGCCATCAGTAAAAGCCATTCAAGTATAGGAAAGCAATGAATTAGCTAGTCGCTTTTGACAAATCTGCACTGCTTGGTCCAGGCTTCCAGCGTGTCCTTTCAGAATAAACAAACCCCGGGAGGTGACTGCACAGATTACAAGGCAAGATGAGGGCCCAAGTAAGTGCCGCACCATGTTATCAAGGAACAGCAGATGTCTGCCTGTGAGCAAGGGTCATCTGCTCCAGTTCACACAGGACATTTTGCTGAGGTGAAACAAGCCCAGTACAGTTACTCCTATGTAATCTCCACAGACTTGGGAAACCAGCTGGGTGTGAAAGTCCCATTCTGTGCAAGGGGTTCGTTGTTCGTAACTTGATCTTCCAGAAAATCTCCAACAAACGGGATGTAGTCCAGGAGCAAAGTATTTTGAACTAGGAAATAAGGGTTTTGGAAATTCAGGACTGAGGAAGGAGAAAAGAACATTCTCCTATATTCGTAAGATAATTTTTTTTACCACTAAAATACTTTGAAATAAAATAAAATGTCTAAATCTCCTTTAAAATCAATAATATAAACTGCATTTTAGTCTTCAAAACAAATGTCAGTGTGCTTTATTCTTCCAAACAAGCATTTATAAAGGACACACAGATATGGGTTCCAATATCTACAGCTACTTAATGATCCTGTACAGGGGTGTACATGTTTTTAAATTAGATTTCATTGTTCTCAAGCAATAGAAAAGAGTAAGTACACAGGAAAATAAACTAGGACATCTCATCAACTGCAGGCTGGTGTCAAGGGGCCTCAATTCTTACTGGTGGACCCCATGGGTTTACATAGAGGACATACTCATGTGCTTGGCTCTTGAAGGACAGACTTGTTGAGGTAAAACTGCTATATTTAGCATCAGAGGCTCACCCACCCAGAAGGTCTAAATAAACAGCATCAACACCTTAAGGCATTGCTAGTTCCGCAGATTTTGTGAATCTCAGGCTGTGCTGGATGCTTCAGTGTTGTCCACACTGCATTTGCATATTTTTACAGTGGTAATTTTTCCTCTTACACTAGTATGTCTGACTTTGACCATTTGCATTAATTCAGTAATTCAGCAATTCAGCATGCAGGTGTCTATAACCACTGCTAAAGTGCAATTACAAAATAGCAGTGAGTTAACAGTTGTTGAAGATCCATTATGTATCATATACTGTTCTAAGCATGCTACATAACTTACATAGTTTCTACCAGAGCCTTAGATAAAATCCTCTCATCTCTTAAATGAAGAAAGTCCAGCTACACAATTTGCCCAAAGCCATTAGTAAAGGACAAGTGTTGGGATTCAAGTCAGGAAGTCTGACTTTAGATACATCATAAACTCCCAAGGCCCAAACTGCTGGAACCAGATGAGAACAGGTAGGTAAGATGAAAATTTCAGTGATGGACAGGGCACGGTGGTGCCTACCTATAATCCTAGCACTTGGGAGGCCAAGGCAAGAAGGTCACCATGAGTTCAATTCCAGCCTGAACTACACAGTGAGACCCTATCTAAAAAATAATAATAATTCAGTGATAGAGCAAGTGGGATCCTGTGCCCCAGATAAGAACAAAAAGGAAATCATGAAACACAATGAAGAAAACAACAAAATTTACTCCACTGGGAGGAAAATTGAAATAATATGTCTTTTTAATTTTTATTTTTATTAGTACATATTTTTGGTATGTAATGATTACATTCATCAGTGAGAAGTTGGTACATATTCATATGTATCTTAATTTTTTATATCTCCTTCCCCTCTCTCCCCTTCCCTCTATCTCATCATTCCCTTCCCAGTTGCAAAAGATCGATTTACCTGTTTCTATCTATTTCATTTCACTCTGAATTTATTTATACTTTGGCTTTCTCATATCAAAGAAACTATGCATATTTAAGCATGCACAGCTGATTGATTTCACTTAACATTATGATCTCAGCTCATCCATTTTCCTACAAATGACTCAAATTTATCCCTTATAGCAGAGTAGTACTCCACTGTGTACAACTACCGCATTTTTAACTTAATATACTTGCTGATTATTATGACATAAGAAACCAAGATTCAGAAGATTATAGGAATGGGATCCCATTTAAACACCAAACTTTGAAAGAGTCATTCATATGACTTTAATTTAAAAGACTTACAGAACAATTAGTTTTATTGTTCCTTTTTTGTTAGCATCAACTTCCTATAGGCATTCTGATTCAGTTTTCTAAGTCAGTGTGTTGAAACCTCATGTGTCCATAGACAGTGAATAGGAATCAAATTAGTATTATCAGTAGGAAAGGAAAAAAACTAGAAAAAATACAAATGTGCGCTCTAAGTGACCATTACAGAAATTCAAACCCACTGGTGCCAGATCTCCTATTTTTCAAGGAGTAATAATAATTTGCATTTTCACAAAACTGTCATAAGTAATTCGTAGACTATAAACATCACATTGGCAAAAAATAAATAAAATAATGTTTAAAGTGCTATAAAGCCATCAGTCAAATTTATCCAATCTCTGGTCTTTTTTTGGCTTCAATGAGCCAGACTCCTTGACAACAGGAAATTGTGCTGCCTTTATCTTCTCTACCGTTTCCACTAGCATATGGTGCTCACTGCAGGCTCCCAGCAATTCAGCCGACCTGACAAGCTCAGAGGGTGGCTGTCCCATGCTAGCACAGCTATCAGCAGAGCAGACGCCTCTGTGCTGGGTCCTCACATTCTGCTTTTGGCAGGGTGACAGAGTGGCCTGCAGTCTCAGCCTGCTCCTCGTGACTTGACCATGGAGCAGAAAATTATTTTGTCCCCACTCACCTCCTGCTCTGAACCTCCGCCACCACATCACATTTTTACCTGCTTGGCCAGACTCACACTGCTAAGAACCTGGAAAAGGACTGCTTTTCCTTAGGTGGTTCTTTAAAGAAAAAAAGCTGATAGATGTTAAATAAGAAAAGAGAGAACCACTCTAAAAACAAACAAACAATGGGAAACAGGTTATCTCTTCTTCAGATAAAATGCTTTCTTTCTTCTGTCATTCCTTTTGGAAGCTCACGACTTCTTAGTGTCTTGCCCTGTAAATAGGCTCCCGATGTCCTGGTGGGAACATATATTGGGACCACCACACAGCAGCACAGTCCAGCCCTGCATAAGAAAGTATAATACAGGGAAGCAGGAAATAACAGGGAAAGGACAAAAGATTCTGCAAATGGCTGCCCTTTATACACAAGTGTAAAGGAATAATGCCAGCTCTTCACAAGAGTAGGTTCAGGGAGAAAACTCAGAAAAGAGGAACTGGGCGTTGAGAGGTGAGGTGGTTTTAATAGAGTAAGTCACCTGGGATGAAGTAGGAGCTTGGGCTACCACGGGTGCAAGAAAGCAAATACAATCGATTGAGCCCTGGACTCTGAGCACTGTGGTTGTAGTCCTCACAACCGCCAGGAGTTGTTCATGCCACAGAGAAGAGCACTGGGAACAAAAGTCATAGTTCTCAACTGTGTGTCTGGCGTGAATACAACCGAGTAACCAGAAATGCCTATGTCAGAAAGAGACCCATTCTAGGTGAGTGTACAAGAAACAGCAGGGCATGAGACACACTCCCTTAGACTGATCTGATAAGCTCCAAAATTATTTTAATTAGCAACCCCTGCTTTTTCCTGTAAGGACACCTGGATTTTAGCTGAAGTAAAATCCAGTCATTCTGAGTCTGATGTTAGCGTTCTTTGCACCATTAGCAGTTGACTTAGGAATCAGCAAATCACTTGACTGTACCTATGGAAACTAGATATGTAATTCAATAATACCTGTATGTCCCTCTGCATGAGTATATCTGATATCTATGGGAAAGGCAGAGTAAACACAAGCACAGCTGACTACCTTCTCAGATTCACTAAATACCGTATGGACATGCTAGCATCTATAATCCAGGCAGAAAGCACCATGACTCACTGAATGTATGAAAGCACATATATGGTAGTCACTTATTTGGAGCCTGATTGTTAGTCAAGCTGCCTGTGCTTGGTACTGGAGATTCAGAAATGAGTAACACATAGTTTTCTGGCCCTCCTGAGGTCACCAACTGTAGACCAGGCTGTTAAAAGGTAGAAATAAAGTGTTTTGGAAAATTGTAGCTGTATCAGTTCAGTCATCATTACTTTTTCTTCATTACATTTTCTCAAAGACACTGTCTCTCTTCTAAACTTCAGGTGTTGTCAAAGTGAAGGTATTGTTAGGTAAGGCCAAAAGGCTGTTCCCTCTTGAAGAGAATTAAGACCCTTATTTAAAAAATAAAAAGTTATGCACGCAGCAATGGGCCAGCTTGGCTTCTGCCTTCCATCACACGAGGATACAGTGTTCCCTCCAGAGGAAGCAGCAACAAGGTGCCCTCACGGGAGCAGACAATGGTCCTAGGTGCCTTAGTACTGGACTTCTCAACTTCCAAAGCTGTGAAAGAAAAATTTCTGTTATCATAAATTATTCAGTGTAGCAGCACAAACAGACTAAGACAGTAAGACAGGGCTTTCACCCATGCAAAGCACCAGCTCTGGCCAGTGCCATTTTTCTACAGAACTTTTCACTCCTGATCTCAGAGGGTTTACTTTTATGACTCTGTTTTTTTGCATGTGTTTTTCTCAGTCCACAATGAAAAGTTTGCAATGTAGCCCATAAGACCCCAGTGGCGAAAGGAAATTGTGATATACAGGGGAACTTGTAAGATGTATTTTAATAGCAGCTAATGGGTTGGAACTAATAAAACAGACAATATTATTAGACATAAGAAAGATTTTCACACCTGCTTTTGGAGTTAGTGATATTCCAGGGGCAACTTGCAGGAATAGCTATTTATTTGCAAGTTTCATAACTGCCCCTGGATTTTTTCTGACAGCATTTTATTCTTCTTTTACTTTAGTTTATTAGTACACACAAGGAGTATAAATATTATATACCGCAAACATGCCCCTGGATTTGATAGCTAGAAATCTACAGCTGATTTAAAGAACATTTGTTGTCACCTTTTATCAAATTTATTCACAAATTATTCCATATCTCCTTGCAAAAAGGATCTGAGGTGAACTATATGACAATTGTTCCCACAGCAGGGCTATGTTTCACCACTGACCAAGGGCAGGGGGAGGAGATATGTTCACCCTGCCCAAGGACAGCTGTCTTAGCTACTTTTCTCTGGTTGCTGGGACAAAATACCCTACACCCAAATTTAAAGGAGAAAAGGTTTATTTAGCTCACAGTTTGTGGCAGTTTCAGTCCATAGTCAAGTGGCTCCAAGGAAGGATGGCTTGGTAGAGGAACAACAGTTCAAGGCAGCAGAAGATACAAAAGCAACAAAAGCAAAAATGGGGAAGAGCAAGCCTCTTTTCCTCCCTTATATTGTATGCAGGCTACCTCCTGCAGGGCAGGTGTAGCATTCACACCCTCTTCCTGCCCTTCTCTTGCACAGGATGAGAATATTTACAAAGTGAGGGCCCCTGCTGTGTTGCTTAGTTAAACTTCTAAACTTCTCAAGTTGTCACAATGTATCAACCATTACAACCTCCAAGAGGGTGGTGAGTATGAAGCTGTGATGGAGAACTGTCCATTCCGTTTCAAAATTTAAATCTCATTGCAAATAATTCTTGAGTCTTTTACTTATTATCAGTCCTTTCAAAACTATTCCAGTGTGGATACATACTCAGTTCATGATTCTCATGATTACCTGAGAATCTTACTGAAAGGCAGCTTCTGAGCCTCTACCTTCATTAATAAGTCAGTGAACCTGCAGTGAGGTTTAGGAATCTAAGGGAGCATAAGGCTGAATCTATATTTTGAGAAACAGTGTAATGAAAAAAGTCATCCAAGAGATTGATTAATATCCTACCTATAACGTATCACTTTTCACTTTTTCCTACTGAAATCTACTCCTACCTTACCAACATCAATCTTAATCACATCCTCTCTGCCCAATGGGGTAGATTCCCAGAATATGTGCTATGTAGAAACAAGAAAAGACAGTGAGGACTCAGCCTCAAACATAAATGTGTGTGTGTGTGTGTGTATGTGTGTGTGTGTGTATATATATATATATATATATATATATATATATATATATATATAATTTCAAGTTGTGTGAGAAAACATGGCCTTAGAAAGTGTGTGTGTGTGTGTGTGTGTGTGTGTGTGTATATAATAAAACTCCAAGAAATAAATCATTACCTTTTCTAAGCAAAGATCAAAATGAGATCACATTAGCTGAAGATTTTTACCAAAATGAGAACTTGATAATTAACTGCCTTCTGTCATGACATAAAGAACTATTTTTTGGACAGAAGATGAGGTTAGCATGAGTTTCTCAAAACACATAAATCAATTCCACCTCACTCTGATTTATGCCCTCCATTTATCTCCAACACATTGTTCCCCACCCTTCCTCAAAGCAATGTTTACGTTAACATGGTGAGGGCTCCCCAGGACTAAGGCTCTCACGTCTCCAGGTAGATGGGAAAATAGGATACTGTGTCCATTCACTACAACCATTAAGGATGAGTGGCTCTAAGCCATCAGAATGGAAGAAAATAATGTTTCATGTGTTTAATCCATATGTAAGTTTAGCCAATCTGCTTTAAAAGTGAATAATTTGTGAATATTTATGTTTACACCATTTATGTGTGACAGGTTTATGCCTTTAGGTAACAGTCTAGAAGCAGTGTTGTGATATTTTATGAATATCAGGTGATTATGAATATAGGCCTATCTCCTGTTTGAAGATTAACAAAATCAAATAAACCACATCTACTCTAATAAAGAGAAGTAAGACTGATCTGAAAGCTGATAATTTTCAATAATTTATATTCAAAGAGTATTCAGGAATCTTATGAAATATCTTCAGAATTCATAATTGTTTAATAACCAAAAGAAAAAAGATCAAAGTTACATTGTTCAGACATGGGGCTATGTTACAAGAGCCCAATAAGAGCTACTTTTAATCTTTGCATCCTTTTCACTATTTGTGTCTTTGTTGATACACACAGGTGTGATTTATCTCTTCATATGATTTCCTATACTTAGTTCCTTAGAGAAAAATTTATATAGGGAGTAGTTAGGGTAACAATGGTTTCTGTAATAAGAACAACAACAAAATACAAGTGACTGAACACATTGAATGTTTATTTCTCCTTATGTAACAGATTATTCATTTTTCATGCTTTTCAAGGAATTCTGAGTTCCTTTCACTTTATAGAAATACTGTGGAGTCTGGTTGTGATCCATATCCACTAAGCCAAATTGGAAAAAGATCAATGGGGCAAGATAACTTCCACCCTGGCTCTGGCTTCTCCCAGATTCCACCTGGGCAAAACCAGACACACATACTCCTGACTGGAAATATCCTCACCAGATCAACAGCCAAGACCTAGCACAAAAAGTCTGCTCAAATATACATTTAATGGATATATAGGTCACTCTGCATTTTAAAAACTCTAATAATAAAGTAAAAATTAAAAGAATCATCTAATATAGTGTCTTCACACCTAGCTGAGGATCAGCACACCTATAACCTGTGGCGCTTATCTTAAAACATGCAAGGATTTGCTAGGCTGTAGACTCAGAGCTTGTCATTTTGGAATCAGTTCTAAGAACTAGGGATTAGAATTTTAAGATGGTGCTGATGCCACATGACGTGGAGTGAGCAGCGATGTCTCATTCTCAACCTTTATACCAAAACTCAGACAAACCCACACACAAATGTATGTCTATTCTAAAATATGACGTGCATAAGAATCCTGGATCAGGATCTAGGAGTTGTGTTTTAACATATTCCTAAAATCATAGCTAACATTCATAATTTATAATTTGTTTTGCATAATTCATAATTTGTTTCATGTTTATTATATATGATGTTGAGTATTGTTAGACTTTAAAGTAACAATGCACATGTATAACCCTCAGACAACCCTATTACCTTGGCATTATTATCCATGTCTTAAAGAAGAAGAAACTGAGGCACAGAGATGTTAAGTGAAGTCTGCAACCTTACAACAGCAACTGGAAGAGCTGGAAGGCAAACACAGCCAGAGCCTTCACCTTCCCACTACCTCACGCAGGAGATGTGCAAGAAACGATGAGGACCATTGAGAGACAGGTGAGGTACAGAGGGGCTTTCAGTGAAGCTGCTCCAGGCCACATTTTGAGAAATGCTGCACTATATAACAGTGGTTTCTGTTGTTGTTCTCAAATTTTACTACCTCTCAAACACACTTCAGAAATGAGAATGACGTCACCAACGGTCCCTGCCAATTGCTCTTCTTCTAGAGTTTTGCATCTTAAGGAATAGTGCCGTGTTCTACCCAGCCATGCGAGTCTGAAATCCAAGAACCATGTACAATGCCTCTCTCCTTCTCACCTCTCTTCATGGTAACCCAATTCTTATCTGCCTGCTTCACTCAAACCCTTAACTCTGCATCATCTAGTCAACACCATCACCTTCTGCTCAGAACTGTTGAAATAATCTTTCCATGCCATTCATCATACTGCTTTGAGAGAGGGCTTTGTGAATATTGTGCTTCAAAACACACTGCAGAAACTCCCACATCCTTAGCATTTCTTAGCAACTCCGCATGTGCTGCCCTGGCCTTTTCACCAGTTTGGGTTCAGACTGCAGCCCCACACACATTCTCAAATATCCCTCCCTGGTTCTTACCGTGTCCCCTTGGCTCACCTCTTGCATACTCTGGCATCTGTGAATGTAATGCCTCCTTCTATTGGCCTGGTAAGTTACTTGCTCACTGTAAGCCTCAAGCTTTTGTAGAATCATATTCATGCCTATGAAGTCGAGGTAAGGGAAATCTCAGATAATGACTGTTGAAAAGATGGAATGAATCCAACATATAGGAGTTATTTTAAAAAATTAGTTCTTCAATTTAACCCAACATTTTAAAATTTGACTTAAAGAATCTCAAATTTAAACCATGAAAGAATTACTTATGTCACTTCATAAATTCATAAAAACCATGTTGCCTAGTCCTGGGTGAACCAGTTTTTAATTACTGTCAACTTAATAATATCCTTAGAATACAGCACCTTATACACATTGAGTTATAAGACAGTTTCCAAAACTGCTACATTTTTCTAGAACTCTTTGAATAATTGCTTTGAAATAAATAATACAATATGCATGCTTCCATGAACTCTGGCATGAGAAAAAAGAAGGAATATAAATAAAAGAACAAGTCAAGGGGCATTAATTAGCATCTAATTTACAAAGAAAGAATGCAGTATTTAGTAATTTGACTCTGAATTAGACCTTCATGTGATGTATAAGTTCAAAGCAAAGCCACACGTTTCTGTAAGATTAATGTCATCCTAATAAGAGTACTCGCAATGAAACTAGTTTGTTGAAAGAATAAATGTTTATTGTGTTAAAGCAAGATATCTCCCTGTTATTATAAAAAGCAAATATAAAGCAAATTTATTTTTATGTAAAAGAAGTTTGAAAATAGAGTCAGATTCTGGAGAGAAAAACATTAAACCATTGCTTCACCCCAAAACAGAAATATTATTTAAATCTCAAATTAATCAACAGTTCCATTAGTTTGTTAGAATAAAATATATTTTTGAAAATTTTTATAATGACTAGTATGACTAATATTAAAAGCTAAAAGCTTTAGATGTATAAAGACTTCCTTAGCAAAAGTTAATTAAGAACTTTAGTAACAAGTAGTTAAATTCCACTTTTGACAGTATTATCTAATTCTCCCATGGGAGTCTATATAATTCTTAGCTCTGTTCATTATGAAAATTCCCAGGAGAAAGCATTAGTTGTCTTTTTAGCAGGAGGGGTCTTGTTCTTCCATGAAAGAAATGAAGTCTGTGGACTTGAGCCAAGAGCTGTGAGTATTGCCACCAGTGCAATTCTAGGATCAAGAGCCTGGGCTATGGGTGGGCTTAGACAGACTCGATCACTCCTACCACTGCTCCCTTCAGGCTGTGGATTTGAGGAGCGTAATTCCAAACCTGTTTCTTCCTCTGTTAAGAGAAAGTAATGTTACCTTCCAAGATGATTAAGAGCATTTAACAAAATAGAAAACAGGAACTAAGACTCAAACCTAAGAAATCTGACTCCAGAACTTTTTCTTTCAATCAACACTTTCTACCACTAGACCAAAACTGGCCAACTAAAACAGCTGACAGAATCAGACCCTCATATGTCACACTCAGAACAGATTGAAAGGGGGCCCAGCAGTTAGTCAGGTGAGACTGGGGGAGGGAGTAAATGTGAGGCATTGCCCAAGGATCTGCTCCCAGAAGTACGTACAGTGCCATTCAGGCTCTCAAATTAGTTTTTCTTTCCCAGCTGCCACGTCCACCACCAGCAAGAGAGCAGAGTACTGTAGCTTGGTGCTTCCTGGGCCACCCTTATCTCTGTGATGAAGTCAGTTTTGGTCTCATAGAATTTTTCAAGTTGACATCCTTTTCCACATTCAATGCTAAGAGTTCTTCATATAAGAAAGATTTTATTTAAAAATTTAAGAAAATTCTATTTTTGGTATACTGAAGGAGATTGCAAATTTCAGAGGCCCTCTGAGAAAGCTCGTAGAGCAGCAGTGTTTGTTATAAAGCGCTTAACCACTCTGCAGGATTCCAATCAAGAACTAGAGCATTTGGCTTCTCATCCCAGTCTTGTATGTTCGTTCAACACCTATTAATTATCTACTTTGTGTGAAACTGGGGATATAAATCCAGGTGGGACAAACTCTGCCAGGAAGAAGCCAGATCACAGGGGCACAGCCTGATGGGCAGCAGATGATGAGGTTGGGATTAAAGCCCGGACAGAGTCCTATGCAGCTCAGAAGTCAAAGTGCAGGAGGAAGGAGTCCTTGCTCTTTCTTGTAGAGAAATCTCCCTGAGGGCCAGCTTCAAAGCAGAGGCTGTGGGTGACAGGACACCTGAAACAGGACCTGCTTCCCAGCTAAGAGGAAAGCAACAGTCCTTCCTGATGAGCAGAGTGCAGAGGCATCAGACAGCAGAGATGTATGTGGTTCCTGGAGCCCTCAGTTTTCACTGGCCTGGGCGGGGCAATCCAGCAGCATTTTCCCACCACAGAACCATGGTTTCTCTTACTAGCTGTGCGAGCAAGAATCAGCACATTTCTCTTCTCTTCCTCTTCAAATGCTGATCTGCTCTTACAACCACAAACACCCCACTTCACAGTACCCATAACATACTCCCCTGCCTTTTTTCCTACCACTTTTTAAAATACCCTCTCCTGTAGTTATTTACTCACTTACCTATTTCCATCCACCGAAAAGTGAGCTCTATGAAGATGGAAGTTTTTGATTCTTGCTCTCTCTCGTATCACCTCGAGCAGTAACTTTGCTACAGGAACGACTGAATGAACAGATTAAGTGTAAAGTAGGCAGAATAATACTAGCTATTTCATACTTCACCATGAGAAATATCAAGCACCTAGCAAAGCACTAATACTAAGTGTTCCATAAGGGCAATTGTGACAAATCCACAGTGAGAATTTAGGCTAATGAGGGGCAACCTAATATAGTGCTACTCTCAGGTCATATCAAGGAGTTTGTACTAAGGTTTAAGAAGGAAAGGCGGCACAGAGTAAGATTTGTACCATGTGCACATTGTACCAGCAAACGAGGAGGCTAGGTAAAGACAATGTGCCAGTTAATACCTCTGAGACCCAGTTTCAACTTCAAAATAGATAAACTAAAATGTGCTCCAAAAGCTCACCAGGATAAAATAACATAATGAGTGTGAAATGGTGTTGACAGTTATGAAATGATGTGAGAATATGGCCATCATATCCAGGTCCAGTGGGGCTTACCAAATATTCTTACAAGGAGCTTAATTCTCCAGGGACACATCCTCAGGAAGAACCACACACCCTCTTTGGGGAGAATTTCTCTCCAACACCTGGCTTTCATCTGCCCATCACATATAAGGAAGAAATGTTCTGGGACCAAGGCATGACATGCTGCAAACATACGGGCACTTTTCCTAGAGTAGAAAAATTGACAAATGTGTAGACAGAAGCTGCCCTGAGACATCCCTAGCAATCCACAGGGAAGCCACCCTGTGGTCCTACAGAGATGAACTGCAAGATCGAACAACAGGTCTTTCAAAGGAGTCTGCACTAAATCCTGATGCTTAAAGAAGGATGGAACATAGTGAGATTTGTGTTGATTGCATAACAGCAAGAGAATGAGCCTATAGCTGAGTGCAGGAGGAAAACTCATCCCAGAGATCAGAACCTCAGTGAGGGTGAGGAGAGAGAGGTAGACATCTCTGACACAAAAAATAAGGGGGTGCCAAAAAGCTTAGTAACTGAGAAAAATTAAGCTCATTTAAAAATAAAATTCATGCAAAACTCATGAAAAATATCATTAGATTGGAAACCTTATTGTTTTATTTCCTGTCTTGCTTTCTTAACCTCAAAGTCAAACCTCTCCTTGTCCACACCTGCACCCACTTTGATGAAATGGTCCTTGGATCCAGAAATAAGAATACTTCACTGGGAGACTTGCATTTGCCCACATGGAGCCTTGCCTCGGGTTGTTACACTGGTGGCCTTGAACATATCTCCTCACTGTGTAACTGAAGATTGGGTTTTCTTGTCCCTGGAGAGGCATCTCAGGCCCCTGTGCTCTACAGAAACTTTCTAAGAAGAGGAAAGGAAGGTGTGTGCTCTTTGCTTCTATCTATCTTTA
>NW_004955485.1:1940856-1986052 GCF_000276665.1 Chinchilla lanigera | reverse complement strand
TTTCATTTTCATTGGAAGAGCATGTGGTACCCCACTGACATCGTGCCCCCTACACATTTTGACCCACAACCAAATCCTGAAAGTTACTACATGTACGCAAACAAATGTGTGCCATCATATGTTTATAGTCATATATATATGTGTGTGTGATTTTGTATATATATGTATGATTCTGTATATATATACAATTTAAAAAGATATAGTTGGCTCAGTTTCCATTTTAACTTCTTTCTATTTACTGTAGTGTTTAAAATTATAAAAGAGGATTTACTGATAAAAGAAATGAAGGCCTTTATTAAAAAATAATGTAATTGGGGCTGGGGATTTAGCTCAGCGGCAAAGCACTTGCCTGGCAAGCGCAAGGTTGTGAGTTCAATTCCTGGTACCGGAAGAAAAGACAAAAAAAAAAAAGTAATATTTTAAAACATTCTCTGCATAAGGAATAGGGAAAGAAAGAGGTTCTGAATAGGACATACCAGAAATGTTAGTGGAGGTATTCAAAGCAAAGGAGAAAATTCTCAGACACTTAATTCCTGGGAGGTAATCTCAGCTGATCCATGAAGCCACTGTATGTGGCTTATAAAAGGTCTCACATCTCCCGCCCCAAGAAGCAGCTCCCATTTTCCTCTAAGAAAGATGTCAAACTGTAACTTGTAAGGCATACAACTACAAGAGCACCTCATGGGAGGGTCTATGGAAGGATATGGAGCCTGGGCGCCCATCCATCCATTCCTGACTCCTCAACCCCAATCCCAGCTTCTATAGACTGAGAGCTCTCCAAAGTTCTAACAATCTGAGGTTGGGTATTTACAATTTATCCATGTTAATAAGTAAACTCGAAGTCAAGATAAAAGGTGAATTTCTAACTTATACCTTAGTTATTGCCACAGTCTCTAGCTGTGAAGAAGGAACACAAAAGGTACTTAGTGAAAATTTGTTAAATTGATTAACTGAATGGTTTACTAACAACCCACAGAAGCTAAATAGATAATCAGGTGGATTATCTTTAGCAATGAAAGGAAACAAGAAGTCAGTAGTAAAACTTTTTAATGCCAATAACTTTCTCATCAAGGTTATATTCTTAGGGCACAAAGTAAGATAGAAGCAGGGAATATATATTTATGTTAAATACACAGACACGTCTGGGATTCACCCTAGCAGAAAGAATTTTTCTTTAAGAAACATTCCTTAATACCTCAATCCCCAACTATTTCCATCATGTGGGAAGCCTAACCTGGCGTTTAAGTGCAGTTTCTTACAAATTTTTGGATAAACAACTGAAACAGCTACTGTCCACTGCATTTCCATTACATATTAGATGCTGTCTTTTACATATGTAGTCTTATTTATATTCTAAGCTACTTAGTGAGATTTATATTATCATAATCCCATTTTATGGTTTTGAGAAAACAAGTCTCAAGTGGCTAAACAAGTCATCTAAGGTTATTTAATTAATAAATTGGGGAAACAGAATTCCACCCCTAGTCACGTGGTTCAGAATCCATGTGCCTAGCCAATTTAATACACAAGTATTAACCTATGCTCAGCGACCAGAGTTATGTATTACACATCCATCTACTCAGTGGTGATTACAAAAACAAAAATTGCCAAACACAATAGAGAAATAGATGTGCTATGTTATTTAAAATCTTCTGATAAAACTTTTTTGCATTACATAACAAAAGCTGTTTAGAGAGGTACATCCTGAGTCAATAAATATGAGGAAAAAATTGATGAAAAAAACAGATTTTTTATGAATATTGCAAAATGACTGACTTGCCAAACCTTAGAGGTGACATTGGTCCTAAAGGCCTAGGTCCTAGAGCCTTCTCATAGATAAGAAATCTGGGACTCAGAGACAGTAAGAAGCATACGTACCCAGGAAAGGAATGATGGAGGCAGAATAAGAACTCAAGTATGTTTACTCTATCTGTGCTCCCTTAATATTAGGGTACTTGATTTCCTAAAAGTCTGGTCTGTCTGAGGAGGAAATTCCTGGTGAGTGTGCTGACTACTGTCTGACATATGCAGTCAGAGTTTCCATTCCCTGATCTACCAATGGTTTTAACAGGAAAATCAAAATTTCTTTTCCTGTGAGGACTAAGATGAAGTTGTCCTCACTTATCTCACACTCATGACTTACAACACCAAACACATGGTTAGTAGCATTATCCATCCTAGTCCTGAATAGAAAAATGTTACAGCAAATCAGTTTTTAATTTGGCATTTGGTTCAGTGATGTCTTCTTAGAAGGAAGATAAATAATTCATAACTAAAAGAGTGCTGGAATTGAAAAATTAAAGGATATGTATTACAATTTAGTTTTTAATATTAGTCTGTCCTATCATGAAGCAACTGGTTAGCCAGTTGAATAAAGTCTAGAAATATACATGGTCACAAGGTAGAAATTCACACAGAGGGGAAAAAAGTACAGCTGTGTGACACTGCTGATATCTCATGCACCTATAAATTCAATGAAATTGTCACTTTCATACACTATTGGCAGCATAATACATTGTGATAAATTTTCAAGAGTGTATTATGATAAGACATGTAATATGCGATACTTCTTTACATAGTAAATATACTCCTTCTATGACCATAAAAATATACAAGAATACTATAAGCACAGAAACAGCAAATATGTTATTATCTGTCTGTTTCTTTTTTGTGAGAATCTTTTATGCTTATGTCTTACACTCTGAACAACTAATTTGAAGATAATGATATATAGTGTAATAATTATTTTTATTCTCTTATTATTTGATTATGAAATTTTTTCATAAAATAAAAAAGTTAAATAAAGAAATAACCACTATAAAGCAAGTTACATTTGGCAGCAGGATAATGGCTACATCTATCAGCGTACAATTGATACAATGAAATATTATTGCATAATTTTAAGTAAATCAGAAATATGTAAACATTTGATTGTAAGATGATATTAATTCAAGAGCAGGATACTGAATCAGCCTGAACATTAATTACAGTCAGTAGTACAAACTCTGAGTAATTCTAGTATGCAAATTTATTTAAACAGAAGTCACTGGGGATGTGAAAACAAGTTTGGGAAGCTACACAACTTGCAAGGTGTTAGGCCAGTCCAAGGAAAACCCCATGCTTCTGTCATCAGATGCAAAGAGCTCACCTGTATTTCCAGCTATATTAGACCTGGAGTCTCAACATGGCACCAAATCACCTCTACTGCTTTGAGGAAATTAGATGTAACTGTCCCAGTGACTCTATTGGCATCTCCACTGCAGGAATTTTAAGAAATCTCTGCAATGTCAAGTCACCAGTTTCTGATTCAACCCAAAGTAGGGGTTTCTGGTAGCTGATGAGCAGCACCTTTTTTCAGTGGATGCTGTGAAAGCAAGATGTCACATTTTCAACCATATAGTGGGAGGAGGACCATGTCTGGCGAGACTCTCCAAAGATGAGGATTGGATGCCACATATTCAGAAATAGTAGTACATATCCACAAGAGACGCAAAATTACATTTAAATATAGTTACAATTAGTAAAACTTTTCACACTGTGGAATATCTGAAAAAAAATCAAAATACCTCTTGGGTTCATACACTGAAATTTCAATCATATTTTACTATTTACTAGTGTTGATTTACTTCTATATATCATGAAAATATATATGATTCTGGGGTCATTCTTTCTTCTGTTGATCGAAACACCAAGTTTTTGATTCCAGGGTTTTCATATTTCTTTAGACACTAAATATACCTCCTTTTAGAGTACCCTGAGTGGACTCAATACTGTAAGGAAGTAGGAAATAGTTGATGAGTGATTCACAAAGGAAATAGGAGGAAAGGAATCAGGAAAGAGTACATGCAGTAATAGAAGCATATATAAGTGGGTGACTCAAGGTGGAGTTAGAAAATCTGGCACAAGTCTTGAGGTATTTCTTCCTCTCCTTACTTCTCTTCATCAATCTCTGTATTATCATCAGTACCAGCACCATCATAATGGTCATATCATCTATTTCATACAGAATCTGACAAATCAGCTCTGTTCAGTTCTCTGTAGTATATTTTCTTATGAATTCATATTACGAGGCTCTCAGACTGTCGTAGTTTGGGGTTTTGCAAGGGGAACAATATAATACAGGAAACATATTTTTAAGATTATTTATAATAGTCACCCAAAGAGTCATATACAAGAGAGTGCAGGAAATCTGTCCACCCACTAAAGACCACAGAATCCAGCTGAGGGACTGTATCCCATGATAATGTCCTGCATGAATCCAGCTGAAGATCTAGAGCCCATAGCAATGCCCCCCACCAGTCCAATTGGAGGCCTACAGCCCATGACAATGTCTCATGCAGACCTGTTTCAAGGATCTTCACTGGGGAGGCCCTAAGATCAGTAGGGGAAGCTAGAAAGTATGTGCCAGCAGGATGGAGGATCTGTGCTTACACGCTGAGGGATCTTCACTGGAGCCAGGAAGTGATGTTCAAAGTAAGAACCAGAGCTCCCTCAAAGAGAACCACAGCCATCCTCAACAACAGTGAGGTCCTGAGCTCCCCCGATGGGAAAGACAGCTGAGTTTCCATCAGGCCAGTGCAGCAAGCCAATGTAGCAATCTTCTCCAGGAGACTGAGCAGTGCACCATCTTGCCCTCCAGAGCCAGGAAGCAATGCTCAAGTGAGGACCAAATTGAACCAAAGGCATTCTCTGAGACAGCAAGGTCCTGAGCTCCTCAGATGATGGGAAGAGCTGAGTTTATCAGGAAAGCCAGCATGACAAGGTCCTCCAGAAGAATCAACAGCTCCTTACAGTTTCTAACAGCACCCAACAGCTTCTACCAGTTCACAATAGCCTCTCTCAGCTCCCGACAGCCTCTCTCTTCTTCGCCAGTTCTACCTCTTATGCTGCTGGCAACAGTCCTCAGGTGGGCCTCCCACACCCAGCATCACACTCCCTCAGTTCGGCTGAGTGTAGTTACAACCTGACCACTGATTGTCAATCCACCACACAGACACAAGGTCAAATTATATTAGTTTTGATACTCCTTTCTTAGTTTAGAAATTTATTGTTCAATCCACAAGCTTCTTATAGCATTAGTTTAAAGAAAACAAACAAACAAAAAAAAAAAACAGTGAAACCAAGGCACTATTTCAAAGCCTTGGCCCTTCTAGCTTCCAAATACAAGAGCTCTCCAAAAATATATAAGAAAATAATTAGTTTATTTCATGAAAATGATCATCAAGATATTATAGTAAATAGATATTTCAATTACATTAGGCAAAAAAAATATAGAAAAACTAAGTACTAGACACATTAAGGAGGCTGGTAGGGAAGATAAAGTTTCCCCAAGTCACTACTTCCCATCCCTAATTTCTTTTTTTTTATTATGAAGAGAGTAATACAGGAGAAACAAACAAACAAAAAATAGAACAGTAGCAGCATATCAGTATCACGAACATAAACAAATCAAAGCAAGAACATTCAAAGTGATACAGGGTCTCAAGACAAATTAATACAGATCAACAGTTGTTACACCACACATAGCCATCCTCAACTACATTGCTCAGATTATCAGATGAAAGAATGAAAGACTGCTCAAACCATTAAAGAGAATAAGAAAATAATTCTTCAATAAAACATTAGCAATAATACAGAGTTTCACTAGACAAGATGGTAGGAGTTCACCATTGTAATTCCATTGCATATTGTTACCTTCAAATCAGTTGCTCAGACTACCAAACACAAGCATGCAAAGTCGATCAGAACATAGAAAATTGTGGCCATCCCAAATTTCTTAAAGCCCACCAATAATAGAAGTGATGATCTCAAAGGACAAAGAGTGGGACAGGTTTAACCTTTAACCCAGGAAGGTTTGGGTCTTGAACTCAAACTAACTGTAATAGGAGGCCAGGAGAACTACATCAGTTTCCGTGCACTGTCTCTCAGTGTGAAACATTTTAAGTAGCATACCCATGCCACACAACATATCTTAGATGCTCATCCTTTTAATCCATAATTACCCTTCACTGTGTGATATCTTTGATTCCACATGCAGTTTCTGAACTCCCAGTGAATCTGCCATTCCACTCCTGGGAGTGCTGTAGCCAGACAAGCTGCCTAACTGTTTGGGAACAAAGCTCCACAGCAGAGAGAAAAATGGGCAGACATCAATCAGTGCAACTGATGCATTCTCGCTGGTTCTAGGCAACCTCAATTTGCCACTAAAATCCTCCTTGAAATGCTCTCAGAAGATCAATGTTTAACCCACTAGTAATTACTCCTGGATAAATAAATAAGAACTCCAATATTCTACCTAAATATATACAGTATATATACAGTGTGAATACATCAGGGTTCCTGTTGTTGCTGCTGCTGCTGCTGTTATTTTTTAAACACCAGCTCACCTAAGATACTATTTTAAAAATTTCCTAAAAATCAAGATGTTCTTCCCAATAGGTGAGGGTCATGCCCACATGTGACTGGTTAATTTGAAACCCACAACATGAAAATGAGTCTGCTAAACAATTTTTCCCAACTGGGTTCCTCAGAAGACAGTAAAGGGTAAAAGCTTCCCTTTACTAAAAAAGTAAGAATTTCTCAGTGAACATGTGCATATCAAAAGCATTGCTAGCCCCTGAGAAGATATTTAAGATCAATATTTCCTAAACAAACCCATTTTTTACAAAATTATAAAAATTACATATTGTCTATTTAACTAGTACTCTGCTGATTACCCTTCTCAGAACTGTTGATAAATGCCCTGTAAGAGGCAGGCTCTGATCAGGTATTTAGTATGGATGCAAGGAGAGCTGAATACATGACCTCCAGCCCAGCTCACTAATTGTGTTATACATTAAAAAATAGTTGGTGTGCATTTTCCTTCTTCTCAGTCAGATCAAGCAAGGTATAAATGAGGATTCAGTGAGGAACCTGCCTTACATCTTGTCAGTTAGGAAGGCTCTCAGAAACTGATGCATTCAACCAAGCAGAAGCAAAACATAAGATGACGCAGTAAGATCTTGAATGGTGACAGAGAAAATGTTTTGGTCAGATTGAAAGAGATGATGAAAAGTGGATACTGCCCATTGGACTGGTGTTTATTTCAATGGATACTATTCATTTTGATGACTAAGTGAATTTAAAGGAGCTCTGAAACTATGTCTTATCATTCGATCACCCATCTTCAGACCATGCCCAGCACTCCCTTTTGCTTCTCACAATCGGCTTTCATGCACTCCCCAATCCTAGGACTTAGCACAGCTTCCTGGCCTGTTTGAGGCTCAGAACCACCCACCCCAGCCCTTGCAGCCTACTGCCAATATGCAGAAAATGTGATCTCTGGGTCTTTTAACTACACTTTTTTAATATGTTCCTCACTGGCACCATTAACTGTGGAGAGAGGGAGATCAACATCAGAACACAATCATGAAGCTGGGGCGGACTGCCTGACAGGAACTCCAGGCACTCTGTGTTTCCTCAGAAACCAGACAGCCACAGCCTCGCAGCACTCAGTCATGGTGGGGAAAATATGTTCAGTCCTTACAGCATACAGCTGAATGCACACTGGGGCAGAGTGACTCCTTTCTAAAACTCATAATGTTCCCCTTACAACTGAACTCTATAGTGAAGTCAATCACCGTCTCCCAGCCTCATGACATTGTCCTTTGGAGGCCAAGAGCAATCAGGCTGGCAAATGGGAGTTTCCGAGCTCTGACTCCATGTGTGGAGACTCATATAGACACTGAATTGCTCTGGAGACCTAGAGTTCCTAGGATTTATCAAATTTGCTTTTCCTCTCTACTGTCCCTGCATAGGTCACATCAAACCTGACTTTCAGTTCTGTGGCTGCAACCCCTCAGAGCATGGAACAGCATCAAGGGTTTGGCAAGCATCAGAAGTGAAAATATAAGGAATATAAGAATCTAGTTCTTGTTGCCTAAGTTCTTCTCACTTGCTGCCTAAGTAACAAACACACCCACACATCATTTACTCTCTCGGAACATTCACCAACCAAAGTCATCTACACTTTGACCTTTAAACATGAAAACCAAGCTACAAAGGGAAAAACTGGGGTTTGGAAAAGGTCTGCTTGCCTGACTGCAAAAATCGCTTATGCTCTTCATTGCTTCAAATAAGAATAAGTTTGTAGCTCACTCTAGTAAGATGCGACTTGGGATTTTTAACGTAGGAAGCTGAGCTCAGAGAATCACTGACACTGGTCAAACAGTATTAAAAGAAATCACATCCACTAAAATATAGATCTCTATTTTTGCTTTTCAGACAGCACAAAGGTGAAAAAAGGGTCTCTAGAAAAGATAAGGGAACTAACACTACCGTTAAACTGATAAGTAACTTTCTTAGCAAAAAGGAAACATGCCAATGTCATCTTTGTTGAATACACATCAGAAAAACACATTAGAAAAAGTACCCTCATGTTTTGCATTGTGGAAAATCACAGATTCTTAACAGGAACATACTTTCTAGAAGACAACAGATAGTAGAGCAGTCTTCCCCAAGAGGAAAATGAAGTCCTTTTTCTGCCTGAGCTGCAAAGATACTCAGCAGGTGACCAGGGATGAGACCACATTTCAAAACCCACTGCAAAGGTCTTTTACTCTGTATGTTTCTTGCAATCCTGTATCTTTGCACTAAAATTAGCAAGGAGGAAAATTTAAGCATCCACCTCACGAAAGTCATCAGGGATTTGGATCTGCTATGCCTGTCTAATTCAGCTGTCTCATGGGATACTGAGCTAGCCTGAATAGCCTAGCTATTCTTTGCAATGTGTTTAATTCCTTCTCATTTCATCTCTTAACCCTTCTGGCTGTAATTCACCTACAAATTAAATTTGTGGTTTACCCTTTGGTCACTTTTAAAGGCAATTTAATGAAGCAAACCTGACTTCTAAACTGAAGATCATTCAGAGAGGCTCTGTTTCATGAATAGACTGTTGTCTTCTTCCATCATCCTAAATCCCATGAATTAGAAAACAGAGTTCAAGGATTTTCATCAATACCAGGAAGACCCCTTCCCTCCTCTGGCCTCTCATAGTTATTTTTGATGTCTGTTTTATGTCATTTTTTATTGGTTCAGCGTTAGAGTTGCCTACTTATAGTTGCTCTACCAAATTCCACTGTTTAGAAATACTTTGATATGTGTTAAGATTTTTTGGTCCTCTCTGTGTCTATATCCAACACTTATACACATTAGAAAACTTAAAATTTTATGGACATTAGAACACTAATTTAATCTATTCTTGTAAAATAGAAATATAACTTAAAAATTCTCAATAGTTTTGTAACAATTATATGGAATTAAATATCACCTGAATAATCAAAATCAGAGAGGAACATTATATATTTATATAGATAGATAAAGAGAGAGAGAGAGAGCAAAATATAGGAACATGCAGCTTAACCACCTATTAATTGTGAAAACCCAGTGAATAGATATGAAAATTCTATGTCTTAGTTTCTTAAAATCTATAAAATAGAGGTATTCCTGAGACATGATTAATAGAGCTTTCTAGAAGAAAGCTCTATTATAAGCTCTATTAAAGCTCTATTATAAGAAGAAAGCTCTATCATAATTTAATGGGATTATGCTTTAAGTAAGGTGTTCAGTGTAACAAATACTCAAAAGATGTTGCTGTTGTTTTTCAGTTAAAGAAAAAAGCACCAAGGCAATTCTCTCCCACTCTGTCTCTCTCTAAATACAAAATTATAGCCAGTTGTCACTCAGATAAAAGACTTATATCTAGAATATATAAAGAATTGAAAAAAATCAGGTCCCCAAAATTTAAAGACTCAACCAAAAATGGTCATCTGAGATGAATAGATACTTCACAGACGAAGAAATACAAATGGTAAATAAAGATACGAAAAAATATTCAACATGGCTGGTCACCCAAGAGATATAAATTAAAACAACACTGAAATTCCATCTCACTACAGAAAGCATGGCTAGTATCAAGATACCAACCAACAAAAATGCTGGCGAGGCTGTGGAGAAAAAGGAACATTTCTCCACTGTTGGTGGGAGTGTAGACTAGTATAACTATTGTGGAAATTAGTGTAGAGATTCCTCAGAAAGCTAGGATTAGACATCCCGTTTGACCCAGCTATTCCCCTCTGGTTATTTTCTCAGAAGAATTAAATCATCATACCACAGCGATATATGTGCACCCATGTGTATAGCTGCACACTTTGTAATAGCTAAATCTTGGAAACAACCCAAATGCCCATAGACTGAAAAGTTGATTAAAAAGTGGTTTTTTTAATATAATGGGCTACTGCTCAGGCATACAGAAGGATAAACTTAAGACTTTTATAGGTAAATGCATGCAATTTGAGACCATAATCATCAGTAAAATAAATAAGGGCCACATGGGCGAATATCATATAGTCTCACTAGTGTGAGAAGCTGAATGAGTCAAAATGATCCAAAACGTATAATAGATATTGTGAACTGGGAAGAAACTGTTCAAAAGAAAAGAGAAATTGTGATGGGGAAGCAGGAAAGGAAGGGAGGGACAAAGAATTATATATGTGTATATATATATATATATATGTATATATATATAATTTACACACACATTTTATATATATATAAACACAAAAAAAATAATTAATATAATTGCACTGCTAGTTTCTCTTAGTTCTTTGAGAAGAAAAGTTTGTGCTAATATTGTTTGGATAATATTTCATGCCTATATCCTGTACTCTTGTAATTATTTTGATGATAGCAATACACAGTGTATTAATTATTGTTACTGTCCTGTGATCTTGTTTTGAAATTTTATTTTTTCTCTTTAAAATAAAAAATGAAGTAAAATAAAATAAAATGCACCAGGTATTTTATATGTAGCCATAGCAGTAAAAGTAATAAAATATCACAAAAGATTTAATATTGCATTTTATCAATGTTTAACTCTAGCCTTTTGCCTGGAAGTTGCTATCAAAATGAAAAACAAATCCAGACTTAATTAAAAGAGACATTTCTTAGGATGAATATTGCAATAGGGAGAACATATCAAGCTCTGAAAATGTCTCAAAATAAATCTGAAATAGTTTCCTGTTTTACAGGGAGGTGTTATGGTTTATGTCTAGATGTTCTCCCACAGCCTCATGCATTCATGGGGCGGATAGCTTTCATACAATATAAGGGAGGGAAAGAGGCTTGCTGTGGCCACTCCTTCCTTTGTGCTTTTGCTGCTGTTCCTCCTGAGCTGTTGCCCTCTGCGATGTGCCACTCTGCCTTGGAACCAGCCAAGTATGGACTGAAACCTCCATGAGCTGTAAGCTAAATAAATCTTTGCCTCTTTAATTTGGGTGTTGAGTATTTTGTCCCAGCAACAAGAGAAAGGTAACCGAGACAGGAGAGTTCAGTAAATCCAGCAAGAACTTCACTGAGGAAACAAATGATCAGTGAGTCTAGAGGATAGCAGGAACTGGATGGTTCATCAGAAAATGTTCTTCCCTGCTGATGGGCTGATATTCAGAATGATCTACCAGTGTGACTTCCCTCCACATAGTGAACTTGCAAAGTACCACTCATACAGGAGCTTGACAAGAGCATTTTATGACTAAAGATAGCAAAATCATGTGTTCTTTCCAATTTCCATTACATTAGGCCAACAGGTTGAGTTATTTGCAATAATGTGTTTTCTTTTATAAATGTTCAACTTCAATAATCGCTATCACCTATCAATAGTAGACACTAGACAATCTGTATTTAACTATCATGTGTCATAGGAATTTTTCTGTGTGAATAGAATAATTCTATTGCAGCTTATAGGCCTTGCAGAACTGATATCTTCTGCTGAAAGTGGTAAATCAAAAGCTTTAGATAGAAAATCTAGATAAATCGTCCATTCTGTTTGTGGACCACAACAGCAAATGGAAGTACTGTGATCCTAAGCCTACAATCACCAATAATTTCACATTTTCTTTCCTCTAATCACAAGGAAAAGTTACAGAAAAACATCAAAAGCAATATTTAATTCCAAGAGAAGCAAAAATTCAGTCCCTTTCTACATCAGTTCTCCCCCAGTCAAGAAATAATGCTACTCTAGAGAATCATCATTTGGGGCGCTGCAAGAGAACTCTCTGCTATGCTAGGAGTCAGCACCAATGAAAGGAACATGTATGTTGGTAAAAAGATGCAAATTTGCACATCCATTTCTTTATAACCATGACCCCTAAATACACCCTCAAGAATCTATATCAGCCCTTCCCCCTCAGGGTTATAGGGCTGAAGAAGAAATTAATTATGGTAAGTCATCACTCCTGCCCAGTGATAGAATACTTCTCATAACTTCACCCTACAGATATTTGCTTCTCCTAAAAACTGAAGAGACTATTTTTTCCCTGGAGAAGATCAAAGAACAGATATTACTCCACTGCTGTTAAGAGATGCTCATAATATTTCAAGAAAATTTCACTTGCCCATTAGAAGCTGAATTCCTTGCAATGAGATCATTTCTTTATTATAAGATACTCATGCATGTTTGCACATCACACACAGACACACGTGTGACGACACTGACAGAATCAACATAATCAAAATGGCTATACTTCCAGAACTATTATGCAGATGTAATGCAATCTCAAACAAAATATCAGTGTAATTCCTCACAGAGCTGGAGACAATAACCCTAAAACTCGTATGCAGTCAGAAGAGAGCCAGAATAGCAAAAACAGTCCTGGGTCACAAAAGAAAAGCAGGTGTCACCGTAACCCCAGATTTGAACTAACATTATGTTGGAAACAGTAGATGCATTGATAGTTTGGCAGGATCAGTCTCTCAGAAAACAAATGAAAAGGAGTCATTCTTTATAGCAGAATGAATTCTGTATATAAGAAATCAAATTTAAATTTTGCTGCACCTTTAGCAATCTGCCTGTCTAATTTTCACTTTCTACATTTAAAAAATAGAAGGTAAAAGTATCTTTTTATGAAGTGGTTGTATGTTTGACTCAATATGATGTTGTTTGTAACATTTATCTCAATGACTTGTACTTAAGCGAACACTCACCAAATGTTTTGTCAAGTATGTAAAGTCTTAGCACTCAAACTCGGGACAGACAACTAGCACTTAGTCCTTCAGTCAATGAGATTTTCAACACAGGACAGCAGCACAGAAATATTTTGCACTGCTGTTCCCTTTCCACCTAGCTCCAGGATCCAATTCACTACCTGCGTAGTGCTTAGTTAAGAAACCAGTAAGGAAGTTGGACAAAGGGGACTTTCCATCCTCATTTCTCAGGCTTATCCGTATCTCTTCAGGCTCCCCTTCGAGTTAAGCCTCCTCTGCTCCTCCTCCTCAAAGCGACATTCTCTGAGTACACCGAGGAAGTGCTACAGCTGCCTCTCATTCACTGCTGTATGTGAACAGTAAGAGCTAGTGCACCAGTTCTCAGAAAATAGAGTCTGACCAACACCAGCAAGAACAAAGGAGAATTTTTAAAAATGCAGAATCTCATGCCCCAGCCCAGATATATTGAATTAGAAACTCTGAGAGTGACGACCAGTCCTCCAGGTGGTTCTGGTGCTTGCTGAAGTTCACAGTGCACATCTGTAAAGGAAAACAATTTGATTAAACTGATTGATCTGTTAACACTTACTCTTTTCTGCTTAAGGGAGGGAATGCAAAATAAGTTCCCAGCCTTCGCTTCCCACTAGACTATTGCTGTTACCCCATGATCCATGGCAGATAACAGCTTCATACAAGAGCACGGAAACCTATGTGCAGTGTGCCAGATCCGTACTTTACACCAGAATCAAGCGAGTGATAAAAGGACTAAGTTGCTAAACTAATTGCTACATGATTTTGTACAACAATCCAGTCATCGTCCACCAGGGAAAATGGTCTCAATGTGATTATAAATTGAAAGTCCTTTGTGACTTTAGCCATGGTATAGTTTGCGTAGACTCTGATTACAGTAACTGTTCTTCAAGTGATTTTCTTATTCATGAATCAAATTATCCCTGATATATGCTGTCTCTATAGGTGCACGACCATCATGTATTTAATTTTTTGAAAACTATACTGTGACACAGTTTACACATGGAAAAGCCTAGATTTGATCCCCTATTGTTTACTCTCACACACACAAATATATTATATATATATATATATATATATATATACTTCACCATTCCAGGAAACTTAGTATTTGTTCAGTTTATTTACTAAAATCAGCCCTTGACACATTAAAACAAGACTAATCAGATTTCCTAGGGCAGTCATTGTCTAATTGCCTAATTTATCCTTAAAAGAAGTATATGATTGCTTGACACCAAGGTCTTATTCATAAAACATTTTAATAAAAAAAAAATAAATGACTGAAAACTGTATGGTTATAAAAAATACTATAATGCAACAGACAAGTCTCTCATTGATCTTCCCACTCACTCCTTAGCTTTAAGATAAAGCAGCTGTTACCCAGGGAAGTGAATTATCTTGCTCAAGGTCTCCTGACAAGCTGGAAGACCAGCTGTCAAGGTTACCCAATCCCAAATCCTAACCCATTGCTGTCTCCAACTAAAGAGATAATCTAGACTATTGAAGGAACCTTTTTAAACCAAAGGAAGAAAAGTAGCTCAGGGTAGCTTTCTATCTTCCGCTATGTGCATCTGGGAAGGACAGTAGGGAGATGACTCAGCCAGGAGGTATCCAGAGCCCGGATTGTGCAGGAGTTGAGGAAAACACAAGACGGAGACTGTTGGTGCTGGACTTTGGACTGAAACTGATATCCTTTTTACCTTGGTCACAAAGCACATTGACAATAAGACACTGACAAAGCCTCAGGTTTCTTAACTGAAAAATAGACAACTAAGCACCCGCCTGAGGGACTTTATGTGGGTTTTAAATGACATATTGTGTTACTATATTTATGACAATGTTAAGCAATAAAAAATAGTTCTCATTGCTGTTGTAATCATTTTCATTTAACTACCAAAATCACCACTACTGTTGGGCCAGCTCTAAACATTCTAACTCTTTTCAGAGAAAGCAAAGAGTGTCACCTCTTGATGAACCCTGCTTTGACTTCTGGGTTTGTTGGTTGGTCTGGTCATAAAGAAAGCTGATTTCTAGAAGGCAACCCTTTCCTCAGGGAACGATGACAGTAGAAAAATTGCAAGACAGCCATGGAAGTAGTATTATTTCTCTTTATTTATATTTTTCTGATCTGAAGCACTGTTAATAGGGACAGCAACTCAGACAGAGAGGTCCAACAAGACAGGCACCAATATGTAGCTGGAGAGGTATCTCTCCTTAAGTCTGAGCAAAGAATACTTAAATCATATACCTTTGGCAAGTGACAAAAAGAGATTGATGCTTGTCAAGGAATGTGAGAAGTAAAAGCAATGACTCAGCTTTAAAAGGCATTTAGTGAAGGGTATAGTCTGTTCTTCATTGAGGTGATTTTCTTCTCCTATGCTATATTCACAGCACTCTAGAAACATTTTATATGTATTGGTTTACTTATTATCATCATTTTGTTCAAAATTTGGTTTTTGATGGTTCTCTGGAACTGGCTGATGGCTCCAATCAGTTGCAAAAGACAGAAGGCTCTTTCCCACACCAAGGCAGTAGCATGTATAGGGCTTGATTTCACTGCAAATCCTCAAGAGTGAGTTCCCTCCCTAACAAGCTACTTCCTCACAGCACAGGGAGTAACTCTGAGGTACAGCATCCTAACCAAGGAATGGAAAAAGAATTTGCATCTGTTTCCATCAGATTAAAAAATCTTATGTAGAGAAGCAGCCTTGGGGCTAACTAAAACAGTATGTGTCATCATTGGCCAGGACTATATAGAAGCTAAGAAATGTTTTGGATATAAAGTGAAACACTACATTCCTAGAATGTGAGCCCAAGAAGGTTTGAGGTCAGGTTTGCAGAATGAGAACATACTCCAGTTTTGGAAACAGATTTTATTCTGCCCTGCCACTTGCTATTTCTGTGCCACTGAGTAAATAATTCCATCCTTTGTCAGCTCTAGGACCTTCATCAATTAAATGGCCGTAGTAGGACCCACATGAATGACCCATTAAGAGAATACTTATGAAAAAGTTCTCAAAGCACATATCCCATGTAGAAAGTCCTATTGGTTTATGGAAATAAAGTGGGTTCCCATCAAAGTTTAAGGAAAGTCAAGAGATACATTTAGTGTGACATGCTCATAAATAACAGCAATGATTTACCTTAAACCCTGGAGTGCTTGTGTTGGGGATACTGGTCTACCCTAAAGCAGCATTCTTTACATTCCATACACACTTATGGTCAAAATATTTCTGTTAGTTAGCATGGAAGATATCATTTCCCAAATGTTCCCAACATTTCTGTAAGTCCTGAGTAGAAACATGAAAAGGAGATGGTACTACAGTAATCCAAGCTGTATTTCCTAGGACAAAGACCCTTGGTCCAAGATGAAATGACAAGGAAGGCAGACAGAGCCAGGACCTCACCTCCCAAATCAGGTCCTCCCTCATCCCCCATAGGGATCTCTTATAGCCCTCTCACTGCCTGATCCATCCACCCAGCAGTGTGATTTTGTGATTTTGTGGCCACTATCCTTAACACAGGACACCTTTTTTCCCCCGGTAAATGAAGGAGATCCTGGCCCATCATCTTACCACTGTCTCTGTCACCTCTGTGCATGGTACATGTGGGTGCTGCTCAAGTTTACATCTAAAAATAATCTTGCATTTTATACAAATCACATATGCAAAAATCATTAACTTTGTCCTGCCAATTTATTTGGATATTGTTTGGCTGTCATGCTGACCTCTACAGTTCCACAGTTTCAGGCCTGGCTGATTATTTCAGATGCACTCTTGGAACATCAAGAGGCCACAGTATGCTTTCTTTGAAAACAACTGCAGTGGTGGAATTTTCTTCCCTTTTGCCTTCTTCTGATTTGAACACCGTATACTGGCAACACAGGTAGCCCAGGTCACTCTCTGCTGTGTGCTTTAATTAGTGTTGTCTCTGAGTCATGTTGTTGGCATCCTGATCTGTGTACCTAGATGCAGGGCTATGTGGTCTGTCTGCGTTTCCTTTGGGGAACTTAGGTAGACTCTTCAAAGAAGGATTTTTCAAAAGATATTTGAGCATTGTGGACTTGTTTGATTCTTGCTGTTCTATGAAGTACATATATAATTTGACCTCTTCTGCTTTCCAATTATTTAAAATTTGGTGTGTAATTTTGCACCAAGATGAAATGGAGAAGAAGAAGGTCATTTTTCATTTCTTTTACTAAAAATTTAGCAAGAAGGCACTCACTGAAAAATCATGGCATCTTTAATTTCAGCTATTACATAGGATAACAGAGTGGTAATGAGCTATAACAGATTCAATATTTCTTGTTCTGCTACTACTTAGCCTAATGACCTTAAATGTTCATCTCACCTTTGGAGATCACAATTTCTTTTATCAAATGAGGGAGCTGCCCAAAGTGAGCCATCTAAACGGGATTTCCTGGCTCCAACGTTCTCTAACCTTCTGTGAAGAACACAGATCTTAAGAGTTTAGAGGGAACTATAACTGTATTAATATGGTAGAAGATTTAGGCTTGACTAATACCAAAATCACAAGGAATCAGAGGGCCATTGTTAATGTCCTTCTTTTCCTGCAATTAAATGGATTCTCTTGCAAGGAGCCCCTACAGGTAATGCTATTATAGGCAGCAAGGAAAAGAGCAAATAGCAGGAGAAAGTTAAACAATAATGAAAGCACTTAGTTCACATGGTAAAAATGGAGTAGTTTTAACCCCTTTGTACATATTGTCTTATTATAATTCTCAACACCTTGACCAGAGACATCACTGTCTGCACTTATAGTTGAGAACTGAGGCTTGGAGAGGTAAATTGTTCGTGGTTATAAGAGTAGTAAACTGTGTACCTCCGCAAATTAAATCCAAATCTTTCTGATTCCCTGGCTCTGCTCCTATTTGACAAAAACAAAGCCAGTAAAAAAAACAGCAATAGAAATATATCTTATTTTGGCATGAAAGTGGCCTTGGAGTGAATGTTTGACCCATTTCAATGGCAATTAAGAGTAAAAATAGATACCTTTAATGAATCAGTGAACTATGAATCCCATAGGAATGTTTTTACATGAAAAAGTGACAGTTCATTTGAAAGAGGGTGGCCAGGTTTACCTTGCATATTCCTCCACAAAGCAACACACCCTAGACTTACTCATTGCCCAACGACTACATTTTCTGTTGTTTACAAAAACAATAGTAAAAGAATAGCTGGCAAAACATTGCAACCACAAGAAATTCCAAGGGAGAAATCTGAAGGCAAAACTAATCTAAGTGTCAGGATGAGGCAAGGGAAAAGGGCTTTCAAATGTCCGGTGAGATGCTGTGATTATTAGTGCGGGGAGCAGACCCTTTATACAATACTTTATCCTGTGTAAGTACCTGGCAATGTGATTGAATTCAGAGAAAGTGCCTGTTGCAGATCACATACTGACCCCTTGTTCTATGACTGTCATTCACGTTGACCCCACCCTGTCCCCTGTGGATGTCTCCCTCCCAAGTTATTAATTGCACAGTTCCAAAATATCTTCGCAGAGGCCACTCTGCAATTCTTATCTTTCCCCCAATATATGCTCGTACTCCCACATGTTACACATTTCATTATGCGTAGGTGAGGGTATATTTGTTAATGTATATCTGGAAGGTATATAAGGAAACACACTACAGGGCATTCTACTTTTTACCCTTAAAAATTCAGCTCAGTAACTATCTGTGGTTACTTATTTATTAGTATATTTAACCTGTACATATCACCCCACGGTATTTAGCATTTCATGCATGCATGCATTTTCTTCACAATAAGATATTTCTTTTAACAATGAATACTTCATTAAGGACCTCTGAAAAGAGGCAAAGTTGAATAAAAGCTATCAATACCTTTGCAGAATTTTTAGTACAGGTCATACATTTGTGTTCCAAATGTTTATACTCTGTGGAAAGCTACTTATATTTCACCCACTGTCAGGAGAAAATTTGAGGTTGTTTACACAAAATGTAAATAAAGAGCAAAATAAAAAACAGAGAATACAACATAAAGGATAAAACACATTTTGCAAATGGAAAGGGGACCAAAAGACAGAAGGAAGAGGGAGGTAGGGGATGGAAGGGCATGGGAAATAATTAAGATGCGCTGTATAGTTGTGCCAAGTCCCCCCAAGGAATGTAATCAGTGCTTCCTGAAAAAAATGTACTGATATCGAGAAGTTATAAGTATGGTCTGTAGTTGCACCTACTTACCTACAAAAGCCTTGAGTTTATCTTTCTTTATAATTGAGAAATACTCCATTGTACAAAAACATCACATCTCCCTCAGTTGATGGTTATTTGGGTTGTTTCCAAGATTTAGCTATGACAAATTGTGCTGCTATAAACATGGGTGCACATTTATCGCTGTGGTACAATGTTTGCAATTCTTCTGGGAAAATACCCAGAAGGAGAATAGCTGAGTTAAATGGGACCTCTAATCCTAATTTTTTGAGGAATCTCCAGACTGATTTCGAATGTGGTTGCACCAGTCTACCACCAACAGTGGAGAAGTGTTCCTTTTTCCCCACAGCCCCTCCAGCATTTGTTGTTGGTTGATTTCTTGATGGTAGCCATTCTTACTGGGATGAGATGGAATCTCAGTGTTGTTTTAATTTGCATTTCTCAAATGACCAATGATGTTGAACATTTTATCATCTTGTTTTGAAATTCTGTATCATTTTTATAGTTTTTGTGTTATTTTGTTTTTGTCTTTGTTTTTGCTGTTTTGTTTGTGTTCTTTTCTCTTTAAAATAAAACTTTAAAATGTAGTAATAAAAATAAAAAGAAAAAAGCTCAGATGTATAAGACAGTAGTTACAGAGATTTGATCTTTGTCACCTGTGTAGTTCCAATGTGAAGGACATTTCCTGTCAGAAACACCAAGGGGTCCTCTGAAGTTTTCCAGTGAGTTAGCATAGAGCTACACCATTATTCACACAGTGCATAGCGAGGAACCCTGCAATACGCCAGTGCAACTGATGCCCTAAGAGTGTTTCAGGTATGAGGAGGAAGAAATATTCTGTTCTCACTTGCTTAGTAAACATTGCTTACTGTGCATTTACCTTAAGGTAATAATTTCCTCTGACCTGTATAACATCGTAGGTTGACCTTGCCAAAAAAATTCCCAATAATTCAAAACTTTGAAGAAAAAGCAAATCCTATAATGGGAGGTCAAAACCTTCTAGAAGGCAGATGATAATACGAAGTGATGATTGTGACTTATTTTTTAAATAACATCTATTAAAACCTTTGAAAACAATCCCACACTTATGTACTTAACTTTACTTCACCTGACATAGTTAAAAATAATATAAATTCACAGATAACATCCTTTCCTACACTTCTCCTGATATGTTTGATATATTTGTTCCAGGTTGCATAACAATGTGAAAAGTGCCAGAGATTACACTGTACTTAAGACTCATCATGAAGCCGGCTCACAGGACCTCTACAAGTCAAATAAAAAAGCAACTGATACAAATAGCAAGAAAGTGGAATCACTCTTGCTCCAAGTAGCCTGGATTTTCTTCTGACTTGAGATCCTAAAATCTTTACAATGTGATGCAGCAACTTAAGTGTGCTGTTCCATTCCACTTAGAGCAGTAGCTCCTTTCCCTTTTCTGCTTCTGTGACATGACTTTCTAGAACCTTCTTGCTGGCAAATGATGCAAAGGAAATTTTCCCCATTCTGTGCGGGTGCCTCTCCAAAACCCTCGTTCTGTCTCACTGATTCGCCTCTTCAGCCTCACTTCCTTACCCTACTTATTTATTCTAGCCTTAAAAATCTTCCCATCCCTTCTATAATTCATTTCTTTATCCTCATTGTTTGTCAAGTAATTCTCCAAAGACAAAGTTCTCTAAAGAGTGAATAGATATCTATTCTTATATGTCAAGTAATTTTGCACACATCTGTAAATGCTCACTAACTACTGGTTACACATGCAGTAAAATCCAAAATCCACAGTGGCTTCATTGAGTCTCCTATCTTGGCTATTTTCATACTCCATGTCATGAATCCCCTCCTATCCTTGGTTCCTGAATCCTTGTCCTACCCTTGAGGCTCCAGTCACCCTGTTTTCTTTCTGTTTCTCAAAAGTTCCAAGCCTCAGGGCTTTTATTTATCACATTCTTTCAACCTGACTGTAGAAAGAGTTCCTATTCTAAATTGTACAATAGCGCCTCATTCTTCTGATAGAAACTTAAGACAAGTAGGACTCACATGCAAGCAAGCATGGCAAGGTGATTAATAGTGTGTACTGTGCAGGACAAATGCCTGAATTTATGTGTGATTCCCATGACTTACAAGGTTCAACTTTGGGAAACATAAACGACCTCTCTATAAAATAGCAACAATAAAGGTGAATACTTTGAAGGGTTGCTTTACTCATTTGTTATTATGTGCATTAAATTTGATAATCAAGAAATCTGAGAAGACAGCAATGTCAATACACACTTAAATCTCTCCATAAACCCCATAAAATTAGAGCAATTAGATAACACGTCAAATCTCATAGATAATGCTACAACACAAAATGACAAGGTATTCACATAAGTGCCAAAATACAGCAAGTGTGATAAATTTCAATGGCATTAGAAAATGTGCTGCAGAAAGCAAGGACAGCAACGGAGAATCTAATTAAGGGGCTGCCTGCAAAATTTTAAATGAGTATCCACTGGAAACCCCTTAGGACCACCTTGAGATGAGATTTGAACACTCCAATAGCAGATGAGTCCAACTAGAAAGATCTGAAGGGCTGGGTTTCTTAAGCCTTACAACTTCTCAAAGATCTGGATTAAATGAGTTGGGAATTCCCTTGCAGGATACAGTTCCACAGTGTGACCATTCATCATATGTCAACTTGACTGAATTAGGAAGTGCCTATCATTGGCAGGCAGGCCAGCAAATAGAGGGGCTAACATCTACCTTGATGTGGGTGGCACTATCCAATAGGTTTACAGCCTGGATGGAATAAAAAAGGAAAGAGAAAATTGGTGCACACTTTCTGTGTTGCATTCTCCTCTATTAGGTGTCTAGAGGACATCTGTTCCCTGTGGGCATCAGCCTGCAGTGTTTTCAGCCTTCCAATGCACACTTAGACCAACAACTCTCCAGGAGCTTCCAGGCTTTGGTCTCAGACTGGTGCTCTACCTTTGATCCCTCTTGTTCTGTAGCCTCCAGATTCTTGGACTGAGCAGCTACTTGGCTCTCCAGCTCTCTAAATATGCAGAAAGGTAATGTTACTTTTCCCAGCTCTGATCCTGTAAGCATAAACCTGCCTAATGAAATTCCATAGATAAGCAAATAAAATCAGACAGATAGAAGGTAGATAGATAGATGATAGATAGATACATAGATAGATACATAGATAGATAGAACAGAGTCTATATATTCTTTTCTTCTAGAAAACCCTAACCAATAGAGACTTTGGTACCATAAGTGGTTCTAGAGAAACAATTATGAAGATGAATATCGCTAATCAGTTTAGTGTTTCCTGGAGTTGGCTCTCTGATGTGATGAGACTTAATGTTACTATAATCTCTCCTTCTCCTGATGTAGAGTGCTGATAGTTTGTTGTGAGAACTGTTTAAAGAAATACTCAACACAGATCATTTAATTGTCCTAATTAACCACTTGTGAGATGCTAGGCCTTTAGTGACTCCATATACACCACTTTAGAACATTTTTGGAATACTAAGAAATATAATGATACTGGCTGGTTGTTCTTAACATCTCTGGAAAAAGTAATAAAGGGAAGAATGAGCTCAAAAATTGAACTTATTAGCTCCAGATGTGCATAAAGATCCTATAGCCTTCTAAGTGCATCCTAAAGGAGAATATTCTTTCCCATAGCCATAGGGCTGAGGTTGCAAAAACCCAAACCTAAGTCCTTATCATGCCATTGGCTAAATTACATCACGTTTAATTCTCAGCCTCAAAGTCTGTTTGCAGTTAACATGAGGGCACTGACCATGAAACAAAGAGATCCTAAAAACTGGGATGGAGCCAGGCATGGTGGCACACGCCTGTAATCCCAGCACTTGTGAGGCTGAGGCAGGAGGATCGTTGCAAGTTTGAGACCAGCCTGGGCTACAAAGTGAGCTCAACGCCAGCCTGAACTGCATAGCAAGATCCTGTCTCAAAAAAGACAAAAAAAAAAAAAAAAACTGGGATGGAAATGTTTGAAAGAAACCTGCTGAGGTTGGGGACATTGAACTTCTGAATTCTGAAGAGATTATTTTGTCAAAAGAAGAGTTTCCCACAGTCAGAGTCAGAAGCATCCCTACCCCAAGCCCTGTGATGTTAGCCGCTCCACCTCTGCCTAAGGAAACTAAACCTGTGCTGCCCATGGAAACAATAAGGACCTTCCCTGATGCAGTTACCAAACAAGACGATGCTGATGTTCCTCAGGAGCCTTGTTCATCACCGTCTTTTACCCCTAGGCCTAAACCAGACTCAAATGTCAGAAGACTCCCAAGGCAGTGTACACAGCATGACCCATGAGAGGTATGCTACTTTCTAAAAGAAACTCTTTAGTTTTCCAATTTTTAGAAGCAGAGGTCTGGAGGACAAGTATGAGAATGGATTTTAAAGGTATAGATAACTGTGGAAGGGACATAGCACTGGATCAGGCTGACTTTCTTAGACAGAAATTCTGGATTTTATGTTGCAGATAGTGAAGTTTGAAGAAGTGCTAATTGTTTAGGTCACTGAATTGTGGCTAAAAGGATGATCCACTGTGAATAAACTAGAGACGCCTGATATTCCATGGTTACTGTTGAGTAGATGCTCAGTGGCTCAGAGAGGCAGCATTGCCAGAGTGGCTTTGTTAGGTAAACCTACCACTCCAGACAGAAAGTATCCAGAAAATGTACTCCTCACCAAGATTTTAAGAAACAAATTTGTGAAGGGAACACCAGCATCCTTAAAAAACTTTGCTTTGCTTGTCTCTGTATGCCAGGCCTAACAGGAGTGACTGCCATCAGTCTGTTAGGAAACATAATGTGACAGGTATCAGTGGATCCCACAATGGTAGGGACCAAGTAGTAGCCCTCAACTTCCAAAGGCAAGGTGGACACACTTCCTGTAATGAACAACAGAGGAAACAATGATCATTGTGGTCTGACTAGTGTAGGGCTAAGGCACTGGCTAATTAATCATGGTGCTCCCATAAGTCAAAGAAAAATTGCTGGATTTATATAAGCAGAAAAATTTCAGAGCAAATGAACAAAAATCAGTCTCAAATCATAGCAATAGAGGATCATGGTTCCTTCTCCAATTCCAAGATTTGAGAGCCACTTACAGACTTGTAGCCCCTTCAACGGACAGAAGGCTGGGTTCTGAGGAAGGACCTTAACTCACTCCCTAAAAGTTGTACTGTCAATCTTCTCATCATCCTGCCCCAAAGACACTTATGGCCATTTACCGGGGAAACCATACATCAGGGAAAAGGAAATTCTCAGATTCCTCAGGGACCAATGCACATTAACACTGATTCCAGAAAACCCAAAACATCACTGTGGCCTTCCAGCAAGTGCACTCATGTATTAAGCAGATATCTTTTATTTCTTTCTCTGTAACATAATTAACTGTGTATGAGTACTTAAGTATTTTTAAATCTCCATTACAATAGCTAAGTTACGGAATGTCAAAAGGGTAAGCAAGCATCCCCCCAAAATAACTTTTCTTTCTATTCTGGGGAGGAAATTAAGCATTTCTCTTTGTACACAGGATAATTGTATTACAGTAAGCATAATTATAAGCTTGCAATGTATTTGGAAATTAAATATGGTGTTCAGAGATGTATCTGGCTGTCAAGTTGACAAGGGGAGGATATCAACTTGAGTGGATTATGAAATTAATAAAGAAGATTAATTAGAAGATTAATAAACCACAGTTGTGTGTGGGTCTGCGGTGTCTCTGGAGATGATTGAAATGCAGGCCAGGGAAAAAGGGTAGAGACACCTAACTTGATTTGGGGTAGCATTACCCAACAGGCCTGTAGCTTTGATTGAATAAAAGGGAGGGAGAAAGGTGACATGATTTGAAGAGCTCCATTCTCCTTGAGTGGGGCATCTTTTGCTGTTTTCACCTGCAGATATCAAACTCCACTTTCCAATTCACTCATCACAGCAGCTCTCTAGGGAGCTTCCAGTCCTTGGAGTTAATACTTTGTCTTTATCTTTGATCCTATGGCTTCTAGATTTTTGACTAACCAGTTATTAGGTCCTCTGGCTCAATAGCACACAGACGGCTATTGTTTCTGATCCAATAGGCCCATTTAATAAATCCCCCTGCATTATTATAGATATATAAATATAGAGTGTAAGTATAGATATATATTGTTCATTCTGTTTCTATAGCAAATACTAGTCAATACACACAGTTGAGGAGAAACTGCTAAAAATGGGGTCAACCTGAGCAATGTCACATATAAAGACAAAAGGAAGAAGGAATCCAGATAAAAGAAAAAATGGGAACTAGAGTAAGGAGATGACAGAAAGATGATCTATTTTGAACACTTCACAAAAATAAAAGAGGGAAGAGCACTTCAAACCATGATGTGAGAGAAAAAGTCTTGTAAAATTGAGCAACAGAAAAGGATTGAGAGAAAATTCCATATAAAGTTAGCATAAAAGTAAAATAAGAGGGCTGGGGATTAAGCTCAGCGGCAAAGTGCCTGCCTGGCAAGCGCAAGGTTGTGAGTTCGGTTCCCGATACCGGAGAAAAACCAAAAAAAAACAAAACAAAAAAGTAAAATAAGAGAAGCATAATAATATTCCAACAAATATAGAATGCATACTGTTAAGCAGAAGGGGAAAATGGGGAGATGCTAAAGCGAAAAACTATCAAAATAAAGTGGGGACAATATAATGACCTGGACAGAAGGTGAGAACTGCAATGACGGACACTTGGCTTATAGAGGGCCTCAGCCATGACTCATATATCACAGCATTGCTGGGGAAGCTACAAGCTCTCAAGAAATGAAGTATGGATAACTAAGAGGATAAGGGAAATGGTCTTAACAAAGTCACAGCCCCTTCCTCAGCTTCTGGATCTCAACCAGTTTCAAACATAAAACAAAATAACTGAAGGGGAGACCTAATTCTGGAAAAAAGGACCCTAAAACATCACAGTAAGTATAAATGATAGTACCCCTTATTCTTCCTCAGAGGGAACTATGACCATCTAGTTGGGTAATCATACACCAGGGAAGGAGGAATAGTCACACAATTCTCAAACTACTAGATATATGGTTAAAATTAACATTAATATTGGATACCCACAAGTGAACGTGTCTCACCACTGGGATAAGCACCCAGTCAACAAATGGAGTCATAACCCAGATCTAGCTCACAGCAAAACCACTGATATACTAAGGTCGTATACTAAGACTAAAGATATACTAAGATTTATCTCCCTGTCCCACAAATTTATAATTGGAATGTAAAACTTGCTAGTTGGTAGGACCCCCACAGTAATCCCTTGTCCGATGGATAAAAGCTATTCTAGTGGAGAAAGCCAACTGAAAGCTCCAAACTACTATTATGTCACATTCACAGACATCAGTGATGAAAGAAGTGATGCTTCACAACACATCTCCCTTCATTTATGAGTCTATAACTACAAAAATCAGCTGGAACTAGAAGATGAGAGTGGACTAACACAAACACAATCCAGTAACAGCCCCAGTTGCAGCTGCTATGACAACTGCTGTTCCTTTGTAAAGCAAACTAAGGTGTGCAATATGTGAAAGAAGACAAGAAAATTAACATTCGCTTGGGGTGGAGAACAGCACACATGTACAGTCTTGCTGTTTTTTGTGCAGGAACCACTTAGTTGGAAGTCCACGTAGTCCCTCTGTGTTTCTAAAATGCTATTGCCACATGATATTGAGAGAAAATTTTATGCAATAATGTATAATACATTCAACTTTAATCTTACATTACGACAAAAAAATTTCTACTTGATTCCCACCTTGGCCAACTCCTACTGATGATACTTTTGTATTTTGAATACACTAGAAACATAAAGAAGAAAAGAAAGAAAGACAGAAAGACAGAGAAAGAAAGAAAGAAAGAAAGAAAGAAAGAAAGAAAGAAAGAAAGAGAAACAGCGAGAGAAAGAAAAAAGAGAGAAAAACAGAAGAAAGAAAGAAAGAAAGAAAGAAAGAAAGAAAGAAAGAAAGAAAGAAAGAAAGAAAGAAAAAAAGAAAGAAAAGGAAGGAAAGGAGGAAGGAAGGAGGGAACGAAGGAAGGAAAGAAAGACGAAAAGGTCACTTGGTACACTGGCACGCTAGGATACCAAAAAACATAGTCAAGGACATTTAAAGATAACTGTTGGGTAACAGTCAAAGTGTCTTTATGTTTGCTTCAATTTTAAGGTTATTTATTTTCCTTTTTTATGTATCTCTATGACTGATATTTCTTTTGATCATTTTTCTAATCATTTGATATCTGCATTGAACACACAAGGCCAAAATATCTCATAACTTGGAAAAGTACTTTGTATGTTTCCTCTGGGAAAATGTGTTAGAGTTTTCCAAACAAAACTGCAGAGGTGTTGAACATAAATGATGCGAGAATTGCCCATCAATCAAATCTCAGCTGCTTATTTCTGAAAGAATTTTGAAACCAAACAGTTGGAATTTTCTCTTCTGCTGAGGTCTATACCACTAAGCGTCTTGAAAGAGACTTTATGGGCAGTTTCCCTGTAGATTTATTATTTGCATGCAGGAGCATCAATCTCCTTAAAGGTTGGGCAGAGAGAACACAGGTTGTGAATTAGGTGTGCTACTTGTCCAGAAAAAGGGCAAATGTAAAGAATCAAATGACAAATGTGCTATGCCATAGAAACCCATTTTATAATATTATGATTTATCTTAACACATGAGCTTTACATTTTTATGCTGCACATAATTATTTCAGAAAAAAGGTACTATCTTCTCACTTCTAACTCATCAGCACACGCACAAGACATAATTTTTATGCAAAGTGAAAAATAAACAATAAACTAGAAAAATTTTAATAGGTGACAGGAAATACATTGGCCTCCAAACAGTTTCTGTATCAATAAGAAGAACTGAACACTACAAGAGATGTATATACAATATATTTTTAAAAGGTATGTGCATACAATGAACCATATCAAGCTCATAAGGTATGTACATTTAAAGACAAAATACTGATTTATCACAAAAACTGATAATTTTAAAAATTGTTTTCTAAAATAATACAGTATGTATGCTTATGCTCACATTTCTACATGTGAGTATAATTTTTCTGAAAAGTACCTTGTTAACAAGTATTAACTGTCTTAAAAAATATGCATATAACTTAATTCAGCAATGCCTTTTGTAAGAATCTGAGGACATTGTCATAGATATGCTTAAAGTTCAATCTATGAAGATGAATATTAAAACAGTATTTAAAGTTGAAGCAACTATGCTTAGTGCTGATGAGTCATGTAAATAATTCCTACTATAGACTTTCAAGCAACTATTAAAATTATTTATATCAATATGTAAAGTATCAGAGAAATTACTCAGTGTATATGCCGTAAAAGAAAATGCCTACATATGGGAATAGGGCTGTTCTTCTGAGCTACACAAGCTTCATGTTTCATTTGCTTAATGCTCATTGAAGCTTTAGAGCACAGATGGTGCATAAGAAAGAGCTATCCCTCTCCCTGAGAATGAGCAGACGTGACATATCACTAGACAAGTGTACCCACAGCCAATGAATCCTACAGGCAGATAAGTAGCCATCCTGATTCTTAGCTTTAAATGGACAAGGGACCTGGTCACTGAAAAACAAGTCATTTTATTTCATAATTGTAATTCATCTTACCAAAGCAAATGGAAATCTAAACGAGAACAAAGTCACATGAGCTGCTTCCTATAATTTGGCAGTGTAACAAATAATCTATGGAATTGGGAGCATCAAGCTATAAGAATACAGAGAACCATATGTTTAATCTATTTGGGCTGCATTCTCATCATCTTAAACTCAGATAGGGTTAAACATAGCAATCTTTAATTTCCATCCTCTTTTGATAAATATGATCCGATAAAATATACGTTAGCATATACGCATACATTACTAAAGCATCTATGTATGTGGATAGTGAGGTTAGTAATCTTAAGCAGCCTTTTCTCATTGTTATCCTGAGTGTGATAATAAATGTTTAATATACAAAGAACACTGTTGGTGCTGTACATTATTTCTGGACTTCAGTATGGATTTACTGATGGGTTCATTGGGGATTGTACGCCTCAAATAGAATGTATGGTTACGTCAGTCCCTCTTTAGTTTAACTGCAAGTACGTTTCTGTTATTAACATTTTACAGACTAAATATCTGCTGCCTGCTATCCACACCTCTTTGGGAAAATGTTATGAAATGATTTGCCTCTTTTCCTTGCCCTAGTCAATGTCAGCACTGACCACTTGTAGACTTTGATAAATCTACAAAACATCTCAAGGCTTTCATTTTTGCTCTGGTGAAATAATAAAGTTAGACCTGTATATCATAACAAACGCATATTCTATGAACAAACCTCAAACATGATGTTTTCTCCAAAGTGTTTTTTGAACTTAAATATTTTATGAAATTTGAGCAAACAGATATTTACATGGATTAGAACCATGGTAAAGATATAGAATGAGGTTTCTTAATGTGTGACTCAGAATTCATAAATTTTATTGGATTTTTCTGGTACCAGGAATCGAACTCAGGACCTTGTGCTTGCCAGGCAGATGCTTGTGCCACTGAGCTATATCCCTGGCCCCTGAATTAATAAATTTTGAATCTGGTATTTTCCCTCAACCAATATCCCATCACAGGATAAAACTGAACTGGACTAATACATAATTTAATTCCCCTAAAACACCCACCACACAAGAACCTGCCCTTTTCATTTTATGGCAATATTATAAACACATTAATAAAAGAATGTATGGGAAATGTGGAAGTTAATACTTTTGGAAAGTTAATAATTTCTCATCATAGAAAAATGAAGGTGGAATGAGAAACTAATCTTAAAGACTGTAAAAAGTATAATAAGTCTGGATGAAAAAACTTAGCTTGGTTTACTAATTTATGAAATACTAGAAATGTGAGGTCTACTTCAAATTTTGAAAGAGAAAGCCTTCAGAAAGATGAAGATGACCCATCAGTGCAACAACATTATGGACAAGCCAGCCCAGTAACTAAAGAAAGTTGAAATGGGGTTCAGAGGCACCCACCCACAGACTCAAGATTCACACCTTTCTGAAGCTGAAGCAGGAAGTACCAGAGCTGATGAAGAAATTCCACACGATTGTAAGCCTTCGCATAATCACACTCAGTCCCACATAAATGGCTGTCAATAAGGTCAGCTGAGCTCTCTACACTCTACCCCTCCGCTCTCCTATGTGGGGGCTGAGTGCTCTCCAGTCCGATCTGTATGTTCTATGAGAGAACCAGAGTCCTAAAGTGTGCTGTGGACTAAAAGCATTACAGTAATTAATAAATATTGCCCTGCCATTATCACAACGCCATGAGGAGAACTGTGACACCCACACTACCAAAGCACATAGAAAGAAAATCACCCTCTGTGCACAACCTCAGCCATTATAAGAGTTTAAAACAACCCAGCTTTGAAAGGGAGCATTGTCAAGATAACAGATTCCACTGTGTCCTAGAAAGAAGACCCAGAAGTCAAACAAGTGACTTTATGTCCTGTGAACCACTTTTTCTCATATCTATGGTACCTCTCATCTTTTACTACCTGAGAATCATGTGTTTCATGTACCGTTGCTCCAATTTATGTCTTCCCTTTAAATTCTTCTTTTGCCATAGCACTGACTATTTTCCCTATGTTTTGTTTTCCAACTCAGCTACTAGCCCTTGAGAGCCATAGACTGTCTTTTTCTTGCATCTCTCACAGCTCTGAAGAGAACTTACATAAAGTTCAGGAAACATATACTGAATGAAAGCTAGATTCATATACAGATGAGTAGATGAATCACAATTTTATTTTTAGATGAAATTTTAAATGTCTTATGAATGATTTCAGCCATACAAAAATATAATGAATAATATAAGGCAAAAAGTATAACGATGCAAATGAGTAATAATGTGAAATCATTGCAAAGACTCATTCATTTGATGCTTTTTCACCTCCTAATTCACACCCCTATTATGCCATCGCAGAGGTGATGATACCACTGTGCTATGATGCTTCTCATTCTCATGCTATCATTTGTTTCTTTAATATATATATATATATATATATATATATATATATATATCCATCTCTGTTTTGATTTGGGGCTTATTTTTGCAAGGGGAACAATATAATACAGGACATACATTTTATATGATTATTTATAATAGTCACCCAAAGAACGATATACAAAAGAGTGCAGGAAATCTGTCTACGCACTAAGAACAAGGAATCCAGCTGAAGGCCTGGATCCCATGGTAATGTCCGGCATGAATCCAGCTCATAACAATGTCTCCCACAAATCCAACTGGATGCCCAGAGCCCATAACAATATCTCATGCAGGCCTGTTTCACGGTCTGCGCTGCGAAGGCCCAAACATCAGTGGTGGAATCTAGGAAGTCTGACCATCAGGATGAAGGATCTGTGCTAGCAGACTGAGGGATCTGCACTGGAGCCAGGAAGCGATACTCAGAAGAACCAGAGCTCCCCTAAAGGGTACCACAGCCCTCCTCAGGAACAGTGAGGTCCCGAGCTTCCCCAGTGATCAAGATGGCTGAGTTCCCATCAGGGAATCCAACTCAGCAAGCTTCTCCTGGAGACCAGCAGTGCGCCTTCTCCCCCTCCAGAGCCAGGAAGCAATTCTCAAAGTGAGGACCAGAGCTTCCCCAAAGGTGAACCGAAGCTATTCTCAGTGCCAACAAGGTCCTGAGCTCCTCAAAGGATGGAAACAGCCAAGTTCATCAGGAAAGCCAGCGTGACAAGTCCTCCAACAGAACCAACAGCTTACAGCTTCCACCAGCTCCAACAGCTTCTCTCCACTCCCAACAGCCTCTTTAGTTCCCAAAAGCCTTTTTGTTCTTCTCCAGGTCTACCTCTTATGCAGCTGGCAACAGTCCTCAGGTGGGCCTCCCACACCCAGCACCATACTTACTCAGTTCATCTGGAGGTTATAAGTTGACCATCAGTTATCAATCCACTACAATCCGTAATAGTTTACAATTTTTTTATGTTGATAAATTTTCTAAAATATTATTACACATATTCTTCTACAAATTACATTTATAATTAAGACCACCAAGAGGGAAGTGAATGCCGATAAATATGTTACTCAGCTTTGTGTTAATGTAACAAATACCTGAGATAATTAGCTCATAAAGATAAAAAGTTTTGGCTCACAATTTTGGAGACTTCTGTCCAGGATGGGTCAGCTCTGTTGCCTTTGAGTCTGGGGCTAACTCTGCAAAGTGACTATGACAATTCATTCTGCTATAACTATTCATTTTCTATCAATACTCATTTCTGGTCATTTGAGTATTTCCTTCAAGTGAGGCTACTCTTTGCAGCCAAGCTTGCCAAGGAAATATTCCTCAAAGCTTCTGACATACGCTGGTCCATTCAATGGCAAGGACTCCAGTCCACCAAAGTACAAATGGATTCTTTCCTCCGCCACAACTTCATGAACACTAGCTACTGTGGTGGCTCAGTATGCACCGTATAAGATTTTTACTTCTGACCCTTAACTGTGAGATCCCTTTCATTTTAAGCACACATTTCCACCATAATTGAGCACTGCCTTAAATAGAAAACAAAGAGATGCACTTATTTAGGTGCTATCTGTGTTAGCAGAACTGACTGCAATCTCATCCACGTTTCTGGTCTCTCCTTGTCCTGATTATGTTAACATTTATTACATCACACTGTGGGAGCACAGTATTCCCAGGTATAAGCATGACTGCTGAGTTTCAACCTCACTTTCAATTTACTGCCTCCTCCTGGAAACTGATTAAATATGGATTGCTTCAGAATACAGTTATTAAATCTGCAAGATCAGAGTCAGTGGGGCCCTGAGGTAGATGATTATTTTCATCATAAAGGCTTGCTGTCCAGAGTAGTTCATCCTGCATTGTTGTGATACTACTGGTATTTCTGTTTTCCTCATCTCCTTATTCATCTTTGATCTCTGTTGAAAACTCCAATCTTCCAAAGGAGATGAGAGTTCTTAGGAGGTTTTAAGACATTTTTGTGTGGTTTTCGTTCTTTTTTTTTTTTGACAGGGTCTCACTTCTGCAGAGAAGATGTTCTATAAAAGTCAAGTTTATAGCATTAAAAGTCAGGATCTATGTAATTTTAAATATAAGAACTCTCAGAATATGTGTTAAAATTATTGGAGTAATTTCAATGTACCTACACAGCCTACATCCAAATCAAAAGCCCTTTCCATGACACCAGTTCCTAAATAGTCTACTTAAATCCAGTTTCAGTATAGTGTATCACAGTAGAATGTGGAATTCTGGCATTAGAATAGCACAGTGTTTGAATTCAAATCACTTTCTAGGAGTTATTAGTGACCAACTAGCATGATGAGCTGACATCAGCTCACATTCCACTGTGGCTACACACACAGAGATTTCTCAGGGACACAATTCTCCCCCAGGAAAGTGAGATGCTGGGAGAATTATGCAGGCTGTGTGGACTACTCCCATTCAGCTGGCTGCAGCTGTAGAAAGGAAGCGAGGATGTCTCAGCGTGTGCTGTGTGGAGTCTTTGCCCATGGAGAGGTGTTCTCTGCCCCAACACTTCCCATTCTCCCAAAAGGAAACTGAATGACTTCTTGAAGCCCTATTACCCACTCTAGAATTGAGTTTCCCCACATCGTATTATCAGAAATGTATCTCTCTTCAAGGAGTAGCGTCACAAGCTGAGAAGCTATTACACACGCGGTGAGAACAGAGAGGAGGAATTCCAGCTCTGCCGCTTCTGTCTGGAAGGGGAATATGCTCAGCTTCTCCAGAGCATCTGTAGATCTGAGATGAGACTCAAGGGTATGAGTGAAGTATGTGGAAATGTCTAGCAGGTAAGAACTGTTCAGAAGACACACTGGTTTCTTGTTATTTATCGATGCAGGCCCAAATTCTTCTTCCCGACGGTCACAGGCACCTCACATATGTGTCTCTCTCTCGCCGGATGTCCATCCACTCTCCAAGGTGGATGCTTTGTTCAGTTCTGCCCTAACAGGACGTTCTTCCACTCCCGCTTCACCAATCCAGCATCCAGCCTCTCCTTCAAGGCCCTCATCAAGGTTATTCTCATACACAAATTTCTATCCAGAGCCCCCAGCCCATAAGAGCTTCTCTTTGCTCTGAAAGGTATTTTCATTTCACCTGGATTAGCACATATGCATCAGCTAATCATTTCAGGTGTAACTATTATCTCCCTCATTGTCTACCTTATGATGATAGTGATATTATGAGCTTCTAGCAACCTCCCCTGGGGTGAGAAGTGCACAAGGGTATTTCTCAAAGTAAAGCTTAGTTGTTGTGTTGGCCAAAAGCTTAAAGGTGCAACAGGTTAGGGACACTTTCACTGACGGATGGTATCTCCTCATTCTACCAAGTTACTCATTTATTTCTCATTTAAATTCCTTCCAAGACACTGCACTGGGAATAAATAGATGAAGGAAAGAGATGCATGCCCTGCTCTTCCATAGCTACTGAGAGATCGGCAAGTGCCCTCAGCACTGTCCCAGGTGGCTGGTATCAGAGAATCAGCTGGAGAACACTGTTCTACACAACTGGGAAAAATAACCAAGATTCTGGGGGCAGATGGGAGGAGGGAAAGGAGAAATAACAAGAGGAGAGGCAACAGCAGAAGAGGGATGAAACCACAATGAGGCTTTTTCTATGAACCGCCCTCCCCAGCAAATATCCAGTAACATTTTACATTCATGGGTGCTTGTGATGAGTGAGTGTTTCCACTGATGCCTTGTTGAGACTGAGCTCTGAGGTGAGTTCTGCATCGAGTCGGTCTCCTGAAACGTAGTTGGGCCTCATCACCCTCTGCTACTGTAAAGTGAGGAAAAGGAATGGCTCCCCAACCCTTCCCTCCTCACCTGATACTGTCAGGAGGATACCAGCTGGTATTCGCTGGTGCCCTAGGGAGCGACTAGCTGGAATTAAGAGGCTTAGTTCAACTTCAGGGTGCTGTGAGAGTAGAGAATGGTGGCAGCAGTTTCTGGGGTGCAGGGGCTGTGGTGGCTGAAGTCAGGGGGCTTTCCACAAGAAATGACATTAACATTGACCCTGAAAAATAAGTACTGTAGAAAGAAGGCAATGCAAGAGATCAGTGGATGAGATTTTAGTGTGTTCACTTTCGCTGGAAAGTAGCTGTGAGGGGAAGAACAAGGAAGTGGATTCCAGGCATAAATATCAATGGAACAGTTGAGAGCGGTGCTTGCTGCAGGCTCCTCCGGGGCACACTGGGTAGTCTAAGGGAAACAGCGGGGTATTCTCTGAAGAATACGGTGTTCTCAAGAGGATTATCAGGACTTGAAAGGTGCTGAAAATCTTCTAAAGGGTGACAAATGTGTTCCTAATCAGGAAAACTGTCTGGGATTTAGCCACATTTCTGAGACAGCAGATAGAAATCCTCTGGGGCAGTTGGCAAAACCAAGATAAGCATTGAAGAAGATTTTCCATAGACGCAAAAGTCAAGACTAATCTCCTCAAGTCTATCAACTAAGAAAAACTTCTTTGATTACGGCTCCCCCAAATATATGACTTTCCATGTAGGCTAGAAGTGCCTTAGACCTCCAGTTAATGGTTCTGACAATCCTTCCATCTGCAGTTCTACTACCCCTGTAGTTTATTCTGAGTAGTTGGAGAATTTAAAAGATATGGTAATTATTCTCCTTTCTATTGAGTTTCCAATAGCTGATCAAAGTGTCCTACTTCACTTCTCTGTATTTGCCTGTAACAAATAGGGACTGAAGTCACTGTTAGAAGGATGTGGAATTATTTCAGAGACGGAGAGGGCATGCTATTTCTGTCACAAAAACAGACACGTATTTCCAATTTCTCACCACTTTGACTCAAGACAAAGCCACTTATGACACTCTCTTACTGGGTTAAGCACACTTGCACTTACACATCGATACACATTCACACTTGCACACACATGTCAAAGTGTATACACACAGAGACGCACAGTCACACTTCAGAGTAAACAGAAGCCCAGGCATGGACTCTCATCAGTCTTACCTGATCTTGTAATATCTAATTGATTCTGCTTCATTTCTGTCAGGAATACCAGTTCTAAAATTATACACCAGGCTCTTCAGCCTAACTCATTTTCTCCTCCACTCCCTAAATAACTATTTGAGAGGAAATTACATTATACATTAAATAAAATAATTTCTTCCCCAGAAGATCTCAGACTTCAGGCATTTTAAAGCTTATGCTATATAATAAAGTAATTGTGTAATTAGAAATACATTTGTCAAGTAGGTAATTATTATGCTTAGAACATGAAAAAATGGCTGTTTAAAGAGAGAAATAAAAAGATGGCATTAAGAATTTTAATGGATCAAATGAAAGCTTCAAGTTTTATTGGGAAGAAATAAATGGCCTTAACCAGAATTGGTTTTATAGTCTTGTAAGTCCTTTGTAAATAGGGTCAGGTAATGAATTCAAGGGAAAGTTAGATCAGGTTGGATTCCCATAAATATCCCTTTTCAGCATGAAGGTGGCCATGAGCCAAACCGAAGCCAGTGTCCTTCCTTGCCCACCTCTCCTCTCTCCCTCATCTTCCCCTCCAGCTTGCTCTCCTGGTCCTCTCCCCCTCCCTCTCCCTCTCGCCATCCCTCTGCCCCAGCCCCAGCCCCAGCCCCAGCCCCAGCCCCAGCCAGTGGCTGATAGTTTGTACCTTCTCATGTCCATCTCTACCCAGCCCAAGGACACACTCATCCCTTCCCTGAATTACACCACAACTTCTCCTTCAGATCCCACATCAACCCTTTTCATATGCTCTGCTTTGTATTATGATGAAATTCACATTAGGTAAAATTGACCTTTTCTATTTCTATCTGTACATGTGTGCTGTGCACAATGATTACTTCACCGTGGAGAGTTAGTGCATGTACCGAACTCGTAGTACACCTTCTTAGTTTCCCTTCCCCATTTTAAGTGTAAGATTTGGTGACATTCCATGTATTCACAACCACTTCCTATATCATATTTCAAGTTTCAGCACACTTCCATCTCCTCAGAGGTGACCCCCACCCACTCAGCAGTTAGTCCTCATTCCTTCCTCCTTCTGTCTCCTGGCGACCACCAATCTGTTTTCTCTATGTATTGACCTACTCCGGGTATTGTACACAAATGAAATAAGACAATATTGTATATGACATTTCTGTTTCCGGGCTCATTCAGCATATTTTTAAGGTTTACCTGCATCATAGCATTCCACAGTATTCATATCCCCCACATTTTGTTTATCCATTTCTCTGTTGATGGAAATTTTGGTTCAAGGGCTCACCTTTTAAATATTATGAGTAGTGCTTCTATAAACATTCTTGTGCATGTTTTTGTTTGAACACTATATCTGTTTTCAGTTCTTTTGTTTACGTGCATAGCAGTAAAATTGCTGACTAATGTATTGTTTCCATGGTTAACTTTTTGGAGGAACTACCAAATTGCTCCTGACAGACACTGTACCATTTCACATTCTTGCCAGCAGTGGATAAGGGTCCCAGTTTTCACATCTTGCTACACTTGCAGTTTTCTGGATTTTGTTTCATTTTATGTACAATTGTGGCCATTTTAGTTCTTGGAAAATGACATGTTGTGGTTTTGATCTGCATTTCCCTAGTGACTGATGATATTGAGACTCCTTTAAAGTGCACATTGTCCATTTATGTATCTTCTTTAGAGAAATATCTTTTTAACATTTTTCCCACTTTCTGTTACTATGTGCAAGATTTTTTTATGGATGCTACCCCTAATACAAATGATTTGTACATACTTTTTCTTATTTGTGGGTTAACTTCTCACTTTCTTGAAATCTCCATCAAGGTGTCTAAGGTTTTTATTATGATTATTATTGGTTTTGTAATTTTAATAAATTTCAATTTGTATATATTTGTTCTTTTGTTGTTTCTCCTTCTAGTGTTAAATGTAAGAATCTGTAGCAAGGTAAGATAATGCTGACTTGCCCCTATATTTCATTTTAAGAGTTTTATGATTTTTCTGCCTTACACTTAATGTCAATGATGCAGTTCAGTTTACTTTTTTATATGGTGTGAGGTAGGGAAACAATTTACGGCCTGCCTACCAAACCTAGCCGCAACCTTAAAATTTTACTGGAGTATCACTATGCTCACTCATTTGCATGTTATTTGCTGCTGCCTTAGAGCCATAGCAGTACAACAGACTAGCTGATACCAAGAACATGTGTCCCACAGAGCCTAAAGTAAATATTTACTCTCTGGATCTTAACAGAAAAAATTGGTGATCTCTGCCCTAGAAAGGAAATTATATAAATGAACATGCAACTTCAATGCAACAACTTTTAAGCTTTTAGTTTTTCATATTTAAGTTATATAACTACTTTTAAGCTTTTATTAATTCTCATATTTAAGTTATACATATTTTTCACTTGTATCATCTCTTAAGGTGACAATTTTTGTAAATTACCACAAACACTTTCCAAAAGTATTTGTGGTAAGACATTATTTCCAAGTATTTACTACATGAAATAAGATTTTCTTTTATTTGCCACACATTTGTCTGAAAGAGAGGGCCCCAGGCCTATGGATAGGGAAATCAATGGAGGAATCTGTTTTTATTTAGTAATGACTTTTGCTTTTATTATAACTAAGAGAAAATTTCTATGAACACTGTAACTTCACTTGCTTTTAGTTGATTTTTAAAATCCCTAATATTGGAAGTCACACAGTTGGGCAATCATGGACCCTAAGGATTATAAAAAACCTTATAATTTACCTAAACTAGTGTTGATCTAATGCTTAAATTTCCTTAACACTATCCAAGTGACCCCAATAACTTTAAGTCTCTCCGCTGACCAAAAGCATAAACTCTTGAGGAAAAGTGTCCCTTCTGGCCAATCTAGATTGACATTAAGTCAAAAAAAATTTTTTAATTCACTCTTAACTCAAAATAATATTTACTTGATCTCCCACATTAGCTCATTGAAGTATTTGACAACAATGCTGCCCTCTTAATTTTTTTCCTTGCTTAGAATAACAGAACAACACAAGAGCTTCATGATAGTGATCTGAGGATTTGGCCCACATTTTCTCATCACAATGAAACTAGAAGGACAGAATTATCACAGCCTTTAAAAAAAATCTTTATTAGTATACATTTGCAGTGCATAGTAATTACATCCATCTTGGGCATTTGGTACATATACATATCATATCTTGATCAGCAACAATTCTCATCCCTGCTAAAACAGCTGTGCAATCCATGCTCACAGCTGGTAAGTGATGTAGCTGAGATTCTTATAGTTTCCATGATAGAGAAGAATATTTCCTGTCTTCAAAAGCGTCTCCTTCCATGTCTCATATTCTCTCTCAGCATTTCTCTTTCTAAACTAGATGGGGATACCCATTCATGTGTTTGTGCATACACACACACACTCATTCACATTCACACACATGCACACATGCATGTGCACACACACATAACACTACATGGTATTTATTTCATCATGTCCTCATAAAACAACTAGAAACCCTCAATCTTCCACACATGCTTCCACTTCTAGCATTGAGTAGCCCTCTCTCTTGTCATTTGAGTGCTGCTGATGGAATTGCTATGTCCAGAAGTGTGTGTGCATATGTCAGTGATTCTGCCACTTAATCACTGTGTAACTTTTGACAGTTATGCTTGGAAACTTATGACCTCCAAACTGCTCCTCACTTTCTGTGTGTTAATAAATTATATATAATATCTAGGCCCTGCTTAGAGTGAAGGTTAATTAAAATATTTATATAGCTTGCTAAAGAATGAAAGTCAAGTACTTTATTATGACTACAAGGATGCTTGAAATATGCAATGAAATCTTCCCTATAGAAACTCCTGTCAGAAGAAAAATCTTCAATTCTGATCAAGAGAAAGCATCAATGTACATAATATAGCATCAGAATTTATTATTTTCTTGTTGGAACAAAGACTGTTCTTATTGGAACACTTTTCAAAAACAACTTAAAATTGAATCACATATAAAATTGTGTTTCACATACAACTTCATGCTACTAGATTCAAGACATAATGATGTTTTCATTGTGGAGATAAATCAAGATAGCAAAAGGTCTGTAAAGTAACAATTATTATCTCCCCCTAAAGATGAGAAAGCTCTCTCACAGGACCCGAGTCCTAAGTTTTGAGCACTGTGGTAGATAAGCCAATTCATAAAGTCAGTTTTATTAGAATAAATAAGAAAAATATGACATCCAGAGAAATAAAGTTAAACATTCTTACAATGTTAAGATTTGAACTGTGTTACTATGCTAAAAATTCGGTAAGATTAGCAAGGTAACTATGAGCAACGTGTTTAATTTTTATAAACCTAAGTTGCCTTAATAAAGCAATGAGATCTACTTCATTTATTATGAGAGTCAAATGAAAATAATACTTTTCTGGGACTCAGAGGCAGGTAAAAGTGGTGAAACGTAGTGTGTACAATGATTATGTGTCTTATTAGGTGTGAGACCTAGCCAACTTCTTTAACTCGGTGTGTACCTCTATTTTCACATCTATAAAAAAGGGATAATGAGATCACTTGTAAGGTGGTTAAGGACAGTGAAACTGATAGCATGTGTAAAGGACCAAAATGGTGTCTAAGGTATAGTGAGCACATATTAAATATCAGTTGTTCTTGTTATCATCATCACTGTATTAACTTTCCCATTGCTGGGACACAATGCCTGGCTCCCACAATTCAAAGAAGGAGAAGTTTAACTTGGCTCATGGTTGGGGGGTTTAGTTCACGGCAAGGTGGCTTTGAAGCAGAACCAGAATGGTAGAAAGGCATGGTGGAGGAATGCTGCTCTCCTCATGGCAGACAGGAAGCCGAAAATGAAGGAAAGAATCAGGGAGGAAGATTCATACTCCAAAGGGACACCCCAAGGAACATCCCTCTTCTAACCAGGCCCTACCTCCTAAAAGCACATTTAGGAATGAACTCATCAATGGATCAACTCACTGATGAGTATACCCCTATCATTAGCCAATGATGTGAGCGTGTGTCCCCAGCCCATTTACTCAGCAGACCTGGCACTGTACAACTTCTGGCTCTGCCGCAGTCAAAGTGACCATGAAAGGGAGACGATTTGAATTGATTCAGGACACTAAATCAGCCCTGACAGAGCAACTTAAGGAGCTCACAGAAGAGGATTTCCAGAACTCCTTCAGAAAATGACAAGAACAGTGGGATAAGGGTGTGCAAAGGCAGGGAGAAGGTGCCCTTTCAGGGCAAGGTGCCCTTTACAGCAATATTATTTTTTAAAAAAGGTAAGCACCACCCTATTTTTCAATCACACCTGCTGTGTTCTTCAGCGTGTATGTACTGGAGAAATAAAGCTGTGTTTATGAAGCATCTATCCTGTTACCGTACTTGTAAATTGGCTGTAAGTAGATTGTAGTCTGTTGTCCAGCAGACTGAGTTACTGAGAACACAGCCTTCACTCTCCGCTTCTGTAGTTCTGAATCCCAGTGACACCACTAACCGGCTGTGTGATCTCAGGAGCTATGGGAGAACTTCCTACTCTGGATATCAGGTCTGGGCTGGGCGTTTAGGGAACCTTCAAGATGAAGTAAGGATGAGGTAAACAAAAGGCAGAGAGCACGGGGTTACAAGCAGAGAGGGCAGCACGTGCAAAGGTAATGAGACTCAACACAGGATGTAGGACTGGGGCTGCAGTTGGGTAAAGATCCCAAGGGTGTGCAGACTGTAAAGAGCTTTAAAGACTATAGTCCGAGTGGTTTTTTTTTCTTTATTTAAAACCTAATTACTAATGACGAATGACTTTTTGATGGGTACAACAGGTCCTTTGGGGTGATGAAAATATTTTGTAACTAGGCAGAGGGTAGGAGCACAGCAGTAATGTCACTGAATTGTACACCACATCATTGTTGATTTTATGTTAGGAAAATGTCATCTCACTGAAACAAATTTAAAACTAATTATTATCTTATAAAGTAATAAATGTGCAGATGATCCACGTTTTAACCTGAAAAAGTATACATCCTACTCATGAGCCCTAGTCAGAGTTTCCTTCCCACAGACAGCTACCTAAGCTATGTTCTTCAGGTGCAGCTTGTATACATGTGTGTGTGTGCCTGTGCACGTGCGTGTGTGTCTGGTGTGATTAATTTCCTTACCCAACTGGTAGCATTCCATACAGGCTATTTTTGTCTTGCTTCTGTTACTTAGAGATAAATTCATAAAAGTACACAGAGCCATTTCAGTCTTCCCAATAATTTCATTACATGTTTGGGAAATTCTAATTTCCAGATATTTGGGATACAGCATGGTGCCTCAGTTCAAATTCTGAAAATAAATTCTGCCACCAGACTCGTGGAAAGAATCTAATTCATGAAATGAGGTACTACTGTATTTCTACTCTTTTGCTTTTATAAGGATATTGCAATACAAATTCCTACTTTCAGCATCACTTTATCTTTTAGCATGGGTTCTAGTTGTGAGAGTCTGGAGCAGACTGATTTTCTTTCCTGTATAAGAGATTTTATGTTTTTGTCTAATTTCATAGAAACATGATTAATCTTTGGATTTTCAGAACTTGTCTTAGAATGTGATTGATCATTCAACGATCATTCAGTGTTGATCATTCAGGATTAATTTTTCTTATGACATATTATGATTTTTCATATACATTTTTGTTTTGTTCAAAAATTCTCTAATTACATATTAAGATTTTATTTATGTTCTTTTGGTCTTATAATCTCCAGGCATTCTTTTTTTTTTTTTTTTTTTTTTTTTTTTTTGAGACCGGGTCTCACAATGAAGTTCAGGCTGGCCTTGAGCTCACTTTGTAGCCCAGGCTGGTTCTAAACTCACAACAGTCCTCCTATCTCAGCCACCTGAGTGCTGGGATTACAGGTGTGTGCCACCACCCCGGGCAGAGCATTCTTATTTTTCCTAGATATTTTTTCTGCTTCTCCTTTTTAAATTGTATGGATTTATGTTTCACTTTGCTTGATTTGCTTAACTCAGTCCTACATATTTAGAGTATTTTACCCATGTGTTTTCTCTTTGGGAAGCTTCCGCTGTGGCTATAATATTTTCTGTTTCTCATTCTTTTCAATTTTGAATTCATTTAAAACACCTTTTACAATCTATGTGTCTTCCCAGAAGCCCTTAACTTCTTGTTGTATTGAACATGGTTGATAAGGCTTTTTTTCTTCTTAATTCCCGGAGGGAATTTTCATCTTTTACTTGTTAACCCCATTTATCTTTTTCTTTTCCCTTTTTTTTTTTAACATTTGTAGAGAATGAGTACAACTGTAGAGAATTAGTACATTAGTCCCTTTTTAGTACATTTGTAGAGAATTTCATTTGTTACATAAAGTGATGTTACTCACCTTTCAATGAGTTGAGTTCTTCTGGGATTTCCTGTTGGTAGGAATTACCAACAGGGATTATGTGACTGGGAACCAGAGCTAATACCACTTTTCCCTGGTGCACTGTCAGGTTTGTTACAGCCTAGTGTTGCAACTGTAACTTCTGCTCAGACTTCTCCAAGGACAATAAAGATGAACTGTTGTCAGGCAAGACAAATTCTCTCTTCTCTACCTCATGTCTTCTTCTCACAAAATATGATTCTTCGATGGGTTTCTTCCCTCAGCCTCCAACCCTGCTCCATCTATTTGTTTAAATAAGTGGAAGGCTACTCCCACTGACATTCAAACACAACATTCCTAGGATTCTCAACAGGAAATTATTGGTTTTCTCTCAGAGTGTGACATCTACTGTAGAGAATTTTGTTCTGCCAGTCTTTCCTGGGGGAAGTGTAGGTGTAAACACCAAATTCCTGTCCTCTCACATTCCAGTTTGACTATTTCACCATAACTGCTTTGAGAAGCCATCTTTAAAATGTTTTAAGGCTACGTATGTCATCTACTTTGATTTTTTTTTTATTCTTAGCAACCTACTGAGGTGTATTTGTCATACAACAAATCACACATCCTTTATGTGCACAGATTGGTGATTTGACACCCACAGGCACTCATAAAATCATCACCACAGTCAAGATAGTAAACATATTCATCATTCCAAAGTCTTCTTGTTCCTGTTTAATAATTCAGTCCTCTTTGACAATGTCCATGTTCCTTCTCCCTTGGCAGTCACTGATCAACTGCCATGTAGATTATTTTGCATTTCTGAGAGGTTTTACCAATCAAATCACACAGCAGATATTGTTTTTGTCTGGCATCTTTATTCATCATAATTATTTTTAGATGTGTTCATGTTGTTGCATGTATCAGTAAACTCATTGCTGAGTACTAAGGCATTGCACGGGAATACCACAGATCGTTAAAGCAGTCATGTACTGATGGATAGCCAAGCAGTTCTCTATTTTTAATTATTACAAATAAAAGCATACACTTTCTTCTATGAAAGTATAGACATATGCTTTCTTTATTCTTGAGAATGTACCTAGCAAAGGAATGGTGAGATCATAATAAGGGTGCGCTAAACTTCTGAGGAAACTGCTAAATTGTGTGCCAGAATGGTTGTAACAATCACATTACCATTAGCACAGTATGAGACCTTTAGTTCTTCCATATATTTGCCAGTAATTGGTATGGTTAGTCTTTTTAATTTTAGCAATTATAATAGATATGTGATGTATCGCACTATGTAATGATGGCAATCATTTTGTATACAGTTATCTGCCATTTATATCACTTCTTTGAGATGGTATCTATTGAATTTTTTGCCCAATTTTTTATTGTATTTTTTGTTTTCTTATTATTAAGTTTTGAATGTTCTTTGTATGTTATGAATACAAGTTTTCTACCAGATGTGTGGTCTGCAGATATTTTCCCCAGGTTTTTGGTTGTCTTTTCATTTTCTTATATGTCTTTTTAATTAAAAAAGTATATTTA
>NW_004955485.1:1862142-1934881 GCF_000276665.1 Chinchilla lanigera | reverse complement strand
TGTGCGCTTTTCGGCTGGGAATCGCGGTGGTATGAGTCCGGCCCACACTCGGACCCAGGAGCGCTGCAGCTCCCGGAGAACTGGCTGCCTGTATATTTATAATTTTAAAGTTTTAACTTTTAAATTTTTCTTATTACTTAGCAATTTTGTGAATAATATTTTTATACTAGACCTAAAAACTGTTTCACTATGTCACAAAGCTTTTCTCCTATACTTTCTTCTAGATGGTTTATACTTTTTCGGTTTTTTATTTAGGTCTATGATCCTTTTTAATTAATTTTTCTATGTAAAAGGAATTAATCAACATTTTTACATATAGATATAGAATTGTTAAATTACTATTTGTCAAAAATAATACCTTTTCTCTATAATAAACCTTAGCTGGTTACTCTAGCAGTCTCTTGAAAACTATTGATTCTTATGTCTCTTGGTCATTTCATATTGGCCAATAAGCAGGGTTCTTCCTTACCTATTTTATCTGGAAGTGTAAGTCAGGGCCCACTTGAAATCTATTTTTCCAACCTTTCACTGGCCTTATAAACTTAATGCATGTTACAAATTTGCAAACCAAAGTTTAGGCAGATTAAGCAATTTGCCCAATTCACATAGTTGCTGCAGTGATTAAGTGAGAGAAGCTTGCAAAATCACAGCACTGCCTATGACCATAAATGCATAGTACACCACACACAAGAGACTTAAGTCCATTTATGATTATTTGTCAAATTAATTATCTTATCATGATAAGTGTCTCTTTTTAATGTGTCCACCATCCATCAATACCTTCCCTTGAAAACTCATTGTATTTATTTCCTTTCCAACAAACTTTCTAGGGTCTTTTCTCAGCCTGATCAGTGAGCCCATTTTTATGCAAGCACCAGTTACTGCTGACTTCACTTCTCAGCAACCTGACTGCTTCATTCATTAGATACAAAATTATCACTCCTAGAAGTAGACAAGTGACTACAACATTTCACCAGCATAGAGCTCACTCCATAAATACAAAAGGGGCTTATAGAAGAAGGAAATGGAGAAATTATAAATAAATATATATTTCAGGTATTCTGTGTTTATTGTAGTGTCAAGATAAGTGAGTCAGTGCTAAGAAATAGACAATTTCAGTTAGTGAAACAGGCTATTGGGAAAACAAAATGGTTCCCATCACTTAGGTGAAGGAGTAAATCTATTATTTTTCTATATAATTTCATTAACATAATTTGTTCATAGTAAGATGTTTCCCAAAGCTGAACCTTTGATTATAAACCTAAAGCCTACAGACAGGTGTAGAATGCTATATTTTCATCTTTGCAACTCTTTCAATAGAAGCCTAACTATGGCACAGAAGAATATTAGGAGATTATTCGTGAGATGATTTGCTTATGTGGGACTTCACTGGCGTTTTACAACCAGAGACAATGTTCTGAGCTAAACTTCAAGACATCTCAGTAACAATCTGAAGCTGCGCTTTTTTGAGACAAGGAATATAAAATGAGAAACCTACAATATCAAAGGCAAATGCAGCTATCTGATCCTTGACAAAGACACCAAAATCTTACACTAGGGGAAATAGAGCCTCTTGAACACATAGTGCTGAGAAAACTAGCTATCCACATGCACAACGCTGAATCTAGATTTCTATCTCTTGCCATGTACTAAACTAAACAAAAATAGATTAAAGGTCTAAATGTTAAAAATAGAAATACTTCAAATCTGTTGGAAGATCAAATAGCTCTCTTTTCTTAATTCATGTTCTCACTTGCTACTCCTTATCATATTCTTTTTCAGAATCATCTTTGTCTAAACTCAACTACTAACTGCCAATGAGAGTCAGCCAGAGGCTCTATGCTCACACTTTGCGCCCTCCCTGGAAGATGGCACCGCATTTATAGCCTCACCTGCCATCCAGGGAGCTCACTCTCCTCATCTGCGTGGTGTCCCTTAACCAGCTGTCACACTGGCTTCTCCACCTGATCCCCAAGGAAATTCCATGTTCACATGCCCCAGTTCACATTAAAACAAAAGTGTTCCTAAAAAAAAAATCAAACCTGACCTGCTATCTCCATTGCCCCAGCTCCAAACAAATACTTCGGTGGTTTCCTATTGTTCCTTAGGGGGAAACATTAGCACCAGCCATCACTGAGTAATCTAGGCACTGCTGGTATCTTCAGCTTCCGCCCACACAGGGATCCACCTTCTCTCACTGCTAAAGGGCCATAAGCTTCGTTTGACGTTCCTCACATTCATCTCATTTTTCCTGCTCTGGGACCCCACCAGATCCACTTTCCTCTCTCTTCCCCACTCCTCTCCTAGCTAGTTGATACTCATCCTGTAAATCCTGGCCCTAGAGGTCTCTCATAAAAGCCTCCCAAGAAAGGTCTCCCATCCTGTGATCAATCCTACATTGCATTGAATGATGTACTTTAAATACTCCTAAGATTGTACTTTAATTTGCATGTATAATTACCGTACTGCCTGTGTTCATGAATTCAATTTATTCCATGATTCTGGAAAAGATGGCCACGTTTGTGTTTGTGTGGGAAAGATGGCTACAGTCGTAGTTGTCACCTGATACAGAGTGTGCAAACAAAAACCAAATTTTGCCAAATGCTTCTGTTTGACCCCAAATTGTTTACAAACAAAAACATTTGTGAACCAAGGTCCCACTGTATTTGTTTGGTGTGCATTGCCTCTCAGAGTGGACACCATGTGACAGCAAGGGCTGCTCCTGTCATGCTCTGCAGTGCATTTTGAATTAACATGGTGAAAAATCACAAAATTTCCTTGAAGACTGTGAAAAATAATTAATTGTAAACGGGAAGGCATATGTCCCAGTCTTAGTTTTACATTTGTTCAGCTTCACAAACTTGAGCATCCAAGAGATCTCTGTCCCAGTGTATTAATACACTGTACAAATTCTCCTTGCTGATAAATGCTTTGACCATGCTTTCAAGAGGCTTAGATAGTGAAAATTGATAACACTTTCATGTTTCATCTAACGCCCAAGTTTTTCCATAAGTATCTGCAAATGCCCAGGGGTGTACTTTTCTATATCTGAGCTTTGTAACTGTTTTGAGAGGGACAGATGCCTGCATCTTTCTGAGGATGTAAAGAATGTAGGAAGTACATGGCTGATTTTCATTTGGGGGTGTTTGGAGCTTGCCCAAGTTGCCCTGTGGTCTGGAACACTTGAAGGAAATGCTATAATAGAAATAGCAAGACTGTTGACACCCCACCCAGAGAGAGAATGTAATGCATCCCTGGTTGGTGCCTGCTCACCTGTCCAGGCCTCACTGGCAGCTCCATCACTTCTCTCTACTGAATCTATTACTGCTCACTGCAGTGGCTTTCAGAACCACTACGCATATATTTGCTCTTTTGCTGCATTGAGAGTTGCTAAGAATTACACAGCCTCCAGATTTCACTTCTAAAACACAGCCAAAGACACTGAAATTGTAAAAATAATTGCAAAGCAAGAAACCCAATGGCAGGGCTGCCTTCTCAATGAGAGACGCTGTGGAGCTGTGTGTATGCAGAAAGCCAGCCCTGCCCTGGGCACATAGGGAGCAAAGAAGCCAGAACAAGGTCAGCAATTCCGGGACTGCCAAGAATCCTAACATGCTGTATACCCTTTAAGATCAGTACATGGCAGCCCTAAAAAAATATGTCAGGTGGAACTGGAAAGATTTCTAATAAAGCAGAAAGGGCAAAGTCTGCTTTAAAAATCTCAGTGATAAGTAAGGCCAGACTTTTCTTGGAAACACAAAAGGAAAGTTTGGGGTATTTATTTCACATTAATAAAAATTAAATTATAATAGGGACTTAGATGTCCAATGGGTAACTGAAAGCAGGATAAAGCTTGGCTTCTGTCTTCATTTCTGTCTCAGTCTCCTTTATTACTTTAAAAGTCTGGGTCAGAGCTAGGGATTTAGCTCAGTGGCACAAGCACCTGCCTGGCAAGTGCAAAGTCTTGAGTTCGATTCCTGATACCAAAATAAAATTAAATTAAATAAAACTCTGGGTCAGATACCCACTCAGCACTGGACATAGACCTGATACCAACTTAAGGAATGTCTGTCTAAAAACTAACAACACAAAATTTATTATCTCTACATTTACCTAACCTGTCTTGTCCTGCTTTAAGACTGAGGACACCAAAATAACAGTAACTAATTTATTTTCAAGGTTAGCAGAGACATGAAATTGGCAAGTTTTATAATGCACATCCTCTTTCAGGCACCCTGGAGTAATGCTGAAAAGTCTCCTGTCTCTAAACCTTCAGTCACTTGGGAATCTACGAAAATCAGAGCCTCACAGACCATGCCAGCACACACACGCCTACGAGCAATCACCTCATGGGAATGAGACTGTCCCCTCAAGCCATAAAGACCCCTCCAAAGCCACCTCACAGAACCAGTCCTGGGATAACAGTCAATCACGACACACTAGATCTGGATCCTTGATAGTGTGGGACATTCTTAGACCTTGGACCCGCCTGTACTGTATTCGTTGTGCTCATTGAGCCCATCACTTTTCAGAGTCATTCCAGGTAGAACATCAGCTTCAAAGCTGTGAAATAAAGCAGACCCACTAGTGTGAGAAAATGAATGAGTAAATAAGATCTGCAGTGTACAACAGATATTTTGAATTGGGAAGAAATTGCTCACAAGAAAAGACAAATTATAATGGGGGAAAGGAAGAAAGGAAAAATATGCATGCATAAGATAGTTAAGATAATTATGCAGCTAATGTCTCTTAGTTCATTAAAAAGGAAGTTTTGTGCTAATGTTGTGTGGACAAGAGATCATGCCTGTATCTTCCACCCTGAATAACTACTACAAAGACAACAATATGCAGTGTATCAACTATTGTAACTGTCCTGCTAGCCTGTTTTGAAACTCGGTTTCATTGTTATGTTTGTCTTTTCTTCCCTCTAAAATAAAAAACAAGCAAAGCCAATAGCCATCTACTGGATTGTCCCAACATGGGTCCTCGCTGTACATAACAGTTACCGGTGCTATTTCTGAGAACTCAAAGATGGCTTAGGTTTTATAAGCTGAATTTCATTTTTAATGTAGGATGACTTATTTGAGGTAATCTTGAGAAAAATTTATAAAATCCTCTGAAAACCCACATTCCCTCTTCTAGGTATAGCCATAGGTCTCCAAAAGATGTGGAACAACTGGCCTAACTTTACGTTTTCATAAGGAACTGGAGGTGCCTAGAGTTTTCTCCAGAGTACTTCTGCTCCCTCTTAAGCCTGTAGTTCTTCATTTTAAATGGTGAACTTTAGTTTTGTTTGTGGTCGGTATGTTTCCATCCTGAAATGTAGTCTTTTGACTACATTTGTACTAATATGATATTTGATATGAAGTATTAGATATGGTAAATATACTATGCTACATCATGTCCAGAGCAAATGGAGGGATAAACGAAACCACTTATGACCAATTTGTGTCACAAGCTGGAAGAAAAACATAAATAATATAAATAATCCTAGCAGCAGGAAGATTCATGTCCACTGCATGCACAAGGAGAGTGTTCAACATACTGATTTGGAGGCACACAACTTAGTGCATACCACAGAAGAATAATAAACATTATAAAGTGTCTGTTTTGATTTATCATAAACCATACACTGTTCTGATGCACTGCACAAGCAGCTAAGATCCAAATGTATTTGTAGGATAAATTTCAAAAGAGAGAAAACATTTCTTTCTACAGTTTTTACTTTAGAACACTATTGCCATACAGATAAGATCAGCACTAAAACGAGCTTCATTTTTCTGCAGCTCACTTTGAGGAAAATGAAGAGCTTATTATGAAAAACCTCAAGTAGCCTTAATAATAGGAGCGTTCCTGTATTCAACTCATATAATAGGGATTTTCCCAGGTCTTTGCTTTGAAGATCTGAAGGTTCCCATTTGTCAGTGTAAGCTGAGCAAAACTGAAAATACTGCCTTTCTCCAAAAACTAATACATGGGCTGATGTAATTTCTGTCCCAGACGTGTAATGAATTCCCACCGAAGCTGCACACAGAAGAGAAGGTTAAACAGTTGCTATTGCACATGTTTGCACACGTTTCCGTGTAATGTGCCTCCCTCACACACAGTTTACATCTGCAGCTGCAAGGGAACTTTGAGGCCTCAGAGAAAGCAGTTTTCTTTGCACAGATAGTTACTGACCTAGCTCTGTTAAAACTGCTCCTGCTTCTTGGGATGATTGTGAAAATAGGACTTTACTCCCTATCCTAGGTGAAATCCTCACTGTACCAGATTTTATTATACATTGAGCTTCCTCTTTACACTACTGTCTTGGTTACTTTTCTCTCGTTGCTAAGACAAAATACCCGACACCCAAAATTAAGGAAGGAAAGATTATTTAGCTCACAGTTTACACAGTTTTCAGCCCACACTTGCCTGGCTCCAAGGTTGGGTAGCATGCCACTGGGGCAACAGTTCAATGCAGCAGAAAACAGCAGAAGCACCAAGAGAAAAAGGGGATAAGAGCAAGCCTCTTTTCCTCCCTTGTATTGTAAGCAGGCTATCCCAAGCCTCCGGCTGGTGCAGCACTCACACCATCTCCATGCCCTCCTCTTGCACAGGGTCAGGGTGTTTACAAAATGAGGATCTTGGTCCCCTGCTGAGTTACTTAAACTTCTAAATTTCTCAGTGTATCAACCATTACAACTACATATACAACAGTTATGAAAATACACATGCAGTGCCCTAGGTAAGTGGTGAATTCTACATTCATTACTTGGATGCAAGCCTCAGTACTGAAGGATAACATATGTTTGTTTCATTTACTTTGGGGCCCTCATTAGCTAAGCTCAGAGATGTGAAGGCAAGATCTGGGAACAAACAGTAGCACCATGACTCTGAGCAGTTAACATTCTTGTTAAGTGATGGTACATTCAGATTTCAGCAAAGGCCATCTTTTTAGAGAAACTAGAAAGGGCATTGTTTCTCTGCATTTATCAGACCAAATCTGGGCCAACTACTATGGACTACAGACATATTTATGTGTAATAATGCACAAAAACTACACGTATACACACAAGCACATTTTAAAATTCTGAGAATAGGTTAAAATTTATTTTCTGCATTTTTTTTTGGCTCCAAGTGTCATTTTCATCACCAGTTAGCCTCCCTGAGATTCCATGTACTTATACATAAAATTAAGCTCTTAATATTTACCTTACAGCAAGGTTGAGGGCACTGAATGTGGCTGACAGTGCTCACAGGCAGCTTAGCAAGTGCCTGGCGCACAACAGACTCTCGTGCAGGTCAGCTGAAGGTATGAGTAGTACTCCTCCTCTTGTGTCTGTCTCACAAGCCCCTATTCATGTTTCAACACTTAGACCACAAGTGTTGAAGATATTCTGTGACTTCCCCTGTCTCCCTCATCCTTCCACTGTGTCTCCATCATAACCTGGAATACTTTCATTTTAGCTCTTACTTCACTCATCACACTGTGTCTCCTACACTCCTGTCTCGATCACTCTCGGTCTCATACACTCCTCATATTCTGGAAGAGCATGGGCATCTGGAGGACAGGGGCTGTGCCTCATTCCTCCTTGAATCTTCAGTGCCGCCATCTTTTCTGTGACTGTCTCTCAGTCAGCACACGTGAACTCCTGGTGGCAAATGCCCAGCTATAGAAGCAGTGAGTGCTGGAAGCCATAGACGAGGAGGTTGCCAGAGCATTGGTATTTTTAGCGACGATGGCTCTTACTCACTTGGCTTCCATACCAGAAGCTGGAAGTTTATTTTGGCAACTGAGCACTTATCAAGAGGACATCTCCTAAAGCTGCCTCTCAGTGAGGACTACGGATCAGTGTGTGGCAGCCAAACTCCAAACCATACCCAAAGCAGCTGACTTCGATTCTAGTCCCTTTATGCGGTTCTTAATTCATCCTTCTTGAAGGAATGCTACATGAGGAGAAAAGTTCCAACTGCCGATTTGTTTGAAAACAATAAAAAAATCTTGACATGGAAAAGCTGGAATTTAGGGCAAATCCAGGTAAAAATGTGAATGACTTCTCCCATTTTTTAAAATATGGCAATTTTTCCACCTTTCCAAGACTAATGAATACAAATGTGGGGTTGGCCTTCTCACTGTTTTTGTCGTGTTATGATTTATGAACAGATCACTATCTTTAGGAGTAGGAAATGTTATTTCACATTAGAACTATCGTTTACAGCAATGACTGGACTCCTCCAAACTTCTAATAGAAGATCTGAAATGTTCCCAACACAGAGAAATGACATATGACTAAGGTGATGGATAATGCCAATTATCATGATCTAGCCATGACACACTGTACACAAGTGTATAATTCCACACTACATCCCATAAACATCTTTAAGTACTCTATTATTTTAAAAATATTAATAAAAAGTCTTTTTTAAAAAAAGAATAGGATATTTAATTGTGCAGAACTATCCACCATTCAGTATCTCTCACAGAGAAGTTTGTTTTCTTTTATATTATTTCTTTCCAAAGTCCCCTGAATTTGATCATCACTGAAAATTCTCTGGAGTTGCCAAATTTTGAAATATATACATGAACTCTAAGAGTTTCAACAGAATTTTTCCAACTACCAAGGATTACTGGCAAAATGCCTTGCTTTAACACACTTCAATGTTCTCCTATCTTAACTTCTAAGGTTATTTCCAATGACTAGTGGAAATATCTATCGGCACAATAGCTTGTAGAATTGTAATACAATCATAAAATAGCTTCAGAATCTTTCTGTCAAATATCTATTGACACAAAAGCTTAAGCAAATTTCATAATTATTTCTATCCCTTTACAGTTTATTCTCAAAGCCTACCTTCTCCTTATTCTTTTCTTCCATTCATCTTCCTTAAATCATATTCAGAATGACCCCTCATACCTCTCCTTCATTCCAGAGACATAGGTTCTATATAGCATTTAATACAAGCAAACACTTCTAGTTTTTTTTTCTTCCCTTTTTTTAGCTTTATGTAGATGGATAACAGAACCACTATTTATGCAAAAAGGCTTTGTTATCACCCAGGTATTTTTATGATTCTCCACTCTAAGTGCAAAATGCACTAAGTTGGAAATTTCAAGTGATTCCCTCTTTTATTCTTGCAAAGACAAATTGAATGGCTTATTACATTTGATATCTAATATGCTGCTTTATTACAAATAATAGATCTTCTTAGAAAAAGAAATGGGTAAAATAGAGGTTTCTCAGTAAGCTCCCATTTCCTTGTAGTCTTAGTTTTACATTTACGTTGGATTTGATTCTTCTTTTAAGATGATTTGCTGTATTACGGTGTATTATGCTTACCTCATAAAAGCCATTTTCAAAAATTCAAGGATGTAGGTAATTTAAGGTAAATATAAGTTGAATTCTCCATTTAAACTCAAAGTTTAATTATTGGAAGAAGTAAAAGCCTAGCCACAAACAGGAACACATACTCCCCTAAAGATTTACCTTAATGAGATTCACCAAATGTTAAATGTTTCTGATACATAGCTTGTGCCTGTACCTCAAGTATTCATATATTAATACTTTATGGTCATTTGTGTTTCTTCGCATCTCAAAAGCACTCATTCCTTCTACCTCCCTGAGCTTTAACTTATTGATTCTATCTCAATTTTACGTACAACTCATTTTAAATCTACAAAGCTTATTTTAAGCTATCATTGCACATCTAAAATCAATATTTATATTTTATGATTGTATTACAATTCTGAAAACAAAGTTTCTTATTTTTTCAGAGGACTTTTCTGTGAAGCTGCACCAAGCTGCACTGTGGAAGAGGGAGATTTGCTTCTTCTTCTTCTGTGTCTGTGCTTCACGTCAGCCTCATGCCAACAGCGGCCCTTGGCCAGCCTTAGCAGCTCATCCTCCCCTCTAGTAATTTGGTCCTGCAAGAATCAACATCATTTGTTCCACCATCTTGCAGTGAGAGGGCCCACCAGTGGGGATCCAGATTCAGATTTTTCTGATGTCCAACCTCTCATCTCCTGAAATGCCAAAAGTAGTCAGAAAGGGCTTCCTCTTCTGATTTTGGAGCTCACCCCTGCCAAGTCCTTTCTCTAAGCCCCTGCTTATTTGTTGCAGTTGCATGGCAACTTCTCCTTCCCGGAAATCTCTTCTGCAGTTCATTGTTTCTAAATTTCTCTAAAACTGTCACTTCTTCCCTTTGTGCCCAAAGCCTTTGGAATGTGGCTCTGCTGTACCTTAGTGTTGTATTTTGACTTTTCAACCTTAACACCACTATATGCAGTAGGAGGTATTAAATCCTTTCTGCTGCCGTACATGCCATATATGGTTTCTTTATTACTAACCAGACTATGATACTAACCAGATTCTGATACTGCACAGTACCAAATGTAGTCCCCAGCAAACAAACCTCAAAAAATGAGATTAATGGTCTGGTTTAGCTGAATCCTTGGCCCTCACCCATATTCTAAACTTCTTGCCAATGGGAAATTAGACTCAAGTAATGCTAGACACATTGTGTATTGTGATTAATTAAATTCCCCCCCCCCAGGATTGATTATGATAAAGTGTCCAAAGACACTTGAGGGACAAAGTGTCTGCCCTGGATGCAAATGGAATAGAGTACCTTCCTTCCAATGAACTAAACGGCATGCCAGAAAGGAAGAGACAAACTCAGGGCTTTAAACTCTTGGCTCAACCAACAAAGAACAAGATATGATTCACAAATCCCTAAAGCATCTTCTATTTCACTGAAAATAACAAAGTTCAACTGTGTGAGCTGTAGAATTAAAAATTGGAATTCACACACTCTCAAGGCTTGATGGCCCAAGGCTTGGCAAAAGAGAATACTATAGCCTGTCTAGAGGCTATCTCATTGCTTTATTTCAATATTTCTACACTTGCTGGCCACAAAACTGCAGAGTAAACCTTATCACTATGTAATGATGGAACTGCACTTTCCCGAAAAAAATGTTATCTTAAGGTATCTGCATGTAGATGTTAGACAACATAACAGGGATTGATACAATTGTGTGAGAGTTAATTAAATGAGATCCTCCCAGAAGCCCTGGGAAGCAGAAAACACGTCCATTTCACTTGACTTGAAACAATAAGTAGAAACATTTATGGAGGTTGTTGGCAGTATTTTGGGCAGGGGGAATATTGATTGACCTACAGCAGCTTCTGGTGCTGTATGTAGTGCTTGTTTTCTTTTCTTTTATCAGATCTCCTCACTGATTGGCTCACTGATCCAGAGGGGCGGGGTCCAGTATTCGTGCTTATTACCATGAGCATCTGGTTGCACAGGACTGCATGTTACCTGTTTCTGGAAGGCACAGAATATCCAAAATGAGCTAATTTCATATTCCTGAGAATCACCATGCTGGTGGGTCTTGGCCTCATTCCTTAACACCCTTCCCTCGTTACCTCCAGCTGTCAGATCTTAAGAATACTTCCCAATGATAAAGGTCTCTCATTTCTCAAATAACTACTCAAGGCACGTTTGGGTAACACCCCACTTGGCATCAATTCATGTGATCATTTTCCCCTCCTGGGTCAACATGTCTTCTCTGCCAAAGTCAGGAAGAGGCACAAGCTGGTCAAGTGTGTTTCTCTTCCACAATCACCTACTTCCTGTAATCCATTCCACTTGATTGTGTCCCTGTTTCCTGAGCATCACGAATAAACCATGTAACAGTCACAGAGCAAGAATTAGCATTTGTTTTAAAGACAGTGTCTTAGTCACCAAGACCCAACATCAGACATTCACAGCTGAAAGGAGGAGAGGTTTATTTAAGCTCATTATTTTCAGTCCATAGTTGGCTGGCTCCAAGGCAGGAAGGCAAGGCAGAGGGGCTGCATGTAGGAAAAGCTGCTTCTGTCATGATGACCAGGGAGCAGAGAGAGAAAGGAAGAGCCAGGAGGGAAATATGCCCTTCCAGGACACACCCCCATTGACCTGCCTCCTGCTACCAGGCCATATTTCCTAACAGCAAATCATCTCTAATGCCCCCATGGCCCAATCTTCTTCCAAAAGCCCTGCCTTTGGGTCAGTGAGGCCTTCAGGGGACATTCTCAACATAAACCACAACAAATTGGTACATTAAGGCTATGAAAAGCTATATAATGGGCCAAATGCCAAACAGCTGGTAAGCAGTGGTACCAGAATATTACTCCAGGACAGAGACACTCCAGATCCCAAAGTTCTCTCCAGTGCATCCCACTTTCTGATAGGTAAACGTGCTCCTGCTTGTGTCTCAGGCATTTTCCCCTGCACACATAATTTCCCTGAGCCTATACCACAGGAGGCCTGGGAACAGTGGCTGCAGATAAGCCTGGAGAGACAGGTAAAAGGAAGGAAGAGCAGAGCTAATTCTGCAGTACTGGGGAGCTCATAAAGAGTTTTAGGCTAGATAACAGCATGACCAGATTTGGTTTTGAGGAGCTAATCAGAAGTAGGTGGACCGCAAGGAAGTTGTAAGAAAACAAGAGAACCAAATTGGGGGCAGTGGCAGAAATGTAGAAAGAAGGTCTTGCACTCAAGAGAAGCTGTAGTAGAAGCCACTAAATTTTGATGACTGATTCAAGTGCAAGGGAGTAAAAGAGAGAATGATATTAAGGGCCACTCCAGAAGTTTTGATTGTGGATGTTGTAAAACATGACAGAGCAACAACCAACGACAGAAAGAGATAAAGTGAGCAAAATGGGATTAGTGAGGACAAATGAATTTCTGTTTTGGACAAATTAAATTTGAAGCATCTGTTTTTGTGTATGTGTTCCAGGACAATCTTTGAGTTTCTCTAGTGAAAATGTTTTATTCATATTTGTATGTTTTTCTTGGTCACTGACTACTTTCAGGAGAGAGGATATGCTCAAGACCATTGAATCAATTGAGTGATAGTAAATCTAAATGCATTTAATCTCAAATTCTATAATGTAGGTTAAAGTCTGTAGTTAACTGACCAGCTGTTAGGCTTTGATAATATACCTACATCAAAAACTCTGTGACTCTAAAAACTAAGAATATCCAGTGTCACATTTACTTAGAGTAGTATTTCAATTATTTAAGAATCGTGGTGGGAAAATTATATGAAATTTTAAAAGTCTACAAACTATAAAATGTTGATCTCTGACATTTAACATATGCTGATGTGCAAGAAGTCTTTTTTAAATGGGATAGATGGATTCAGTAGAGATAAATATCTGTCATAGAAAAGAATATGTGTGAAAAGTTCAACTTGCACACTTTTAGGTAAATCTTTTGATCAAAGTAGAAAGTACAATCTGTAAACAGGATGTTCTGGACACTGAATATCCAGAGTGAGTATTTACTGCTCCTGATCACATGGCTCCCAAAGGGAAGAGTAGAAGTTCTGTGCCTGAGCAGTCTCTGACTCACTTTGCAATGTGGGAGAAAACATAGTAAGTGTATTTCTGAAGGAAAGTTAGAGTTAAGCAACATGAACATGCAGAGTCTTCATGGTTTTTTCAGCTCTATCGGTATTCTCTCCACAAGATGCACAGTGAAGTGCTGTCCAAGGTCCTGAAACAATATGTTCACCGTCTCTGCCCCTTACTGACTGGACACACACCCCCTAACGCTTCCAAAATCAAACAAAAATATTAAACACATGAACAAATGAAGCTAGCATCTGCTTGTTTTTGTTACCCACTGGCTGTGGGAGCTGCTGTTTTGTTGACATTGTACTTGTTATTCTGATTGGAGATACCTGATATTCCTTTGCACAATTTCTTTCCTGAAATCTCTACTTTCACTGTTTGGCAAAGAACCAGAATAACCCAACACTGGCTTCTGTAGACAACTGTGTGAAGCAAGCTTTTCAAGCCAGAGCCTCTGATCTTGTTTTATCATTAATTGGCTCTTGTTGGATGTTTGATTCAAGCCAAGCAGTGTTAACCATGCACAGGTGGGTACTCATGCTTGACCTGGGGCAAAAAATCAGCCCCCTGTTTTTCCTGGAGTTCCATATTGCTTGGAGTTTAAGCCTGGACCTTTTTATAAATATTTTTCCATAAGATAGAATGAGCCTTCTTGAAAATTAGGTCAACACAAAGGAAAACAGGGCTAAGAAACACACCTAGTAAGATGGCTAAGGACATATATTTTCTAGCTTTCTCAGGAGCCAGAACTACCAACTCAGGTTTTCATGATATAAATCAATGGATTGTTTTGATTTTTCTTTTATCTTTTGGTTGTGTTCTGAGTTTTTCTGTTGCTTAGAGATTGCTGTTGTGGTTGTTATTGCTGTTTAATCCAGTCTTATTTTATTTTCTGCAATTTAAATTTTGTTTTGTTTTGTTTTTTCTGGTACCGGGAATCAAACTTGTGACCTCGTGCTTGCCAGGCCGGCACTGTGCCACTGAGCTAAACCCCCAACCCCTATTTTCTGCAAGTTAAAAGATTCCTGACTAATCTCCCCATCTACATGCAAGGCAGATGCCTCTTTACCTTTCTGTCCTCTCTGACAAGAGTTGCCTTCCTCTAAGTAGGTTCATTTTCTTGACCAGCCAAAGGTGATGTCCTTTGATTCTGACTGTCCAGAGCACTGATGGCTTGGGACTCAGTATTTTACACCATGCCCATGGGACTATGAGCTGTCTCCCATCACATGGTACTACAAGCTGCCTTCCTTAACCGAATTCTCCCCAGAGGTCTGGAAAACACTGAACTGCCTGTGAACAGCCCGTGAAACTCTACCTCTAGACCATGAATTGAAAACGTTGACTTTTAGTTTCCATCCACCATCTCCATTTCTCTGCACATCATTCATAGCTATCTTCTCTTTCAACTCAGATTTGATATTTGATGGTTAACACAAATAAAAAAGAAAAAGGGGGCTGGGGATTTAGCTCAGCGGCAAAGCGCCTGCCTGGCAAGCACAAGGTCGTGAGTTCGGTTCCCGGTAACAGAGAAAAACCAAAAAAAAACAAAAAAAAAACAAACAAATAAAAAAGAAAAAAATAGTTTTTTCTTCCAGCTGAAAATAAGGGAAAAGATCCCTGTTACCTTTTTCTTAGAGTATTTAATTAGAAGACTTGTAAGTTTTAAAATAGGAAAATATTTTGAGTCCTGTAACTTAAGGAAGAGCTGTTGTTTATCTTTTGATCATATGCAATGGGTTTAATCTGTTTGAATATATAGAAAGGTAGATTTTTTCCTAGCTTTACAATATCTAAGTGGATTACCTGTGATATGTCTCACATTCTGGCTGAATGTTTACCCACTATCAAAGTCATACAAAAATCAAAATAACTTTTTCAAAAGCTTAATTGTTTTTCACTCAAAAATCTATCAAAGAATTTAGTCATTCAGAAAAACATTATCATAAGAAGAGTTCAGCTTACATGGTGTAGGTTCTGTCATTTTTTTGGCTTCCAAACTTCTCTTTTCCCTCACCATCCTATTCATATTTCACTGTTTCCGACCTTCTCAGCTGCTGGTAGTATACTGTAGAAGAAAATACACTCCTATTTTTCATGCTTTTTGGCTTAGTTAGCATCTCTTATCAGTAAAGTGTCCTCCCTAAGAGAAAGTCCATGAATGAAATTATCTCTATCCTTTTAAGCTACTGTGTATACATACCATTTTCCTAACTTTGAAAACTCGGAAGATTAAGTGTAAATAGGGTCAGCCTGGTGGGTGATACGCCTGGATTCATAAACTGGTTACAATGTATATAAAATGCCAGCACACTACTACCTCAGTACATACTAATCTGCTAAATCCTCCTCTCTTTTTGTTTAGCATTTGCTGAATTGCTTGGTTTGGCAAAGATAGTAACTACTAATGTAAAAACAGTGGCAATGCCCCACAAACCACAGAGAATATATGTACTCTAGTTATAAATCAAATAGATCTCCTCTTTACACAAACTCTGGTTCCCGCAGGAGATAGCACTTTTTAACCATTTATGAGCCCCCCCATCAGACATAGATTATATTGATACATTTTTTCAACTTAGTGCATTTCTGGCCCTTGCTAAAAGCTATGACTCACATATATGGATAGGAACAGAAAAATGGGCAAAAATGAGAACTTTTAGAGGAAAAGTTAGAAGCAATAGCTGAGAAGAGAATTAATTCCTTGGTGGAAAACAGTATTTTCCAAGTGCTGAAAACAACAATACTATCCGTATTATTAACATAGCCCGACATCTGGGAAGGGTAACAACAAAGGAACTATGGTTAATGCCACTCCCCAAGGGAAAGCTAATCACTGATTTTGTTCCAATACAGTGAATGTGCTAGATTCAGTCATGTCTCAAAATCCGCACTTCAGTTTATAATAATCATGTTCATCTAATAAAAATTGACTATCACAATCAAAGCCAAAAGACTAAGGAAGCCAAAGGAGACTGTATGTGAGAATGATAAAATCACCTATTTGGGCTCTGTAAATACCATCCAGTGAAAGCGATAACATGATAACGCACAACTATACATCTTAAGTGAGTCTTGCTATTCCAAGAAAGGAAAATAAAGAAACCTTTAAAACCAGATCACTGGTTTTGGGTAAACATAATAGAATTAATACAAAGTATATGAACATTCCTTGAAATATTAATGTGAACAGTGAATTTGCTATAAGAAAATAATGTTTATGTAGTTATAAAAGAGACCTATTTAACTAATTTTTGACATATCAATATTGGGATCATATAAAAATGCAAAATCCTCTTAACAGAAAATTGACCAGTAATATCTAAATGACATACTGATAGTCAGTCAACCAATGCAATTATAATCGTGTAATTTAGCTGGTTTTCTTCTCTTTGTACTAGGAATTGAACTCAGGATCTTGCACTCCCAGACAGGTGCTTATGCCACTGAGCTATATCCCTGGCCCTAATCATATAATTTAGAAATGGGGGTAAATAACAAAATACCCTAACAAATTAAAAATACATTTCCTCCGAACAAGAGAACATGGACTTAGAAGTGGGATATAAGAGTTGTGTTTTTAAAACTAACGGGAAAATGAGAGACATAGTAAAGTCAATGATCATAGAAACCTTCTCTCTTGAAAGAAATGTCTCCAAGTATAAGGCTGGGTCCCGTTATCTCTCCCAGTTTATTATTCTTCCCCAGAATTTAAAATTCTATGGCATATTTGAAGTATTACAAGGTAGGGAGCAGTTAGTTTTCCTAAGAATCATTTCTGAATGGCTTAATTTCTTGGTTTTCTCAAGAGAAAGCATTATGGGGAAGACATTAATTTCAGATCCTCACTGGTGCTCATCCTGACCAAGAAAGGAGATGTTTAATAAAACACAATAAGACTTAAAATGTAAGATTGACAAGATTTCTGCTGCACATTTTATTACACTTTAAATGCTTCCTTATACTCACAGGTTCAACACACTGGGGAGCTGGTGAGTTGGGCAGATGCTCAAGAAGCAATCTTAACTGCATCTTTGTCTCGACCACCAAAGAAGGTACTCTTGACACTTGTTGGCTAAACACACCTAGTGAAAAGTAGCTTATTGCTGTTCAAATCATCCTACTCTTGTGTGGCCAGATTTAATGGTTTGAAAATCTTTATTTATACGGAATAAAGAGCTTCTGTAAGTTTGCAGTGACTCCAAAAGTATCGCAAGGATGGACTTAGAAATCACCCAAAGGAGCTTAAGGGATCCAGAAACTGACTCGCATACACATGGCCATCTGCTTTATGATGGAGGTAATAATGTCGAGCCATGAGAAATGACAGTCTTTTCCACAGTAGCAATGAGTTACTCAGATATCCATTTAGAATGTATCATGTGACTGCACACATTACATGGAAATCAACTCCATCTGTAATATAGTTCTGACTGTAATATATAAAATAATAATTCTTCTAAAACAGGCACAACCACAAACACACTCAGCCACTTAATCTTTGACAAAGGGAACAAACAAACTCACTGGAAGAAAGATAGTCTCTTTAATAAATGGTGCTGGAAAAATTGGCTTGCCACCTGCCAAACACTGAAAATAGACCCAAGCCTATCACTATGCACCAAACTCAAGTCAAAATAGATCACAGATCTCAACATTATAACAGAAACACTAAATCTATTGGAAGACAAAGTAGGTAAAAACCTTGAAGACATAGGGGTAAGCAGAGAGCTCATGAACAAAAACAAAACCGCACATGAAATACTTCAAAGAATCAACAACTGGGATCTCATCCTACTGAAAAGTTTCTGCACATCTAAAGAAATCACCAGCAGAGTAAAAAGAAAACCCACAAATTGGGAAAAAATTTTAGCTGACTGTCCCTCGGAAAAAGGTCTTCTACTAGAATATAAAAGAATTAAAAAACATCAGCACCCCCCAAATTTAAAGACCCAATCCAAAAATGGGCATTTGAGATGAACACACACTTCTCAGATAAATAAATACAAATGGCAAATAAGTACATGAGAACATGTTCAACATCATTAGTCAGTAGAGAAATGCAAATTAAAACAATATTGAGATTTCATCTCACCCCAGTAAGAATGGCTAGCATTAAGAAATCAACCAATAACAAATGCTAGTGAGGCTATGGAGAAATAGGAACTCTTCTCCACTGCTGGTGGGAATGCAGACTGGTGAAACCACTGTGGAAATCAGTTTGGAGATTCCTCAGTAAACTAGGTCTAGAGGTCTCATTCAACCCAGCTATTCCCCTTCTGGATATTTTCCCAGAAGATCTGAAAGCATCATACCACGGAGATATATGTGCACCCATGTTCAAAGCAGCACAATTTGTAATTGCTAAATTGTGGAAGCAACCCAAATGTCCATCCACTGAGGAATGAATAAAAAAATTGTGGAACTTGTATGTAATGGAATATTACTCAGCTGTAAAGAAAGATAAACTCGAGGCTTTTATAGGTAAATGGTCACAACTAGAGACCATACTCATGACTGAGATAAACCAGACCTCCATGTGTAAGCAACATATTGTCTCACTAGTGCAAGAAGCTGAAAGAGTGAATAAAATTAGGAAGTATGACAGACATTGTGAAACAAAAGGAAAATGCTCAAAAGTAAAGAGCAACTGGGATGAGGAAACAGAGCAAAGAAAGAAGGGGAAATTATGTATGTATGCATATACAGGATAGATAACATAGTTGTACTACTGACTTCTGTTGCTTTACTGAAAGGAACAGTTAAAGATTACTTATTTGATCCATCTTGCTTGTCTCTATTTGTTTTCCTGAGAAACCACTTTGAAGATATCAATACGTAATACAACAACCATTGTTAACTTCCTACCACTTTGTCTGTAACTCCATATTGCATGTATTGTTCTTATGCCGTTTTGTAAATGGATGTCTGTTTGTTAAAATGTTTTCCTTCTTTTGTTCTTAAAATAAAAGAATAATAATAATATTAATTCTTCTAAAACATAGGATGATAACTTTATGAGTTTTAGTTAAGCAAAAGAATTAAAACCAATGAACTAAAAGCATTTTATTTTGTACTACATCAAAATTAAAATGTATTATTTGTCAAATTAACCATAAATAAAATGAAAAGGTCAATTATGGAATAATAGAATATATTAGTTATACATGTATCTAACAAAATACATGTAGAATACTAATGAACCCTAAAACTTCAAAAATGTCAAGGAATGATCAAATAAGGACTTTTTTTAAAAAGTAGAAGTTTATGTATGTTCATAAGATATTTGAATGGCAAAGAAACATTATTAGCTATCTAGGTACTACAAATTCAAGTCTCCACATCAGTGAAATATTACTGGGTACTCATTAGATTGCTTAAACAATTTTTTAAAAACAACTCAATAGAAAGACTGATTGTAAAGAAACAGCTCAGCATTATGTACATGTACCAACAGCGCACAATTAATATAAGCATTATGTACTGCAAATATGTTCTAGTAAGGATTTTTAAAGAAAGAAATTGCAAAAAAATTGGCAAGAATGTGGAACAATGTAAATTCTCATACAGTATTATTAAGGACATATATTTGCACAACTACATTTGAAAATTGTTTGGAAGTACTTACTAAAGCTGAAAATGTGTATATCCCTGGACCCTAAAATTTCATCCTACCATTTATACTGAGCAGAAATTCATATAAATGTTCACCAGAAAACAGGAATAAGAATATATGGAGCATTAGTACTAATAGTCACCCAAGTTAGAAGCAACTAAAGGCATGCACTGCAAAGCTGCACATCAGTGAGAATAAAGGCACCACAACCACAACTAGTTTTGACAGTGGCCTGCTGGGAGCTGGAGAAAAAAATCCCAAATCTGATGAACAGTTATCTACCAGGTTCCCATATGAATTCCAAAGTATTTCCTCTTCCTCTGCCCTGTCTGGGTGTACCAACATGGAAGAATCTCACAAACAACATGAAGTGAAAACAGCAGGCCACAAAATAGTAGGTGTTGTATGACAACAATCATACGAAATTCAAAACCAAGGAAAATTGATACACGTCATTAGAAGGCATGACAGCAGTTACCTTTGGCATGTGGATAACTATTGAAGACAGGCTATGGGCCCACTTTATGTTCTAGTAGTGTTCTATTTCTTGACTTGGGTTACTTGCCTGGAAAGAATTTCATTTAGTCACTCAATTCTAACCTGTGAAACTTAAACTGTGAAACCTAAACTGAAATGTTTATATAAAAACTAGATTTAAAAATCTTGAACCATACTAATATTCATAATATACTCAAGCAAAAATATTTAATGACTGCTTAGATGAGTCAGTCCTATTGCTTACCCAAAGATAGAAATAAAAGAAATAAAAAGAGCCAATCAGTAGATTTGGAAGATTCTGTCTCAGAAGGTCTGAGATATAATGCACTATGTAATGTCTACCATGTTCCCCATTTGAGCTTCGACTGCTTCATATTTATTTAAGTGTGAAACATCTTTACAGTGAGTAGCCACCTCACGGATTATTGTAAAGATGCAAAAGGATGTGGTCCCAGAAATAAAAAACACTGCGCACATGTAGTTATTTCGGAGACTGGATCCTCATACTTCTTAAAGGTTATATTCTGAGAGAAGTATTCACATATGCAACCCAAAATAAACTGAAGTTTATGAAATAATGCTAATAAAAATTATGACAGTTAAGCAGGACTGCCGATTTGCTTGCCTTGGGAGAAGCCCAGAAGATCAGTAAAGTGCACTTCTCTGTGTGTCTGAGTGGCTAAGGGAGGTGCAACCGTGGACTCTACACCTGGTCCGTAGCCCCTTCCCCCCTGCCCCGCTCCCCAGCCACCAAGAAGTGAGCAGATTTGCTCCCCAACATGCTTCTGCCATGATGTTTCTGCTGAGGTTGGGCATTTTGTTCCAGTGATGGGAAAACTAATTCAGAAGTGAATCTGAGGTATGGTAGAAGAATGTTTCTCTTGGTTAGTTCTGTAGTAAATAAGACGGGGGAAAAGGTTATCAGAGTTGTCACAGTTATCAGAGACTCCCATGCAGAGAAAAATATTACGTGAAGAGTGAGTAGGATGGAAATCAAGCTCTGAGATGCCACCTGTGCTTGCTGTATTGTATTGCAACCTTAATTTACAGAGCACCTGATGCACAGATTCGAAAGACATGTCTTTTGATCTAACTCATGCACAGTGATGTGAAATAATCACTGTTCTCACTTTGGCAAATGGCAGATGATTAATGCAAATATGGAGGGATGCAGCACTTTCTAAACGTGCTAGCTGGTAGCTCAGACAAGAGAGCTGCTATGGATTCAAAATTACCTACCAGCTTCTAGCTTTCAGGGTCAACTGCAAAGTGCTTCCTTCCTTCTGTCCTTTCTGGATGAGAGCAGATTCCATTCAATTTTCCACTACATCACCTCCAAAGGGCAAAAGACTATTATTCTGCCTCAAAGTGTCCCCACCCCCATCCTGAATCTTCCTCCACGATATCTCCCCTAGTTGTGAATAGTGTTATGGGTTTGCTGAGCAATTTAACCAGGCATGCAAACTCTAAACCAAACTACTTAGGGGAGCCATTAGAGTGGAAGAACACAGTAGGCATCAGAACTAGGTTCTACTCAGAGCCGAGAAAGAATTTTTAGGTGTTTTATTAAAGATAGGAACTCTTTAACTTCCCTTTTTAAGCCACAGATGCACAAAAAATCCCAGCTAAGCTTCCCTAGTTTACTCTTTTCCAAGTACATAAATATAATTTTCCATGGTAATTTTATTAATGTGGTATCTCAATGCTTCACTGAGAAAACATTCTGCCTATATTCCAAGTGCAAGATATCCTCATTTGTTCTTCCAGTTACAAGAATGTTCTTCCCTGCAGAGGCCTTGAACTTGAAAATCATGCACGTACAAATATTAAAAAATAAACATGTCATTTAAAGAAACAGCAAAACTTTCAAGAAAACCTGTGAAACAAAGAACATTTGGAAACAAGTCTGATCATATATCAGAGGTTTATGTATTCTTTCCTTATTCCAATAAAACTGGCATTAAACAAACTTTGTCTCTCAAGGAAAGTTAAGTAAGGGTTTTGGAAGACAACAGTGTTGAAGACCAGAAGCTGGCCTGCTCCTTGGCGGATGGTGATAGTTTCTCCTCAGCACTCAGCAGCCTGAAAAGTGTCAGGTGGGGCTGGAGCAGCTCCAGAACACAGAGCCCTGCTCAGAAATCTCCTCCAGACTCTCCACGTCAGCTCAAGCCACTCAGCTGCTCCTTCTTTAAACCAGTCAGTGGGAGGAAAAGTCTTTAAGAGAATGAACATTTTAATCACCTATAGAATAACAAAATGGTCTTACTAATTCATTTAATGTTCACTGTTATCAAGAAATTCTAACACCAACATCTTGATTTTCACACCAATGTCTGCCAGTTTATTTCTCTTTTGTCAACTCCCCACACACACTACTTCACATGATTTCTTTTAGATATCTTCTCTCTCACGACAGAACCTTTGCCCATGTTCATTCTGAATTCAAACATCCAGGATAGTAAGCTCCACCATGTGCACATCCACAGGCTCTCAGATCACCTCTGAGTTGCTGCCAGTATGTGCCTAATCTATCCAACATCTCTTCTCTGAGAGTGTCTGCATACTTCATGGGGTTCAGCACTGCATTTGTTTTGCTCTATTTCCCTTTAAGTTACCTCAGCTACTCAGACTTCAGGAAGAAAAATCTCTTCTCCTGTACTAATACATTGCTCAGAATTTCCATTTCCAGTGGACCTTAGATGTTTATATCATAGAATAATTTCCCAATTGATTGGTTTCTTGCCCTGCTATAATTCCTGCTGAGTTGCTATGGCATCCAGCCAATATGGCGCTGGAGGTCATGTGGTATGGTGCTGAGTCACCATGGCATCCAGCTAATATGGTGCAGGCCACTAAAGGCCATGTGCTAAGCCCCACCCTTCTTCCATTGAGTCAAATTACAACTTCCCACTTCCCTTTTTGTAATATCCTGTTCCCTTTTCCTACGCTCCCACCCAATCCTGTTCTGCCCTGTCAGGTGGTGAGCCTCCTAAACCCCACCTCCAGCCTGGGGCTATTTAACCTTGGACCCCATGAAAGATCAGCAGAGGCCACGTTTTTCTCTTTCCTGTGGTCTTTCCGCGTCCACAATAAAGGCATTTTATTCTGTTTTACTTCTCTCTGCACTGGAAAAACCTATCACCAATTTTTTTGCAGGACTTTGAGAGGCATCATATGTAGAACCTCTACATTTTTAATAAGCCTGTGCCCTCTTGTATACCTGAGTGGTTCATATATCTACCATAAAGAACACTGTCAAAACTTTAGTTCTCTTTATCTGACAGGAAGAACTGTAACATGTAATACTTTATCATATCATCTGAGTCTTTTGAGCTTTTATTTTGATATCTGTACACAGTTATATGCTGTTTTCAATTCTTCAGGAAAGCTTTTATCAAGTAGAGTAATTTTTAAAATATATACAGACATTAATAAATGAATCCAAAACATGCACAAGAATAAAATATGTGATTCAAGTGATAGTGTCATGTGTAATTCTTCTTTGTGACCCAGAATGGTATCTTCCACAGCAGTCACTGGATGTTTACTGGAAACAAAAACTCATACTGCTTAGTCATTTTAACAGGAGGTAAAAGTTAGAGAAAGCTGATTTGATCTTCCTGAATCATTTCCAGATGTACATCTACTTCTTCATAGACTCAGCTTAATGCTATTTGCAATTCTGAACCCAAAGGTGGAAGGCAAAGCATAAAGCATGTGAGCTTTGTGGTCAGGTGACTGACGTTAGAGACCCAGCCTGGTACTTTATGCACAAGGGGCTTCTGGTAGGTTCCAGCTCTCCTAAGTCTCAGTATCTTCACCTGCAAAGCCATGCATCTCTGTATGCAAGAATTCATTCAATCAACTTTTATTGACTCCTATTCCACATCATATTTTAGCTCATGTAATCCTACATCAGCCATTTCATTTTGCCTAAAATAGCACAGTCAAGGAGCGACACATCTACTCTTAACTAACAAAGCCCCTGAAGTCATCTGCACGAAATCATTTCGGCAACCTACCTCTCTAACCAGCCTTGCCCAACACTCCAGGGCTGGTAACTTCCCCTCCTTCCTGCTCTCCTACTGCTTCCTGGGCTTCTCTTCCTTATGACCCTTATCTCACTGTTACACTTACCTGTTCTCTGTTTCTCCCCATTGGAAGTGAGCATTTCAATTACCTTCAAATTAATTACTGTATAATATCAGCACTGCTGCTAGAAGTACTTAACCAAGGTATGTTAAATGAATAAACATGTTCGTTTCACACAGCAGAGTCTCAGCAGCATAAGGCTAGAGCGGAGATGAAAGACATAGTCCCTGCCATCCCGTATCTATTCTCCATTTCTTCCCAATGAAGACCACCTTGTTTTTGTTTTGGACAAAAGAAATTAAAAGCTGCTGTCATCACAGGAAAACACTGGTTGTTCTTTAGGCATAGCAAACGGTAATCACCAGACCCAACTTTAAACCCACACTAACAGATCAATGGCAGTTTGCAACAGTGAACACACTGATGAAAGAAAAATAAGTAAAATAAGTCACACTTGTCAGGTTAAAAGTTAACCATTCCCTGACCACTCCTGCTTCTGAGATTCTTCTGCCAACCTATCTCTTAACATACACTTGCCCAAGGGGCTGGGGATTTAGCTCAGCAGCACAGCGCCTGCCTGGCAAGCACAAGGTCACGTGTTCAATTCCCGGTACCGGAAAAAAACTAAAAAAAAAAAAAATACACTTGCCCAAATCCTCATTCCTCCATTTGAAAACACTACATGCAATACCTGTCCAGAGTTAATGCAGCGACATTTCCCAGGCCTTTTACCATTCAGACAGGTGTCTACAGTCTATACTAATGAAATACAAGAGGTCTATTAGGGCCTTCTGTGAAGATTTCTCTCTCCTAGTGTCATCCACCCTGTCCTCAATGCCTGATTTCTTCTTGGATGGGTCACAGGAGGATGAAGAGAAGCAGCTTCCTTGTAAGTTGAAGCCTGCAGCTAATTATCAAGTAACATGGAAAGGTGGGAGTCTAATTCCTTCTGAAGAGGCTGGAGTACCTAACCTGACCCCTTCTGTTAGATGTAAAACTTCCTTGACTGTCACTGACATCAAAAAAATTGCTTGGCCCAGCTGCTTAGGAGACAAGCAGAAAATAATTACACAATTAGAATAGCCCATGGTAAACTCTTAGTTTTGTTCTCTAAGTTTAAGCATTTCATGACTCAGGATCCATTGGCAAGAAAAAATTATGCTGTTTGACTGCCACTTCACAAGGAAAGAATAACCACTTAAGGAGAAAGTTCTAAACTACTGAGCTTTTCATACTTGACAATTTCTGTGATAATTCCAGTCTGGACTTACCATTTGCCCTCCCCCTGAGGGAAGGAAGGAAGGACTCATGAAAGTAGAGGCACAGCAACTCCCTGGGTGCTGCACTGCCATGATCCCAGTTTTATCATCCCCAGATGAATCATATCTTCAGAGTTATGCAAATCAGTGGCAGAAACTCTTTCCCAAAGAGCCACCAGTGCCCTTTAGCCACCTAGTATTACTATGATTTGCTTTTCTTCTTCGGGTACCAATACATGGCAATTCATAAAAATAAGTCAAGTGCAGAAAGAGAAACACAAAGCAGAGACTTTCTGAAGCAGAAACATGATTGGAAGTCGTATTCAAATCATTTGCACACAGTGTTTAACGTCAGTCAAATAGCCAAATCTCACACAAGTTTTTGAGTGAAACGTATTTGAGTCCAATTTCTAACTGCTCATAATAATAATTTCCAATTATTCATACTAAGAATCCTTCATTGGCTTAACTCTTCTTTGTTGTTTATGCACTGAGGCTGTTCCTCATTTAGTAGGTGGAAGATGAGGAAAAGCATTTAGTAAGTATTCAGTAAGTAACGGTTCTGCAAAACTATAGCACATGGAAAATGAGCCTGTACATAATTTCAACCTTTTCTGCAACCTTGCCTTCCCCCATGACAGCCCACTAAAGAGCAAAGAAATTTTAAATCCAGCACCCAAAGGCTATCATTTAACTAAAGTCAATCTCCTTCTTGCTATATTCTTTGAAACACTTTTAAAATAGAATAGAAAAGGCTCAGATCTTTCATTCTCAGCTTGTTATATATGGCCAATGATATTTCTTTCCATTCTCATCTTTGAAATATCTCCCTCTTCCCTGACCTTTCACCAGTATTGTACAACTAATCAACTGGAGCTTGAATCCGTTTCTAGAGACCAGGCCCAAAAAGTGATTAAAAGTCTGGTTTCTCTGGTTATTTCAAGACAAAAAGGTTGAATGAAAGGGGACCCACAGGACAAGTACTAAAGAATTCTGTAGCCAAGTTGTATGATTCTGCACCTAGTTGTGTGATTTCCAAGGTTCTTGCTCAGTAACACTGATATCTCTATGAATTCCTATCAGCAAGTAAAAGTGGCAGAGAGTCCCATGGGATTCAAAGTTGAGTTAAATGTTAAGATGAAATCAGGCATGCTTTAATGGTACTTAAATTGTGAAATTGTGAACCTATGTTCATTGCTTACATTTGGAAAGGACAATAACTCAAGGAAAAATTGTTGGGACAAAGAAAAAGATTTATTTGGAAATCTATCAAGTTAAAGAGGACAGAGGCTATTGCCAACAAAAACTATCTTACTCAGAGATGCAAGCAGAGGGGGTTGTTGAGGTGGCATACTGCACAGGCAAGCGTGAGGACAGCTGCAACTTCTAGGGCAGTTGGGTTGTCTGCTTTTCTGATGCAGAGGCTGCTGCTACTTGTAGGTCACTAGATGTTTTGGGTTCTGTAACTCTAACTAAAAGTTACATTTAAAAAGTCTTATGACCCATGTATTTTTAGTTTCCTTTCCCAGGAATAGCCAATTCTGCAGCTAATTACTAGGATACAAAAGGCTATTCTTCCCTAGAGGACCAAGGAGATGGAGGAAAAAGGAGTTTCCTCACAGGAGGATGGGGGAAATGACATTAGCTGAAGAACAATTTTGAACCCACTAGATGGCTTCAGCCAGAGGTGTCCTCTACAGCACAACTATAGGGAGACTTGTCATGTAGCGCCTAGTTGTGTGATTTCCAAGGTTCTTGCTCAGTAACACTGATATCTCTATGAATTCCTATCAGCATCAGGACTAACAGTAGAGTTTCCAGCTCAGACAGGAAAAAATAGTAGGGGTCTAATAAATGCACGCTAATTGATGATTTCTCTAATCAGTATCTACCACCACCACTCGTAATCATTTTGCTGTTCGGGAATAAAGTCGATGTGATTTTAAGAATAAAGACCACTCTTTCCTAATCGAAACACTGGGGTTTTGTAACAGTTTACTTACAGTTCCAGAGTTTGACTGAGGTTTCTCCGCCTTAGCCTCTCGGCACTGTGAGTTGTAGACAATCTCAAGTGGGTACAATAAACTTTATTATCTGTCTGCAGTCTGGATGGTAATTTGCTCTACACACTTGCTGCTAAACAAACACACATTTCCTGATGCATTCACTATTAGAAGGACTGGATAAAACAAAACATAACAAAAAAGACGTGCAACACTTATCAGCCGCTTCATAAAAGGTAATGCATTGCCTTTGGCTGTGACCACATCCTGCTTCTGTAGTTTCCACCCTACAAGGCTTAAAGTTCAGATTCTTTGGATTCTTCCTGCCATTCCACTCAGGGAATATCTGTGTGGGTGGGTGTAACATTTTACTATTTTTATAAAACTGCTGCTCTAATGAGATCATATACTTATGTATTAAAACAACAAACAAACCACAAAAATAGATGACAGGCAAATTTCTTTACTCAGAGTGTCAGCTTTGATTGAGAAACAAATTAAATGATCCATCTGCCTCCCATCATCTATTCTTTTATTTTCTCTTATACCCATGGTATTCAAGAACAGTCAGCATTACTTTGACTAATTACTCACTAAAAAAAACCCTCCATATAGAAATTGATTGGCCTTGTAATACAATTTTGCCAACACTTTACAAACTGTGGCTCTCCAATACACTTAAATCAAATGAATATAAAGACTCATTTCTACTTGTTAACAGTTTTTGTGTTGCTGTGTCAATACTAATAAGATCTCTTTATTAGGATACTGTGGGAAATGATGGAAGTAATATATCATACAACAACAGAAAAATTATAGAACCCATGTTTCAGTGGTGATTTCAAAACATGGGTAGTGGAAGAGAAGGAGCTGTCTCAAGTAAATTACACCACAAGATTAAGTCTCCCTGCTAATTTCATTTAGAGGTGAAAACTAATAGAACCAACAGACATGAGACCCATGTAAAAATGAACAGGTAATTGTATCACTTCATTTTCCCTACTACATTGTAATGAAAATTACACAGCATAAGTTACTACAGAGAAAAATTATAATCATCTCTGTTTCTAGACTATTTTATTTTTATTCTTTCCTTGGCCTAAAGAATTTTTTAAATTCTTGGCCTATCCATGTAAGAATTTTAAAAAATATTTTTAGACGTTAGGAGGCAGAGAGAGGACCTGATTCTCCATTTAAATGCCTGAATTGGCAAAATACCACCAAACCCTCTGGATATTAAGTCTTGCCTGACTGCTCTGGGGATCTCCCTTCTCCGCAGTTTCACTCATTGTTATCTCCCTGAGAAAATGTAGGGCATTTAGCACCATGTTCCAGAGACACCCTTTGGTATTCTCAAGACTTTTGCCAAGTCAAGGGGATATTGTGAGCAGTCGAGGGTCCAGAGCATCGAGATATTACATGAAGGATACTGGGAACTGGGAAAACTAGTGCTATATCCAAAACCTGCCTTCCTTCCCGTATTCTTATTTGGCTGCTGGCTGGAATTTTAGTCATACAAAGGAATGAAGTAATCTAAGGCTATGTAGCCTAATCTATAAAAATCCCTTGTTGTAGAAACTGGGTATGGAAGAGAGTACTGCTGAGTAGTATAGTCCAGCCAGCCAGCCCTGGGCCTTCTGGATACCTTCTGGTGAATAGCTGTCCATCCCGTCACTCCTGGACCTCCCCAGCATCGTGGTTATTGAGTCTGCACTTCTCATGGACTTACCAAATGGAGCAGTGCCATTGTACTCACGTGTGCTTCTCATGGTGGTTAGTTTCAATTAATCCTATCCTTTCTTGTCAGTACTACTAAGTCTTAGTAAATCCTATGTCCCACAAGCCATGTCCCAGTATTTTCTGTATCTCAGCAACATTCTCCAGGCAGAAGGAAACTCATCTTTAGATCTGAAACACAAAAGGGTAAGAACTTCTGCTTTATTTTGGATCTCTGTAAGGATATTGTGTTTTCACTGTTTCATCACCATATTTTATAAGTACTGTCCTTCTCTCTATTGTACTCCCCACTTCAACCCCACAGCCAAACAGACTGCACTCAAATCTACGTGTCAATATCCTCTTCAGTGACAATTCAATGTCAACCCTGGCTCGAATGTCTTCCCAGGCTCTCTGTTGCCTTGGAGAGTGAAGTTCAAAATTACCAGCTTTTACAGTCTATTATGATGACCCATAACCTCAAATTCCTACCCCTCAAGCCCTTCGGTGGACTCCATATCAAAGTTAAATTGAGCATCCTCTTTTCCTCTTGCCCACATCTCCTTGTATTTGCTGATGTGTGCTGCTGTCACATATTGCTGTTAGGTTTTAGGTGTTAAACACCCTAGATTAAAGTGGTGAGGAACACTGAAGCCATAAACAGATTGCTGGACTTCAATCCCAGTTTGTGTGCCCTTCGTAGTGGCTTCAGCACTTTGTGCCTATTTCCCTGGGTGTTCCAAGAGGATATTTATAAGTGCTTTCTTCATAATATGATATAGCACAGAGAAATTAAAGAATTAATAAAGCACTGTTAGTAGCACCCAGTCTCTTAGTAAGAACTCAGTAAATATCTTTCATTATACTCAGCTCTGAGTGCTACTTATCTTTAAAATCCAGTTCATCTCTCCTTTAGAAATTTTCCTGAGGTTTTAACTGAGATAAGAGCATTTTGAATTTTGAATCCGTTCTTCACCTGCATGTCTTTCATGGAAGTTATTTTCTACACGATTTGTAATGAAAATATGTTTGCTTCCCCTACTAGACTCCCTAAGAAGAAAGATATTTCTTTTGCATCAAATATATACTTGCTCAGCACTTAGCAAGTACTCTAACAAATATTTAATGAATTAATTCATCTCTACAGCAAAACAAATAAAATGCATAGCCGTCAATTTAGAAGCTTAATCAATTAAACTGAAAAGAGCAGCAGATGATTTCCATCTTTCAACAGCAGCGTCTCAGTTCATGAACACTTTTGTTTGTGGACAATTTGGTTTGCAAGCAAAAGCGGTTGGCAAAATTTTGTTTTTGTTTGCAAATCTGCATCAGGGGACGAACACAGCAGTGGCCATCTTTCCACAGTTGAGGAACCAATTAAGCTCGTAAGCTGAGGTACCACTGTACTTTATCTCTAGGAAACAAAACTCAAGTTAAAATGTGTCAGCGTGCTCAGAGGGCCCAAGGGAGATTTTTGTCGGTGAGGTCCCAAGGTTAAAGAGCACACCTGTGCAAGACATCAGCAACAACAGTAGGCAGCATGCAGAGAAGCACAGAGCCTCCTGTGCCTTTCTTGTATAATTTTTATACAGGTTGTTATCTCATATTTACACTCTTACATAGCGCTGTAGCCAGCGCATGCGTGTTTCCCTGTGCTAAGTCATGGTTACATAACCATCTCACTGTGTGCCTGTCCTAAACATGCAGGGTCACAGCCTCAGGTGTCCTCAAACACCCCTGAGCCTTCAAGCAGTCTGAGTGGTTCCCCATATCACGAAAGTTAAACAGCGTTTTAGTCTCACCTGTCAATCAGGGTGCATTCAACTGTAGAGCTTCATTTTTAATAATAGGAAAACTTTAAATGGCTAATGAGGAGATAAAGCTTAGTGCTGTTTTGTTTCATGACAAGACTTTTATTTACAATTGTGTGTCCTGTTTAGGAAAACATTTGACAGTCCAAATAAGACAAAACTGTAACAGAAGCAGCAATTTCTTTCACGGAACACATGTCTCTCCCAGCCCCTTATTTGCTTCTAGATTTAAGAATCTGTTGAGGGCACATCCAGCAGCTGCAGTAATTTGTAAATGTGTTTAATCTGAAGCCTATGGAAACTAATTGGCTCTCCCTGGCAACTGTCTCTGTGCTTTCAATGAAAATACTGTGGTGTTGGTGGGCCTAGGGTCACTGCTCAGCAGCCAGGCTCGAGTCAGAAGACAGAGTGAGGAAAATAAGAATAAACTAAGTCTGCCTCTAACCAGTGATGATCTGCGGAGCATTTTGATTAGCAGTTCTCTTGCCCCTCCCAGATCTCATGCAAATTTGTCTTGTGACCCAGCCTAACCCAGAAGCCCTCAGGGGTGTGAAGTTTTGAAAATGTAGTGTCAGTTTGACTAATTTGATGTAGTACAGCTTCTCAAGACCTAGCCAGAAAGTCCTGATTTCCCTCTAAGGGACTCCCTAAAACTGTCAGTCTGTGTTCTTCTAGGACACAACTTCACAGGCCCCAGCTCCAGGGGCAGGCCTGTTCTCACCTAGACATGGCAGAGACTTCTCAGCACTTTCTCTTTGTTCACACTGATTAGATCAGATGTGGGCCAGCCAAGGCCAATCAAGCTCATACTTGAAGTTTTGATTAAGTGGCCCTAATGAACACTGGAGTTCAAATTACAACCATACTTGAGCATCTCCTTAAATTTAAGCAAAGTATTCCCTCTAATCTAAGGGGCTCTCCTGAACATAAAATAAATAATATAAGATGGCTCCCCCTAACTCTCAGAACTATTATCTTGCCCGAATTTCCCAAGGTCATAGCACCCACTAGCCTAAAATAACCCGTGGTGTGCATGGGTGTTCTGCCTTAACGAGTTCTAAATTAAATTCAAATTAATCTTCGGCACCTACAGATTGGCTTAATAAATGAGATCCTGTGGATTATCTCTCACCTTTAAAATAATTAGTCTGGCCAAATTTAAATTTAAAAAGGGGTTTCAAAGAACTGGAATCTATCGTGAAAGGCTCATGTACAAGGAAAGATTGTTCTCCTTTCTTCTCTTTTAATAGCCGGACTTGTCCTGTTGAGACACCTGGGAAGAATGAGCAGCACCTCGTAGCAGATTACCACAGTTTCGCTTCTGTAGCCCACTCATTTAGGCCTCTGTACATCTCATTGAAATTGCTATCTATGTCCAGTCAGCAATATTCTGCTGTTATAGATTCAATGTGTCTGTCAGTGCCTATCTGAACAGCCTCCCTGTCAGTTTGGATTCATATCCAAATATATACAGTTCATTTTCTTTTTTTACTATCTATGAGGTATCCTAAGATACATCACAAATAGTCTTTGCCAACATTAACCATTCGACACCTTAATTCAGGGTATATAAAGGTTCACACGAGTACACAACCGGGGATATGGCATGCCCACATGTCGTCCATAGTCCGGCTACCTTATTCAATCTCCTGGGAATGATTTGTTACACAGAGGGCTGCTCCATCCTTGACACTGTCAGAAAACAGCTATTGGCCCTTTCATCATTCACAGTATTAAAATAATCCCAGCGTCTCTTAAGGCTTTTTGGTTTCTGCAGTCAAAAGCTTTGATTAGATCCGTGGTCTCTTCTTATAACTACCAAAAGGGCCATCTGAGTTTGGACAAGGTGTGGCTGGAGTCCGGAGGACACAGGCTGTGTCAGAAGCTGTGTGCTATTCCCATTGCTGCCACTTATAAACTGCATAACAGGAGCATTTCTTTACCCTTCTCTAAGCCTCCATTTTCAGAACAGAGAGGAGGGAAGTTATAAGTCCTACCCCACAAGGCCATCACTGTGATGCCCTTGCATGTGTCTGACATGTGTTCTGCCACACAGTAGGTGCTTGTTAAATCTTAGCCTAAACCAGAGCACGGATGGAGAGCCCTGAATGTCAACGTACTGATGCTTTGGCACCTGCGACATATTTTGAGTGTTCACTACTCTTCCTTTCTTACGAGATTTAAAACCCTGCTTCAGTGGTTCTACAGGTTGCTAACAATGTCAGCAATTCTTAGTGTCTCCATCTTCCCTGCAGCTAGTTTGGATGTTTAAAGTAAATGCACCTATTACTGGGAATTGTTCTTTTTACAATATAATCAACCGCGGGTAGACGAGTTGATAATCAAGCATCTCCACTAACATAAATACAATTTGCTGGAGCAGGGCTCTCTCCCTTGGCGCTAGGAAGATTCCTTGACCGCTGAGTAGGTTTTGCAGGGATTCTGCATTATTGACTGATGACTCTTTGATTAAACACACCAAGACCTGCCAACACTATGAACTCTGAGTGAGAATTACCCAAATCTGCATATCCCAACATACTCCAGAGTACTATTTATAAATACAATTTCATGAAATGCAAAAAAAGGTGAAGTTATAACAAATAACTTTGCAAAACATGGATATACTGACCGTTCCACCTATGTTAGTTACTATCTCATTGCCGAGACACAATACCTGACACCCACAGAGTAAAGAGGAGAGGTATGTTTTGGCTCACAGTTTGTAGAGGTTTTAGTCCATAATCAGCTGGCTCCAAGGCAGGGCAGCATGGCAGAGGGATCTGGCAGAGGAGATACAGCTCATGCAGAAAACAGAAAGAGATCATGGGAGGAGGGAGTAATATACCCTTCCAGCCACATTCCCAGTAACCCACATCCTCTTCCCAAGGTCACATTTAGCTATGAACTCATCATCATCCACCCATGAGTATCACACCTCCATGATCCAAGCACTTTGCAAAGGCCCCACCTACGAGCACATGAGGCTTTGGGGTGACATCTAGATATAAACCACAACGCCATCTTAGTCACAATGCAGTTTTATAAAAATTCCAAAAAACTACCTTAAACCACATCTACTTAAACCTAGGAGAATATACATTCAAAAAACTTAAACAGAAATGGTTCTTAAGTAATACCCATTAACAGGTAATTTATATAAAGTACAAGATACCTGGGAAATTCTCATCTGTACAAATAATACAAATTAAAGGCTTCACATTGATCAGAACATCCCAGATTGTTTTAAATGATTCGATTTTGAAGTTGTAGAAACCGTCTGCTGAAGGACAGAGGAGAGTTGCATGGCTTTTCTAGCCCCGCCCCTGAGTGAATCCACTTCCTTCCTCCCTTTCCATCAGAAATCAGCTCTTTTGCCTATGAAGAGAATGCCCAACAGAAAACCAAGGAGAGCTCTGGCCCTGTGTATGCTTGCTTTCCCTGCAGTAACCACATATGAGTTTTAGCACTGAATTCTTACCCTATCTCTACTGACCTAAAGGGCCTACTTCTACACTTTTGCAAAGAGGTTAAAAATATGTAGTTTACAAACTGCTATGATATTTTGAGATTTAAGGCATTTTACTTTGTAAGAAGAAACAAGTGTTTACTTAATAAACCCCCACAATTTATGCTCTGCCCCAATGTATTAAATAGACAAAACATAAATTTCTTCTTTCCTCCTATCTATATGTACCAATAGGGATAGTAGTTAATGAGCTATGACCTGTGGTTAATGGGTTTTAGTGGCTGAAAAGCTGATGTGGGATTACGATCTAGATAATATCTTTTCTCCTTCCTGTGCCAGGCAGTACTTTGAGTAAATGCTGGTTTTGCTGTTTGAAATCAGTTTTAATCAAGTGGGAATGGGTCCTGACATAGCTCATGAGTAGCTATAGGTCCCACGGGATACACACAGGCTCACACATGCGCTCCTCAAGTCTGATGGAAAGACACCTGGTTCTCATCACAATCGTTTGACTCATAGAACTTAGATGTATACTGTTGCCTAAGTCAGTGCCTTAAGATGTAAGATTTTCTTCCACGATAACAAAAGAAATCTAACCTCTGCCTACCCAGCACACTTCCCATTGATGCACAGGTTAGTCCTTGAAGTGGGTTGACGCTGTTCTTTTCAAAGTACAGCTATTTTAAAACACAGCCAAGAGTAGAAAATTGACACTAAGTGAACTAAACCTGAACCCAGTGAAACTAAAACTACCCATACCCTTCCCTCCACCCAGCTTTAGTCGAAGAATATATTTCTTGGGATTTTTTAAATTACCAGATCATTTTTATCTCCTCCCCTTAGTTCTTCTCTTTTTTTTTTTCTGTTCTCACTTCTTTCATTCCTTTAACATACTAAAATAATAGCTCAGTATTTAAATTTATGACAGTAACATATCTAATAAATTCTTCTTGAGATTTTCAAATAAAGGAGATATATATAGTCCTTTTATAATGTATAAATATATATATATATATTACAAACAATGTAATTATTAGCTAGTCTTTACTGGTGATTCAGTATATTCCAGGTATTTTAAACATGGTGATTTATTTTTGTTTGAAAAACAGCCTTATAAATTAGGTACAATTATCATTCTGACTTAGCATATAAGGAACCTGAAATTTACAGAATATAGTATAATCATTCAGTAAGTGATAGAGCCAGACTATAAATCCTCCTCGAAACAGCTTTCCTAATACAAGCTTGCCTTTTAGCACAATGATCTCATTAAAAAGAAATAGCTATTTATTTCAACAAAGATGAACAGGAGAGTCAAAGAACAAAGAGAAAGTCAAGAGGAGAAGAGAAAAAGGAAGGGAAGGAGAGAAAGGAAGAAAGAAGGAAAGATGGAAGGAAGGAATGAAGAAAGGAAGGAAGGAAGGAAGGAAGGAAGGAAGGAAGGAAGGAAGGAAGGAAGGAAGGGAAAGAGGAGGAGGAAGGAAAGAAGAAAAGGAAAAGGATGAAAGGAAGGAGGAAGGGAAAAGAGAAAGACAGGTAGTGGAAAAACAAAATTTCAGATTAGGCAGATCTAATGTTATTCCGTGAAGAATTTGCTTGCCTTTATTTTCATCAGTCCACCAGATACTAGTAAGAACTTTGTGAAAGCTACGGTACCCGCCACGCTGTGTTCAGAAGCCCTGGCCATCAAGACCTCCTCAACAGGGGGCTTGTCAATTCTTTCCAGAGACTTATTCTCCAGACACTGGACATCAAGAACATGACCGTATTCAGCCAGTTAAGACAGTGTTTCTAACCTATATTTCAAATAATTTTCAAACACCTCTTCCAAATGCCTCAACTTAGTCCTCTTCTTCCCCCTCATCATAATTTTAACAGGACAGAGGTAGGTCCTGAAACCACCACTCCCTCAAGTTTGACAGAAAGCCGAGTTTGGAAAATGACCCTTCATGTGCAGAAGGCTCATCAGCAGAGTCTATGAGCTTCCAGCATCTGAGCATGCTCTGAGAAGAACTACAAAAATGTTCTGGCTTATGCAACGCTCTCCTTGCACTCTTGGAAGAAGATAGGTAACTTATGAATGATTTTAATTTTTTCTGAAATAATTTTAGAATCAAAGGTCCTGACTCAGTCTCTAACTTAGCAATGGTTCCAAGCAAGTCATTTTACTACAGAGTGTGTCAATTTTTGCAGATACCAAACTGGAACAGGGTAGAGCACACCTGAGGTTCTTTCAAAGCATGCAAACTAAATACAAGTACATAGTAGTGTGCTTTTGTTATTCACCTGTTCTCCATGTCCCCTCTTGTGATAAGGAGCTTGTAATATTTAGGCTTGGTATTTTTGAAGGTACTTTTGAGTATTATTCATTTGCTCTGTGTCTTTGACGGGCTGTCTTTCCAGTTTGCATAAATCCCCTCTGGAGATACTTTATCCTTCTATGCTTATTCTTTCCTGAATATTATCATTCTTTTTGTTTCCAAGAGACAATAAACTTTTAAATCAAACACAAATGCAAATGGCAAATGCTGTGAATCAAGATGGGGATGCTAATTGAAGTAAACTGGCAAATACTCAAGGAATAAACAACAAACTTCCAAGAATATTAAAACACTCCAGCAAGTATGGAAACATATAATATCGACTAGCTCCTAAGAGGGAATATTTTAATACCGTTATTTCTTAACCAAGAAAAAGAAATTCAAAGTAATGCACTTTTATCCATTCCTACCACACTTTCAAGAATAACTTTTATCAAAAGCTGCTCTGGAGCCCAGCAAGCAGAGCATATTGTATCACCATCATTTACTTCCAGCTCCACCTATGTGTCCTTCAAGAACTACACTTGCATACAGTACAATTTTTAAATTGTACTTTAAGGATTTTTGAAAGGACCATTAAAATTACATCACTTTCAGGCCAATGGAAGTTCAAGTAATAATGTGTTTCTGCATCTTTAAAGCTTGTCCTGTAGAGCTTGATTTCATCACAAGCTACAGCCCTGTCTCACCCTTTCTGCACAAGAACAACCAACAACTAGCAGAGCCAGATACACCAAATGAAAATACATGACACTCAGTTAAACTTAAATTTCAAATAAACACCAAGGGCTTTTTTATACCAGGATGTCAAACAGATTGCATGGAATATAACTACACTAAAAATTACCTATAGTTTATATGAAATACGTATTTAGTTTGGATCCCTTAATTTACCTGGCAAATTTCCTAATACTGTACTATGATATAATAAAGTGCTAGGCATCTGAGGATCTGTCCTTACATCGTATCTGAGGAAATGCTGGAAATGTGGACAACTAGATAAATCTAAGCCATTAATGCCAGAAGCAGAACCACAGTTTTAAATTTATACCAAACCAGATGAACAGAGATCATATAAAAGAGAGATATTTTCTTTGGACCTTTGAATATTCAATGAGACTATATTCTTGTAATGCAGGAGGACAAATCACTCTTTGCATGAGAGTCTGACTTTCTAAAATCTGTTTGGATACGTCAGCTCTGTACCATTCCCCCAGACATTAGTGGCACTATTCATAACCTTGACCAGATTTAATGAGAAACACACACAAAAAAAACAAAGAAATCTAAACAAATTAAATGGACCTATTCTTTCACTGCACTAGTTGTGCCCCAAGGAAGTCTTATATTTCTTTATTATTAAAAATGCCAGCAATATTTTGCTTGTGAAGAGTATAAATTTCCCCTCCTACTTTTCCGTCTTACCCAAAACCCCTCAATGCATATTTATGAGTTACAGGCAGACTTAATTTTTGCTTTTCAGTATTATAATTCTGAAATCCAAGGTAGCATTTTGCTAAATAGAGTTTGTATGTGTATGATTGTTGAGAATTCACACACAAAAAATAAAAACACAATTAAAAAATATTCTTGGGATGATTCTTCTGTTGTGGGTGACCTTCTGAAGTAGAAATGAAAAGTATAATCAAGACATTAAGCCAAGTTTCTGCTCCTATTAACTTTATGCTCTTTCACCCTGAATAACATAATCTATAAGCTATTTTATTATTCTCTTCTTTCTCTCTTTCACCCATCCCTAATTTTGAAAAACATCAGTAGTTCTAACTCAGAAAATGTTATGTGATGAAAGTAAAATAAAATTTCTATTCAGTATCCAAATTATTCCAAAGAGCCCACGTTAATTTCATGAATAGAAACATTAAAACTTCTTTCACAATTAGAAAAAGCTTGTAAATGGAGAAGACTGAATTTCAGAGCTTAGTGAGTATTAGCTGCACAGGTGGGCATCTGTTTTCTCAAGTCTTGAAACAGATTATAATTTTTCTGAAAGGACAGTGAGACATGAAGTTATTATTTAACATAGAAAAACACTAAAGCCTGAGTTAGACCTCTGCTTCTGTTCTTTTACCTTAGTTCTTAGCCGTTTAATGCCCTTTTGTTTTCCAGAGAGGAAAGATAATTACTGATTTCTGTAAGTCTTGCCATGACAAAACTCATCAAATTAATGAGCAGTACATGTTACTGAATATGCATGCATAAATGGGTATAAATTTTAGAATCTTTGATAATTCAGTCACATTTTATGTAAATAGTAGATATGTTCACTTTAACTCACAATTCATCTATTCACTTACTCAATATGCTTGTTTTCTCACTGCCTATGTGCTGGATGCTGATCTAGTCCCCAAAAAGAAAAGGGAAAACTTAGATCCTGTCATCAGGAATCTCAGCGACCTTAGGAAACAGAAAAATCCAGATTACAAACAGGACAGTGCACAGCAAAAAGGAACAGACAGGAAGGGTAAAATCACTCATGTGATGGCGATGGTGATGGAGAAAGAGAAAGGAGAGGGTCCAGGAGAAGCCGCTGCAAAAGGAGCTAAGGACTGACCCTCCTCCTGATGTGTCAATGTGACTTTGCAGAAATAAGGAGCAAGCATGCCAAGCAGAGGGAAGCACACAGGCAAAGCACAGAGTCTGCCAAAATGAGATGCTTCAAAATAACGTAAGTGGCTCTCCCTGGTGAGGGAGATTACACGTGTGAACAGGATACACAGGCGACAGCAGGAAGCCAAAAGCAGAGAGGGGCTGGATCACCAAGGGCACTGTGTCACCTAGGAGGTCGGAGCTTTATCCAGTAAGAGTAAAAAATGCAAGTCTCATGGTGCCTTGTAAAGATATACAATTACTATATCACAGTTCAAAACTTAGATACTACCAAAGGATGTTTCTAAAGGAAAACATAATCACACGTGACTTTTAGCAAGATCACACTAAAACTGTCAAAGATGGGTTGGAAATGAGCAGGGCTAGATGCAAGGAGACCAGCAAGGATTATTATGATAGGAAACTATCATAATAATCCTAAAGAGGATGAGAATTTAAGCAGTGAATGGAGAACAGAGTTGTCTGATATGGACAGAGGATCATTAATATCTAAGCTAATAGATTTATGTACAACTTCTCTTCCATGAGAAACCCAAACTAGAAGTAAAGAGCAAAATAAAAGATGGTTAATAAGAAACAAGGAGTTAGATCTTTTACAAATTGAAAGGGGACCAGAGATGGGGTGGGGGAGAGAAAGGGGATGAAAAAAGAATCAAGGTGTGCTGTGTACATGTACCAACTCCCCACGAGGAATATAATCCATATGTACTGCAAGCGTGTACTGAAAAATTAAAAAAAAAAAAAAATTAGGTAATATGATTTGATGAGCAATGAGATGCAAAAACTGAGCCAAAGTGAGCTGGGAAGAAAGGCTCCGGATGTGGATGGCAAAGGAGAAAGTGATGCTGTTCCCGGAAATAACGAATGCCTGAGGAGAAGCAGGGAGGGCCTGTGCCCTGTGCAGTCTGGGGAACCAGCAGGACTTCGCCGAGGCTGAGCAGCCGCGGCAGTCAGGAGTGCAGGACGGCGCCAAACAGTTTGTAATTCAAAGAGTAACAGGGAATGAGAGGAGCCTGCCAGGTAAAGTGAGATGAGAAGGGTCATGGGAAGACAAACTAGGAGGCATGGGAGGAGACAGACGGAGTGCAGACGAGGGAGAGGAGACAGGGCGACGTGGGAGACGAATGAAGCAATTAAACTCTCCACTAGCGTCTCTCTGCACCGTCAGATAATGACATTTTCCAAGAGTTATTTATAAGTCCTTTATTCTTCAAGGCACAGTGAGTTATGAACCTTTTCTAATTGGAATCTGATCTTCTCTATCATTCTACATTTAAGACTAATCAGATTTACAAATGAGTAAAAAGAGTTGAAACGAGCTTGGGATGACGGTTTTATTGGTACTCCGGTCACTTTAATAAGGAGAGTGCACTCCTACCCCTCGTCATCTCCACCCTGCTTGGCTACGTAATCCCAGCGCAGACTTTAGCCCAGGGCCCTGCAGTCACCTGTGAAGGCATCCTTGGAAAACAGTGGTGCTACGGATAGAATATTTGTGTCCTCCAACATTCTCGTATTGAAGACCTGGACACCAATGTGATGTATTTGGAGATCGGAGCCTTTGTAAGTAATTAGAATTACACGAGGTCATAAAGGCACCCAGGATGGGGTTGTTGCTCTTCTGAGACATCACAGAGCTTTCTCTCTCTTTCCAGGCACTCGCACCAAGGGGTCACGGCAGAACACAGAGAGGTAGCTGCTCCCTGTAAGCTGAAAGAAGAGCTCTCAGGATGAAACCACCTTGCTGGCTCTTGATTTCGGACTTCCCACCCTGGAGAAACTTGAGACACAAATGTCTGTTGTTTAAGTCATCCAACCTTCAGGACTGTGTGCTACGGCAGCCAGAACAGACTAAAACAAAGCAGCGCCCCCACCTGTAACTGCTCCTGTCTGTCATTTGCTCGCTGGATTGCCCTAGTAGTCATCAATACCTCTGCCAGCTCCTGCTCGGCTTCTGTCATCCCCACTCCTTCTGGAGATGGATGCTTTTTTAGGAACTACAGAAAAGTAAACCTTACCTGAGTCAAACCGCACTGAGGGAATATTCAAGGATAGCTGGATAGGTGTATTGCTGATATCTATGGTTTATTGAATGCTTAAAATTTTCTTTTTTCTGGACCAATTTTTCACCTTGAATCTGGTAATCAGAATGACTGATCTGAAAACAATATGCAATATAAGAACTATTGTTGAACTCCTGCTGTCTTGTATGGTGAAGCTCTGCATCATTTCCAATGTTGTTGTTGTTGTTTTAACTTGTTACTGTCTTTGATTGTTGGATCAATCTTACATTCTTATGTCTGGTGGACTGAGCAACTTCATTGAAAAGAACAGTATGTAATGCAGCAACCATTAGGTAAATGATAGGTAATACCTATCATTTTCTTTTGAGGTCATGTACTGCTTTTGTTGTTTATGTGTTGTTTTGATTTTGTCTTCATTGTTGTTTTGTTACCTTTTTAATTTTTAAAATAAAAAAAAGAAAGAGATTGCAAATTGTACTACTTATGGAGAGCCATGTATATTCATGGGATACCATGCACATCAGGGCAAACACATCTACCTCATCAAGCATTGATCACTTATTTATTTATTTTGGAACCCATCCTAGCTTTTGAAATAGAGTACGTGGTGCAGTGCTGTTACCTACGGTCACCCTACAGTGCGGCCGCTCACCAGAACGCCTCACTCCTACCCACGACCGGTCTCTCACTCTCTCCTTCTGCCTTCTTTTTCTCTTCCCTCCTCCATCTCTGGTAACCAATACTGTACTCTCGACTTTCATTTCTCCTGCCACTTGTTTTTTTCTTTTAACACTACTTTCTAGTTTAGAAAATATGTCCAACTATAAAGTAGATCCCGGTGCAGACCATAACTATTTAACTTAAGATCTCAATATATCAACACTGGATCCAAAGTCAATGAAATACAGTCAACAATCAAGATAAATGAAAGGAAATTATTCATTACACATCCTGCCAACTCTTAGGTCCTTGTAGCCAAAGTAAATAACAGAGACCAACATCTAGGCAATGTAAGAAAGGAAAGTCTGCTGGCAGGAAGGGAGAGATACCAGTGGAAGGAAAATGGCAGAAGTCTAATAAATGCTAGGCATCTGCCTATTATTTCATTTAATTCCCATAACAAGCACATAAGGTGCTCACTAGCAGTTCTGCCTTTCCGTATATGAGTAAACTGAGGCTTAGCGGGTTTAAGTAGCTTGACTAGGTGGCAAAAAAGTCACATAATCCAAATTCAAACCTAATTGACATAACTGCTAAGTATTAAGCATGGAGACTGAGTTCATCTAACCCTCATTTTCAAATCATAATCGCGTGAAGAATTGGGATGTGGATGCCAGGAGAGAGGAAGCTCAGACACCTCCTCAAATAGTGAGGGACGGCACCCTGGTGGTTTACTCAGTGGCTGTGTGCCCTGGGAGGAGCAAAACACAGAAACGGGGTCCTACCCCTCCCCCACAGTTGGACTCCCAGATCTCTAGCTCTGTTTGTCATTTTATACATCTTGGTTCCTAAAATTCATTTTATCAGTTTCTCAAACAAACAAACAGAAAAGGTCAGTCCCTTTTCCAGAAGAAAAGGTAGCTGTGCTGTTCTCCACACTACTATCTCCTGAGGCACTTTCAGAAGCAGGTTAGACCTCCCACCCCTATACCTGCACCACCTGGAGGACTCAGCATCTCAGGAGAGGCAGCTCTTCTCTCCTTGCAGGTCCCACACACTCCCTTTCACCTTAGAAACCACAAGTTCATCTCAGGGGCGGTCTCAGTTTGGGTTTCCGCACTAGCAGACCCTGAGAAGAGAATTCTAGTAAATATGGTTGGCATGGGGAGTGACCCCAGAAAACACAGATGACAAGGGAGTTAAAAAAAAAAAATGAGGCCAGAAAGAGAAGAAAACTGATAAAATGTGACTTTTTAAGTGAGCAAAGCTCTGGAGCTCAGAAAAAATATTCCTCAGCGTTTATTTCCCCTTGGGATGAGGGAGTCAAGAGGATACTTGGACACTACTGTATTCATAGAGGGGTTTCTGGATTTCCTAAAGCTTCCAATGGTCCGTGCCCAGTCTTCACAAATAGCATCAAGCAGAGATGCCAGTATTGGTGGCTGAAAGGTCAGACAGCTTATACCACAGTGGTGAGCCCAGAGAGGGGTGGGAGAGCACAAAAAGTACCTGCTTCAAGGGACTGCTTTCCCATCATTCCCAGAAAGGCCTCCGCATGGATAATAACTTTAAGAAATGCACGTTTGGAGAACTTTGACTCATTCAAAGTTAAGTCAGATATAAATATGCTCCTTTCACAAGGATTGGATTTACCCCCAAAATTATTCTCAATTTCTTTCTAATGATGTTGAAGGGTTCAAAAGATCTTTTGTATTTGGCTGAAGATAAATAGCAAAGTAGGGGTAGGGCAAGAGACGAGAAGCAGGTCAAGAGGAAAGAGGTTAGACACAGACATAAATACAGAGAGACACAGTTCCCTTCCTATTTTTATATTTTCTTTTGTTCCTTTTAGCTCAGTACAGTAGAAGTGGCAAGCTCATTAGAAAAAATAACTGAGCTTCAGTAAGTTTTTGGTAAAATGCTAGATAGAAATAAGCAATTTTTCAATCTTCTTTGAGCCTCTTTCTTGCTGTTTTATATAAAGAAGATAATAATAGTTATCTCGTGGGGTTATTGTGAGAGTAAGTGTAAAGTGCCTGAAACACTGGCGATTCCCGTTTGAATTCAGCAAACACTGAAGCGCCTGCTAAGGAACAGGTGCCAATACGCATCTCCCTCAGCGCCATGCTGGAGCCGGGGCTGGTGAGGGTAGGCTGCTTCTCACAATTGCCAAATACAGTGTTGCTTTCAGACCCGGTGTGTCTCCACTTACAGATCTTACGTGGCCAATCTTTTCTCTGGATTCTCGACAATATATTTGTTCTATTGCCAGCACAACAATGTATAATAAGAAACAGAATTTGTTGAAGGAAAATATACCTTCCTCATTGGCAATCGCCTACTCTGCATCAGAATAAGCAGTACACACTTGAACTGTCTAGAGAAGGCTACATGTATTTTATATCATTCCCTTCTTGTTAATATCACAGCTTCTTCCTGCTTTCCTAAAATGATAAGATCCCACCCTTGCAGGGTGACTGACATTTTATTTGGCCATAAAGTGGATTTCTGTCTGGTCCTTTTCTTTTTATTGCATATTACTTTGTCTTTGGAAGTAAAAACAATGTTTTTATTAATCAGCTTTTGGATATACACTTTATGTCCAATAAAAATCACTCATTTTAAATGAACATTTTGATGAGATTGGACAAATGTACAGTCATGTAATCTCCACTATCACAATGACATAAAGCATTTCTTTTACCTTAAAAACACTCTCTTTTGCAGTCAATAACTTTCCTCTAAACAAATCCAAATCACAGATTTACTATACATTATTTCATAGTGAAAGAATCTATAGTTTTTCTTTCTTCTTACCCTTAGCATACTTTTGGGTTCATCCGTGTTACTGCACATAGTATTACATTGTACAGAAAACTCAAATTTTCCCTCCATTTACCAGGAGATGGAATATTTTATCCATTTGCCAGTTATTTAGCCTTAATAAATAAAGCTTTTATGTTTCATGTGCATATATGTGTAGACATATGCTTTCATTTTTATTAGAAACATACATGGAGACTGCCGATTATGTAGTTCAGTGGCACAGTACCTTCCTGGCAAGTGTGAGGTCATGAGTTTGATTCCTGGTACCAAAAATAAAAATAAAAATAAAAATATACATGGGGCATATGGAAAACTTACGTAAATGTATGTAAAACTCATCTTGAAAGTCCCAAACTCTTTCCCAATCTAACTATCCCATTTTGTATGACCCTACCAACTATATATGTAGATTCTATTTACTCCACATCCTTAATATTTCTTGATATAGTCAGGTTTTTAATTTTAGCCATTCTACTGGGTGTGTGGTAGATCACATTGCAATTGGAATTTGCATTTCTCTGATGACAAATAATATAAATGTCTTCATTAAAATGCTTGTCATTTTTACTGCTTCTTAGAGAAGTATTTTTGCAAATCTTTTGTCCTTTTTTATTGTTATTTGCTTTCTTATTATTGAATTGAACATGTAGTCTATATATTAAGAATTGAGAACTTTATCAAATAGATCTTTGATGACTGTGATTACAGTCAGAATCAATGAACAACTGTTTACTTTTGTTGTAATCTAATCATATTTAGAGTCATATTTATGAAAATTTTATTTATTACTGTTATGATTTGTGTATTGATGTCCCCCAAAGCCTCATGAAGTCATGGGGGCTGTGCTTTTCAGAGGTAGCTAAATCTAGACTTTGTAATTGATTCATGGTCCAATGCCAGGATTAACGGTGTGAGTGCTACACCTTCCCTAGGGCAGGTAGCCTGCATAATATAAAGAACAGAAAGAGGATGACTCTCTGCCTCTTGTTGCTTTTGCTGCCTTTTGATACCATGAACTGTCTTGATACCCCCTCTGTCATGTGCCACCCTGCCTTGGAACCAGCCAATAATGGACTGAAACCTCTACAAACTGTGAACTAAATAAACCTTCCCCTTTTAACTTTGGGTGTCAAGTATTTTATCTCAGCAACAAGAGAAAAGTAGCTAAGACAATTCCAAAACTGGTCACCAAGATTTTTATCTTAGATATTGTCTAAGAATTTTTTACTTTTGCCTATATTAGGTCTGTGTTCCCTTATGAGTTAATTTTTGTGCACGTTGTGAGGGATTTTAGTAGTACATTTTGCATATGGATATCCAATCAAACTGTTTCAGCACAATCCTTTAAAAATTATTTCAGTACTTCCATATTTTTAAAAGCCCACATATTTGAGGTTCTACTTCTGTACTCCCTTCAATTCCATGGATTTAGGTATTTATACCTAAGCCAATTGCATAAATTTGGCAACTGGCTTTAAGACTCAAAATCAAGCGGTTTAGTTCCTTTAATTTTCTTATTATTCAAAATTATTTAACCAAAATCCTGTGCTTTTATATATAATTTTTAGAAAAAGCTAATCAATTTCTGCAAAATCTTTCTGTGATTTTTATTGGAACTGAATTAAATCATTAGGTCAATTTAGAAGAATAGACATCTTAATATTAAGTCTTCTAGTTCATGAAAATGGTGCATTCCTCCATTTATTTAGCTGTTCTTAATCTTTTTCCCCCTTCCTTGACCACTCATAAACCTCTAACTGAATCCTTGTATGTAGTGGAATTGGTTAGTATTTCTAAAGCAACGATATATAGTACAGGTACTAGTCATCCTTGCCATGTTCTTAATCTCTGTAAAAATGTCTATAGTATAATTTTGATCTTAACATACTGGCTTTAGGACTAGGATACATGCATTTATAATGTTAAGAAAATGTCCAATTCTTAGCCTCATCAGTTGTTTTCTAAATCAGAAAAATTCATTGCATTCTGTTGAAGGATTTTTCAGCACACATAGAGAGGATCATGATTTTTTTTTCTTAGATATACTTACTTACATGGCTACTGTTTTAATTATATTTCTAATACTGAGTAAAGTATATCTTCATGGAAAACATCCAGCTGATCATGAATTGTTATTTATTAATGTGGAATTGGATTCTGTTTCCTAGTATTCTATTTAATCTGCTTCCAAAAGTATTCATTTAAGTATTCAAAGTTGTATTGGGCTCCTGCTTTGTTCTTGTTCCCCCAAATTACTTTTGCTATTCTGGGTCTCTTCCCACTCCATATAAATTTTAGGATTCTTTAGGAGACCCAAAGAACTCCCCCAAAACCTCTCAGAGTTAATAACCAACTTCACCAAAGTAGCAGGATACAAGATCAACAGAAAAATTCTAAGCATTTGTGTACACCAACAGTGAATGGGATGAGAAGGAAATTATGAAAAAAATACCATCCATAGTAGCTCCCAGAAAAATGAAATACCTAGAAATTAAACTAACTAAGGAAGTGAAATAGCTCTGCAAAGAAAATTACAGTACTCTGAAAAGTGAGATTGAAGAGGACTTCAGAAAATGGGAAGATATCCCCTGCTCCTGGATAGGCAAAATCAATATTGTCAAAATGGCCACACTTTCAAAACTGTTATATAGATTCAAAGCAGTTCCAATCAAAATATCAGCAAGTTTCTATCTTACTGGTTTGGTGCCAAATGATGGCTCATAGTAAGTTCAAATTCTGCTTTCAAATCCAAATTCCTGGGCAAGAGACTTGCTAATGCAGGATGAGGCAATCGTAGTACCCACTCTTGGACCAACCAAATGCAGCTAAGATGGAAAAAGTCATTTGAACAAAAAGATAATTATTTTGAAACTGTATACATGAAAGAGCTAGCTAGGAGTGTGGGGACAGAAAGCCTTCCTGAAGAACAGGAATGCCTTTTCATCTGACAGTCAGACAAAATAATTGTCTGTTAAAATTTTAAGCAAATGGAAGGTCCCATTAATTGCACATCACTGAATCTACCTCCTTAAAAAGCAAAGTAAGAAGAAGTTGTATCCTACTAATAGCCAAAAACATCAACAACTTTGCTCCTTCATTTCCATATCTAAAACCCTTCTCTGTTTCAAACAGCTTTTTTCCTCACGCAGCACTTTTTGTTCGCTAGCAGTCCTATGAAGCATGGCTCTCTCGCTCAATAATCTTTCCCCAGCTATCACGTACTTCCCCAATCTGCTTCTTGCCACTTTGCAGCTTGATTTATATATTGTATTCCTTGGTCTCTTGCTTTTATTTTTTTCTATTTTAAAAATTAAAAAACAAAACAACAATGAAGACAAAATCAAAACAACACAAAAACAACAAAAATGATACATGACCTTAAGACAAAATGATAGAAATTTACAATGGTTGCTATATTACATACTGTAATCTTCAACAAAGTGACTCAGTCCATTAGACATAAGAATATAAGATTGATCAAACAATCAAAGACAGTAACAAGTAAAAAAAAAAAAAAAATTTAAAAAGCATTGGAAATGAAGCAGAGCTTCACCATACAAACTGGTAGGAGTTCAACAATGGTTCTTATACTGCGTATTGTTTTCAGATCAGTCATCCTGACGACCAAATTCAAGTGTGTAAAATTAGTCAAGAAAAAAGAAAATTTTAAGCATTAACTGTTCCTCTCAATAAACTACAGACATCAACAATACACTTATTCCAGCTATCCTGCTTTTATTATTTAATGAATATGACTCATACCACTTTCCAAATTTCAAGCTCCTTATATAAGTAATAATAATAGCTCACAGCACTAATAATTAAAGATTACTTTTCTTCTATTCTGTGCAACTTATAAGAGAAAGCTGTGCATAGTCTTAATGATTATATTTGGGTACATCTTCTTAGGAAGATGAGATTGAGCATTACTTACACAAAGCATACCGTTCATCCCAAACCAAACAGACCAAATAAATGTCAAGATTGCTGATTCTTTCTGGGACATGCACTGAATAATGTGCTAACAAAATTTCTCAAGGCACTAAAATAATATATGAAGGAAAGATCTCAAACGTTCTTAAAATATGTCAGCACTTGGTGTCCTATAAAATAATTACTTCACCTTTTTTCTCCCTGCTTAAATAACTCTCAAAAAAAATAAAAAAAAGTTCAAGAGATTTACAGGAAAAGAACATTTTTTCAATAAAACAATAGAAGTTTGTGATTCATCCAGATATGTAAATCTGAGACTTGTCAACTAAAGTGTGAAAGAATTATAAGTCCAGTTCACAAATTTGCATCAACTGAAATGATGATCACTTTGACTTTGTGAACAGTAACAGTTCTAAAGCATATTTTAAAGGTATAATAACTAGAATCTGACTAACTCATGGTAAAATATTCCACAAAGAACACCTTATTTGGAGAACTTGTTATGAAGATTTTTGCATTAGTATATTTATCTTTAAGATGCAGAAAATGCTCCGAGAGTGGTAGGAACTACCCTTTTGTTTTGAAAAGGCAATTTCTTCTTCCATATTCACATAAAATATTTCTTGAATTTAATGATTACAGTTTTCTTACACTTGTAGAGTTCAATAAAGTTGAACAGCGCTTTCTTGTGTAATGTTCATAACTTCTCACTCCTTTCACAGTTAAAGAGTAAAGTTTTCAAAGCTTCCCCAGCTTGCCCACAGTAGATGGGGTAATTAATCTGAATCACACAAATTCCAGGTCAGTGAAATGCAAATATATGTAATTTTACTTTATTTTTTCTTGCCTTTACTCAAGAGGAACGCATACTCCTTGGGCAAAGACTAGAAAGAAGAAATATTGTAAAAATATTTCACTTCGGGATTAACTCCTTAAATTCTTAAAGATGGTGTTTATGAAGGACTGGGGAGGACCTCCATTCCTGCTAATTTTGACTGAATTCAACTGCAATGTGAAGTCTGTTGTTTCTTTTCTTGTGTTTGTTCTTTCAATTGGATGTAAAATACACTATTTTTATTTGATAAAATAATGACCTTTTCCACATCTATCTAACAAAAGCAGATAATTGAAACCAAATTGATTGTTTGAAGTTCCACCCAAGCCCTTCTCCTTCCTATCTCCTGCAATTGCTCCAGCAAAGAAATGTTTTTGGAGGAAATTAGATTCCCTGTTTGCATAAACCAAGGTATTCAGCTGACGACTGTGAAGGTCCAATTAACTGGTCTACCAATATGGCTAAAATGATGTAACAGTCATGTTTGTAGCCAATTAGGTTTATATTGATTGAACACTCCCTTTTGTAACCTCTTGTAAGGTCAAAACCAAAGTACAGAACCATATTTCATAGGCTAGAAGCAGAGGCTAAGGGGATAAAAGAAGAAAGATGGCTAAATTATAATATGAAATGCATAAATTCTCATTTATATGTAAGCATAAAGGGACAATTATTTGCACAAATAAAATTACCTCTATTTTTAGGACACTTGCTATGAATGTCAATACTATTACTACTTTGCTATGGAAATGATATGACTAAGAGACAAATAGGAAAAGCTGAAGGGATAGAGTTGGGAACAAGTAGATCCACATCCTACTGACAAATCTACTGCCACTGAGTCACAGCTTCTCTGAATGTAATTTTTCTTATCTCTACAGTAAAAACTATGCATAATTTCTCTCTGTGTATAAAGCCTTCAGAGAATGCAAAGAAATATAGATATAGTTTCCTATTCCAACGATTTACAACACAGTTGACAAAACAAAGTAACTCATGTAAAAACCAAAAATAATTATTGGTAGGTTTTGCTCTGACAACAGATATCAATTTGTTGTTCTTCAGAACAATCCAAAGTAGATATTATTATTTTACTTTACACAAAACAAAAATTAGGCACAGTCTAATTAAGAAGCTTTTGCTTAAAACACAGGGTCAGCTTTCAAGCCCAACCCACTTTAAAGCATGTGCACTTCACTACAATGTGCCATCATGCCAAAAATGCTATATACTCAAAGAATGGAAAGGAAGGATAATGAAAGAGAAAGCTGTGTACCAAGGGTTGGCTGATATTGAGGTGACAAGACAAGATTCTACATTGCAAGAGGATGATGAGCAAGTCTTGAAGGGTGGGGAGTGTTGGGTGGACACTGGAGCAGAGGACAGCAGCCGAATGACACGCAGAATGAAGGTGGCAGCACATTTGTATGGGGTGGTGGAGGAGGAGAAGAGGGGGAGCCACAGGAAGAGTTAAGACTGCACAGGTTCCCCTGAGAACCAACTTTAACACCCGCCAAGCTCCCTGATGGACAGACGGACAGCTCTGTTCACCTGGCCCTCTACAGGTTAGTCTCTAAAGTTAGGCTTTGTTCCTTTCAAAAAGCCTCTGAAAAGCAAGCAAGGACTCAGATCATAACCGCCTTATCCTAAGACCCCAGTCACAGCCTGAGCGGCCTAGACAAAGCCTCTGTATGACTGAGAAGTGCCCTCCCCGGATGTGCACAGGTCTTAGAGATCAGAACACAACTTTGCATGATTGAGAAGGAGCAACCTGGGCCAAAGAAGCTTCATTTGTGCAACAAGCTGATCTCAGCCCCAAGCATACTCTCCAGCACAAGGGCACAACTGCTCAACACCGCACACACCAGCTCCATCCCAACATATGGCCATGTCCTGTGGAACCATCTTTAAAATTCACAGACATTCATATAATTTTTCATGATTATAAACATTGTTTATGCTCAAAGGTGAAAATTATCATTCCTATCTGCTGATTTCTAGAAAGAAAGTTGTACATACTTGAAAAACAATTATATCTATAATATGTCAAAATCCAGTGATTGTAACTCTGGTAACTATTAAATAGAATGAATTAATTAATATTTCTTTGAAGCTAAGTTTTGGCAATGAAAGTACGCATTGTGCATACTTAAGGTATGCATTTATGTCTGGTAGAAAATAATTAACTTTGAGGTGGCAGCAAAAATTTTAAAGAATAGCCAGAAAGATTGACAGAGGAAAGAGAATTTACCATCCTACAAGAACGTTAGATACATGTCTTTTTTTTTTCTTTTACTTTATCACTGAAAAAGAAAAAAAAAAAGTGTTCATTTCAAAATACAGATTTTTCTCAAGCCAGAATGAATGAGAGTGTTGGGAGGCGGGGTGCAGCTGCCACCATCCATTGAAGGAAGTCACACAATGAAGAGTTTCCTCTCTGAGGGCACTATCCCTCTGGGAGAAAGGGAAAAGAGATGGCTCAAGCATCCCCAGGTTACTCTGAAAGTTTACTGATGAGACAAATTATTCCATGTCTTTTGGGTTGGAGCCAGCAAAAGTGTGAATCAAAGGCCAGAGCGACAGTAAATGAGTCAGTCCTCTGCACAGGAAAAGAGTCATCACCAGTCCTCCATCATCACAAGTAATACAGGAGAATCACCTAAAAGCTTGTAAAAATGGAGACTCCCAGTCCAAACCCATGGACAGCGTGACTCACTGGCTCTGGAGAGAGACATAATCTGCACCTGAAACATTCTTGCCCACATTAATAGCAGCAGAGTCTGTTGCAGCACTTTTACAGCTCATACTCCATATTAGAAACACCACACAACTCAGTGATTTCAAGGGGGACAGCTAACAAAATAATGAATATTGATGCATAAGGCAGTATTTAATTATGTATTGTAACCAATACTATTACTATCAATCATTGGATTGAAGTTCTAGTTACATACTCATTTTAAAAGTAATAAGATGTTTATGGAGGGAAATGTCTTGGTTTAACTAGATCCAATGAAAAATTTAAGGAAGTTATTGAACATACCAGGTGCTTCACATCTTCTAATGGTTTCTCAGTGTAGTGAAAACCATACCTTTAAGTGATTCCCAAAACTGTATTAGTCAGGAGAATTTGCCATTGCAGCAGAGACAGAATTTAAGGCTTTACAATTTCACATCTTATCTAAGATTGGAGTTATATTTTTAAATTTATAGCCACTAAAAAGTTTTGCCTCTCCCCAGATCTGCCGGCTGCAAATAGACTATGTTCACTGTAGTGCATGAACTAATGGTCACCTGGAAACACCCAGTTGAACTGAATCAGCCTGGCGGTGCTAGGTGTGCAAGGCCCACCTGAGGGTTGTTGCCAACAGCATAAAAAGGAGAACTGGAGGGGAAGATGCTGGCTCTGTTGATTCTCCTGGAGAAGCTTGTCATGCTGGTTTTCCTGATATGAACTCAACTGTTCTCATCATAGGAAGAGCTCTGGTCCTTGCTGTTGCTAAGGATGGCTGCGGTTCTTTTCGGGAGAGCTCTGGTCATACTTTGAGCATCATGTTCTGGCTCCAGTGCAGATCCCTCAGCCTCCTGGCACAGATCCTTCATCCCACTGGTACAGACTTTCTAGATTCCACCACTGACCTTTGGGCCTTCCCAGTGCAGATCCTTGACACAGACTTGCATGGGACATTGTTGTGGGTTCTAGGGCACCAGCTGGACTCATTCAGGACATTGCCACTGGCTCTAGGTCTTCAGGAGGATTCATGCAGGACACTGCCATGGGATCCAAGCCTCAGCTGGATTCTTCGGGTCTCTAGTGCATGGACAGATCCTCTGCATTCTTCTGCACTTGACACTTTGGGTGAATATTATAAAATAATCCTATAAATTCTATGTCCTGTATTAAATTTATTCCCCTGTAAATACTGACTACAACAGTCGCCTTCTCTATTAATTCTTTTTTTAAAAAAACTCAAATACATTTATCTTTAACTTATATATAAAATCATAAAATTGTGTACATCAATGGAATAATATGTGATGTTTTGATACATGTACATATTGGATAATGTTTAAATCAAGGTAGACATACCTATCCCTTCAAATGTTGATCATTTCCTTTGGACAAGACATTCAAAATTCTTCTGAGATATGGAGTATATATTGTTATCTATAGTCACCCTACTGCACAACAGCACACCAGAACTTATTCCTATCTCAACTGTGCTTAAGTACCCATTAGTAAACCTTTTTCTGTTCATCCCTTCTCCTACTCTCCTCAGCTTATGGTAAGCACAATTATGCTTAAAACCTGTATCTTATCAGCACTTTTAGATGCCATATATGAAAGAGATCATGTGGTGTTTGTGTTTCTCTGCCTGGTGTACTTTACTTACCATCTGATCTTCAGTTTTACTCAAGAGAACACAAATGATAGGACTTCATTCTTTTTATGGCACAATCATATTCCATTGTGTATCTGTATCATATTTTCTTTATCCTTTTATCAGCAGATGGGTACTTAAGTTGTTTCTCTTTCTTTGCTGTTGTAAGTAGTCCTACAATCAATGTGGGAATAAAAATATTTACTTGTTATGCTCCCCATCGACTCATCAATTTCATTTCACTGGATGCATACCCAGTAGTGGGATAACCTGATCACATATATAATATTTCCCTTTCAAATTTTTTGAGGTGTCTCCATACTGTTTTGCATAATGGCTGTACCATTTTCATTTCAACCAACAGTGTATAAAGGTTTCTTTTTCTCCACATCATTTCCAGGGCCTGTTATATTCTGTCTTTTGATAATCACTATTCTTACTGTAGTGTAGTGGTGTCTCATTGCAATTTTGATTTACATTTTCCTGATTAATAATGCTGAGAATTTTTCATGTACCTGTGGCCAGACCTTCTTTTGAGAAATGTCTATTTAGGTTTATTGCCCATTTTTAATGTAGCTATTTGTTTTTGACTTTTACTATTTTTTGAGTTCTTTCTATACTTTGGATGTTAACTCTTTGTCAGGTATATATTCTACAAATAGGTTCCTCTAGGTTGTCATCTCTCTCATGCTTGTCCTTCTTTGATGTACAGAAGTTTCTTAGTTTGATGTAATCCTATTTGTCTATTTTTGCTTTCGTTTTCTAGGTTTTGGAGTCTTGTCCAAAAACAATGAGGCTCCTTCCAATATTCTAAAACAGTCCCCCTATTTTTTCTTCTAGTATTTTCATAATTTCAGGTCTTACGTGTAAGCCTTTAATCCATTTTTCTTGATTTCTATAACTGGTGAGAGATGAAGATCTAGTTTCATTATCCTGTGTGTCAATATTCATGACCATTTATTGAAAAGAATATTCTTTCTTTTACAGTCATTCTTTTTTTTTTTTTTTTTTTTGGTTTTTCTCCGGTACCGGGAACTGAACTCACGACCTTGCTCTTGCCAGGCAGGCACTTTGCCGCTGAGCTAAATCCCCAGCCCCTACAGTCATTCTTAATGAAAGAGCCAGTGTGAAGAGGGTGGAAAGATGTGGGTTCAAGCAACGAGCCACAAGCTTTGCAGTGGCCCGCATTTCTCTTCACAGAATGTTGAATAGAAGTCGTTACTTGGCAGGTTAGCACTTGAAATGCCACCATCTGACTGCTTTGATTAATTGTGGCACAGTGCTTTAGATGTACAGAAAGACGTCTATCTTATTTTGCGAGTGGCCTTCCATGGGCAGAGGAAATTAGCTTGCGCCAAGAGAAAGGTCTTGACATCATTAGCCAGTTCAGGTACTTCCTATTAAGTTTTATTATACTAAAATGGTAGATTTCAAAGGTGTTCTTTAATGTTATCATTTATGATAAGCTGTTGTTTGAAGAAAGAAAGAGCGGGCTGTGTTGGGAAACCTCAGCCAGGCAGCGCCTCTGCAAAGAAAGTCTGACAGAGCTGTTCTGTGGTCAGATTTGCCATTGCTCATCCAGGAAGGCACCCATGCAGTCTCAATCCCTTCTCCGCTTGGCTCACTGAAGATGAAACAACTCCCCCCCACCCCGGCAACTCATCCAGATTTCAATGACTGCATTCACTGCAGAGCCCAGGGAGGCATCACGTGGGTACCCTGCTTCTAGAACTTTTTATAACAATTTCAGTTCAAAATTATTACTAATTATAGTAGTAGTGGTATTATAGCAACTACACTTTCAGGTACAAACTATGTGTCAAGTGCAGTATTCAGTGTTATTCTTAATTCTCATAACAGTTTTATGAGATGGATATAATTTTTCCACTACAACCCTTTTATATGTGTAAGAACTGAGGTCTACTGGTAAAATTATCAGTTCAAGGTCAAACAGCCATAGTGCTAGAAATTAGGTTTGTCCAAGTCCATCATCCATGTTTTTACCTATCATGTATTCTGCATGATTACATTAACATGTTGAATGGGGTACAGTGAACTTATTCCAGACTAGCTGGGCCTTTTGTTAAACAGGCATCTGTTACACACAAGGGCACCGTTTCCTTCCTACACTCAGATATCCAGAAAGACAAACAAGGAAGTACTGGGAATGTCCAGAAAGACACCTCTGTGTGTACACACATAGCTGTGTGACCCAGATCATGGTACGTGAGTTTGGGAACAAGAAGACACAAGCACTCAGAATGTGGCTTAACCATCTCTATTGTCACCACATTGAATAAAGTGACCTGACATAAAAGGGAGAAAGACACACAGAAAGCAAGGGGTGTTAATTTGATTAGATCAGCCCAAACTGTGACAGTCTGGTTTTTGAGGGCTTTTTCCTCATGAAGAAACTTAATGCATTGGGCTTTGTGGTTGGCAGGTGGAAGACACCATATTTCCTAACAGTCCAGGGCTGCTCTGATCAAGGGTAGGGGCCGGAGAGTGGGTACAGGAACGCAGACAGCAGCCAACCCAATGATATTCTTATTTTTATCAAATTCTTCAAGCAAAGTGATTTCCAGAAAAGATCATGGGCCATATTATTGCATTAGCCTCTGGCAGGGTCAATTGCTTCAGAATTTATGTTAGGCAGATGATATTCCCTGTTATCAATTAAAATTTAGGGGTCTAGCGTTCAGAAAAGATGAAGCCTTTTATTTCCTGGAAGCCAATATGGAGTGGGGAGGAGTAACAGGAGTACAGCTTATCTAGAAAGTGACTGAGAACTAAAGTACATTGGAAGTGTGGGCAGAGAACACCACCTCAGAACAGCTATTCATTCCCAGCTACATCAAATCTGAAGCGGAAGAGATGGATATTCCAGGGCAGAGAGCCCTGGTGTGGAGACCAATCTTAGATGTATATCACAACTAGAAAAATAGTAGCTACTACACAGAGAACGTGCCGAGTTCTTTGTTGCTGAGAAGTATGCCTCAAAACAAAAATTTATAGGCCCATATATTGAAATATGAAAGGATTATATTCTACCTTGGGCACATAATAGTTGTGCTAGCTGTGGCAAGTTATTTTTAAACTTTATTTTATCATCTGTAAAAGTAAAGATAATGTCACACAAATACTCAACAAGTTAACAGTGAAAGAAAGTTTAACACGTAAAAAGCTCCCTGTAAAAATTAGTTACTGCTTACAGTCAAATAGGAATAAACATGTGAAGACTGGGTATGATCAGGATAGAATTCAAGGATGCACATGAAATCCTGTACTTTAAGCTAAATTACATGTAACTATTTTCATAAATCTTCACAAAATTTTTCATAGCTTGTGAGAGTCAATGGGTTGAAGGTACAGTATAGCTATTAGTAAAGACAGACAGCTGGATTGGAAGGCCATGGTGAATGCGAGCTGGATTAAACGGGCAAAACATTTAAGTTCTATGTCTCAGCTTCATTTTCTGTAAAATAGAAATGATAATAGAATCTACTTCATGACGCTATTGCGAAAAGCAAATGTGATAACCAATTTTCAGGACTTAGCCTATGTTTGATGTTTAATAATAACTTTAATTTTGTTGTTGTTGTCATGATCAATCCTTACCCTGTCAGGCAAGCAATAGAGATTTTAGGATAACATGCAGTGGAAAGCACAGATACACAGCAAACCAGCGTCTCTCTTCATCACACCAAATTAACTTGGCTGTGATGGCCGATTAAAGATCAAGCAACTTTAAAAAAATCAGTAAGCCTAAGTCAATGAATTATGTTAGTAGTAGTAGTCTGCGTGAGTAGAGGAGACAAAGAAGTTTTAAATTTCTAACTAGAAATAAAGGTCACTGCCACTCCAGTTCCACCACTCTCCTGCTGTCCAACAGGGACACACTCCATATAGAAGACGCCTTAGTAAGTTAGAAATACATGTCATTAAAGTTCACCAAGAGACAGCAATGTACTCTGAACCCAAGCACACCTAAGGAAGGCTTGGGCAACTTGGGTCAGGCTCCTGAGTAGGGAAACTAGTGTTCTAAGCATCTCACAGGAGGGGTACTTGTAGGCTTCAGTGGACGTTATTTGTCCTTAGTAGTACACATTTTTAATGGTGCAAACATATACAAGCATGACAAATGGGGAGCATGGAATGGTCATTAGGATTATAATATGTGTGTGGATAAGTCGTCAGAGTAGTCTCTGCAAGGAAAGGCCTATATAAATGCTAATATCCCCACCTCTTACTGGTAATAATGTGTCATCTGGCAGAAACAGTCCCTTAAGTGCTTTATGTTCTCTGCTGGAATCAAGTCATTAATCCCATTTATATAGTTAATGTGGAAGCTCTGAGTCCAAATTAAGGTCCTGAAGAAAAGTACTGGAATTAATGACAAAGGGGAATAATTTTTTCAGTACACCTACAACATTGCCTTGCTAAATAGCACTTTTTGACCCCAAACTTTACTTTGAATACTGAGTGTATCCACCACAAAGAAAATACTTAATAGCCTTACATCAACATAAGCTTTACACTGGTCAGCCCACACACTGCTAGGACCACACAGTCACTGCTCTCCTAAGGCATCGCTGTTCCAGTCAGAGCTGAGTCAGCTCCTGCACTGTGTCAGTGAACTAGAGCAGGAGCCTGCTGAGCCGTGCCACATTCACCCCCATTGACACATTTTTAGCCGGTGGCCCTCTCCTTCATGAGATGCAGCAGCATTTAATAATCAGATATTCTAGTGAACAGGAGGAGCAGAAGACATCCTAGCTATACCAGTGCTGGCTTTTCTGGCTCATTTAACAGACTTGAGGCTAGCTTGCCGTGGCTTTAAAATAGGTACTGAAGGAAGAAATATGCGTGAGATTATTTACATAACTATTTATGAGTATTAATAAATAAGTGACAGGAAGAAAGAGAGGGAAATGGGAGAAAGTGGAGGGATGAACAGAGGGACAGGCAGAGAAGGATATCCTGGAGAGTCACTGCTTTACTCAAGGGATTGGTAAACACCCAAGATCTCCTCTACCACAATTGCCTTTGTCTTCTGTTTCTGAGAGGCTCAGAGCAAAGGCCGTGGGCCTGAGCAATCAGCAGACTCTTCTGCAGCCAATCACCAGGGCACTCTGAGCACCAGAGAGAAGAGCAGCTTTTCACACCATTGTGAAGCACGTGCGGTGAGCACGGTTAAAGTTCACAGAGACACAGATGCCAAGTCTGACTTGTTGCTGTGCTTTTCACAGAGAACATCTCTGCAGAACCATGTTGTCCTTACTGTACAATTACAAGCCTAATTAGATCAAGAGGACATGGCAAAGGCATCTGATACAGCTTAAATAATCGTTGTAAGATATTCAGCCTGCACGCTGGGGGAAGGGAGTGCGTGGACTGCAGCCTGAGTGGTGTGGGATTCCTTCTCAACAAAAGTAGGCAGCCACATTTCAGAACAGCTTTTCTTCCTATTCTGTGCACAGCACATGGTGCAAGGGAGGGATAAAATTGTATCTCAAGTTCCTCAAGGTCCCAGCTCAATGTGCAACAGGAGAGCCCCCACTCTGGGGTCACATGCTGTGGTAGAAATAGATGGTCACAAACTAGTGTCCGAAAAAAAACACATTGCAGAGAATGAAAGATCATATGGGCAACAGTTCCACTAAGACAGCAGGCACAAACTATGACCATCCTAAGCAGACAAGGATAGTCAGTCATCCTGAGTACAAGACAGGTGCTGAAGCAGGGAGGGACACACAGGCTGCACCAGGCAACGCTCCCTGCTAGCTACCCTCTCCTTGGAAACCCTCTTAACTCTTTTTCTCAAAATAGAGAAAGAAGGGAGAGAGGGAAGGAAAGGGGGAGAATAGAAGAGATGAGGAAGATTAGGAAGGAGAAATATTAAAATAAATCAAAATTATTAACAATAAACAATACAGCCAGGGTTACAGATGAGTGGCACAGCACCTGCCTGGCAAGCACAAGGTCATGAGTTCAATTCCTGGTACCAAAAATAAATAAATAAGCAATATGGAAAGGTACCCAAAAAACCAGACAACAAAAATTACTGAAAATATCAGTAATGTGGAGCAAGGGAGATAACGTCCTCATCAGGTGAAAACCTTCTTTTTTCCCACATTTTTATATTTGAAGAATGAATAGGAGGAAGGATGGACAGGAAGATAAGATATCTCCATGAAGAAGGAATTACATGTTAGGTACTTTTAATAGATGAGGTGGAATCTAGTTTTACATAATACACAAAATAAAACTGAGACAAAACTAAAGAGAATGCTAAACCTCACATAAAGTTTTCATTACAACAATAAATAAGTAAATAAATAAATAGCAAGCTCCTATTTTCAAAGTCTCCGGGTCTCTATGACATTGCACACCCGACTCCCAATTCACTGGACTTCAGGCCTCTCTGGGAAGAATTCAGATTAAAGAGAAGTCAGTTTTGGGCTAAAGATGGAGGCAGCTTCAGGGTGAGTCTGGGGCATCCAAAGACAAAGCCTTGTGCAGGGACTCTCACGCCGCCCTGCTGCAGAAGGCAGCAGGATCAACCCAAAGGCCAGATGCAGAACCATCTTTCTAGTCACAGTTTTCCCACGAGGCGTGGCCACCGCAATTAACCAGGCAAAGGGCGGCCAGATGGGTGCTTAGCTGGTGTTTCTGCTTCACTGAGGACCCAGAAAAGCACATCGGTCCAGAGCGGAGGACGCTGTGCTGGGAGTGGGATACACCCGATTTACAAAAACTCAGCAAGGGGTTGAGGAAGAGCGAACTAATCCAGCGCTTACGTGAATTTACTCCTTCAGTTCTCACTAAGCCAGTATTACTTCATCTGAGGATTAAATGGCTCACTGCAAACTTAAAATGACAGTTAAATACTCATGGGTGTATGTGTGCGTGTTTGCAGATGTGTGTGTGTGTGTGTGTGTGTCTGCAGATGTGTGTGTGTGTGTGTGTTACAAGCCTCCCCATATCTCTATGCCACTCTTCCACCACCATCAACATTTAATAAATAAAATGATGAAATGGCCCCTCCCATCTCCTGCTACAGCCAGGTCTTCTAGTATAGAAAGTAACCTAAATGCTTGTGAAATGAAGTTTGGAGAGGCATGACCAAGCCTCTTTTCCAGAATTAAGTACTCAAGCAGTGACAGACATGTGGTTGTCTTTATGAAGTATTAGACAGGAGAAATCAAGCTTAATAAATCCATCACAGGGCCGAATGACTGTCCTGCCCCAAGCATCCAGTTACTGTCTATAGAAGTGACCCGCCAAGCTAGTTTCTACACCCAGAGGCCTCCCATAAAGGCAACAGAAAGGCCTAAATCCCATAGCCAAGTCCTCTCAAGGATCAAAGTGTAAACACAAAGAGCTAAAGTCTCTCTCTGCTTCTCACTTTTCTTGTCTTTAAAGCAGTGACCATCAGAGTGCAGACCTCCTATCACATTTATGACTCAGAAGCACAAGGACCTGCATAAACTTGCCTCTTGCAGTAAGTGGCTGGCACAGAGTGGGGACTCAAAGTATGTTTAATGTAAGAAAAGGCCATATGCTTTTGGTCATGGATGCAGCACCAGTTAAGTAACTATAACTTACTAAATAAATGCTTAAATTGTATATAAAAACATGCATTTGAGCTCGGAACATATCTAGATATATATGAAAGAACCATCAAATAGCTATGGTGTTTGTCCCAACTAGGCACCTCTAATATTTGATACAAAATTGACCTTTAAAATATTTGGCTCCAAGTATCCTGACATTGGCCTGTCCTGATTCTTCTGAACCTCACCTCAAGAATAGAGAACTCTGTTTCTTGACTAAACTCACAGCCAAAAAGGATAGATTTAGTGATGCTCCCCAATTCCTCTTCAAAAGTCCCTGTGTGAAGGAAAGTGACTCTTCCACTAGTCAGCACAAAGCCTCTCTGTGGAGTCCAGAGTTTTTTTAGGGACGAAAGTTTACTTTAGTTGTAGCTCTGAGACTGGAGAGGGAGAGGGAGATCAGGGGCATATAATTCAAATCAGTCTCTTCAAAGTGTAGCTGAAAGACCACCGTGTCAGAATCCCCTGGAGAATTTTGAGACTCACTCATCCAGCAGAAGTGATAAGCAATGAAAATCTCAGACAAGGAAAAGAGAATACAAATATGTGATCCATAAATTCTTCCCCACGATCCAAAGACTTGTATGTGATCATCCTTACAGATATCTCTGTCAATTCAGTCAAATGTGTTCTGGATACTTCCAGCCCCCAAACGCTTCCTGGCTTGTCAGTGTATACCCTGGGGATGGATTCTCTTTGGGACCTCTCTTTCTTTTCACTCCTTCTCCCAAGGTGGAGTCACGTAGCTGAATTTATTTCCCTGACATATTTCCTTGTCCTCAACTATCCATCACTGCCACTCTACCAAATAGACTTTGATGATGTGGTGTGCATGGAAAAGGGAAAAAAATCTCCAGACCCCCAACTTTATCTCATCCGCTTTCTTTCTAATTTCACATCTGCAGGTACTCTGACACTTAATAGCTTATCCTTTTTGTTTATGACCATTAAAAGAAAAATGATCAAATATTAAATCCCTGGGCATAAACATGACAAAAGAAGAAAATGGATGACTGCTGACATTCATTCATTATACAGTATTCTGACATGCTGTAGGTGTTTCAACCTTACAGAATTTGATGACTTTAATCAAGTTCTCTTCATGAGCCTTTCTCTCCCTTTCTGTTTCAAAACTGCCTATCCCCTCCCCCTGGGTTGTCTTACAGTGGCTTTGCAACACAGGTCTCTAAATTGCAAAGCCAGAGTCCACGTGGTTGATTCCGAGTTTCCAGGATGAACGCCTGCAACTGGAGGCAAGCAGGGGCTTTGGGGGACTGAACAGAGCTCAGGGTTGGCAGGCCTGCTCCCCTCTCTTACAGAAAGCCTCCACACTAGCTTCCCAAGAAGCACTTCATTGGGCCCAACTCTCTAAAGAGTTGAATAATGATAATCTTATATATACCACATAAAAAGTCTAGAAATTTCTATTCACACAGAATCAAACTCGACTCATGATGTTCCACAGGTATGAAATCTGAGACATTCACTTCCTGCAGCATTCATTTCTCCATTTATAGAAAGCATGGACACCAGGACCTACTTACAGAATTGTAGCAAATAGGAAATACCATGAGGTTGTGTTAGGTTTCACAATGAGCCTGGCATGTGCCACATGTCCTGTACTTGGCAGACACGGACACATGGGTACCTGTGTTCTTACTCTCCACCCTACCCCAGCCTCTTGTCACTATGTAAGGACAGAAATCCTCATACTCTACAGGTGAAAGGGACCAAAGGTAGAGGACATCTTGCTACTTGACATCTTTGGCATCACCTGAGACATCAGTCTCCTGTCCCAGCTGCAGACTCTTCTCCACCTTATCCTATGGACACTCGCCTGTGCCTTCCACCTCCTCATCCTTTGTGTCTGTTACTCTGTAACACTCATGTTAAAATGACACTCAGGAAATGAGTGCTTAGAAACCAATTTCCATGCAGAAAGTATAAAGACTCTAGTCTTTACACTACACACAAAGAAACTTTGGAGTCACCAACTTAGGATAATATCAAAAAACTTTCAATGGGTTTCTCAAATGGCTGAAGAAAAAAATCATCATGATATTGAGGAAGGTAGAGAAATTTGTCTGTATGATGAGGAAGTAAGGAAGGAAAGTGAACATGAAAATGACTGCAGCCTTTTGCTCACCATTCCTATAAAAATATAAAGTTACTAATTATATATCCATAAGCCATAAAGGATCTATGAGAAAGTTTCTGTACATACAACTTTTTAAAATTTTCTTTGGAGAAAGCTGTATTTATTCATTATAATATTGAGTAAATTCCATGTTTCTTAAATACAGTACCATAATAATACCTAATTTCTACTACAGAAGCCAATCAGATGCAAAGCAAACTAGGCCTCTCTCTCTCCATGCACAAATGTCCAAAAACTACTGCAATGATAACGGTATGACTATGTCTGTGTAGGATGGGGTAAGTTCTGTCCTTAAAGTCAGTGCAGGGCCAGAGATATAGCCCAGTGGCATAAGTGCTTGCCTGGCAAGCCTGAGGTCATGAGTTCAATTCCCAGTACTACAAAAAAATAAAAAATATATAAAAATAAAGTCAATGCAGTAAATCTCGATGACCATCTAGGATACAGCAGCAAGCAAGGAAGACTCTGGTTCATGCACCAGAAAAAGGCAAGTACCCTAGGGCCTGGGCTACAGGGAAAGTCATGTATGGGAGGACAAATGCAAAGAGAAATTCAATGAACCAAAATCTAATCTGGACTGCTCCTAGGCACAGTGTGCAGTCCAGGTCAAGGACTCATGCCATCTGAGAAAAGATCAGACCACCTGAGGGATGGAATCCGCTCCTCCGCAGTGGTGTCACAATCAGAATACGCTCAGAATCATGTTAACCTCCCTACCAAGAAGAGACACACTGCGAGTGATATATTTGCAAACCAGGGCTTCATGGAAACTGAAAGCCAGAGAATGGTATATTCAGGGACACCAGCGGGAACTGCAGAATGTGAGAACAAATGTACTGTTGGGATTAGGGACCTGAATCCAAGCACTGATAGGACAGAAGCCCAAGGGCTATATGATGAGCTGCATCTGGATGAGCAAGACTGTTGGGGAAGAGAAGGCTTGACAGACCCCAGAGTAATTACTTGCTCACCCCTCCCCAACACACTGGGGATGCTGTGCTTGTGGAGACATCTGGTGCACTGCACAGTCCCACTGGCCAAAGCCCATGGGAAGCACCCAGCATAGGACAGGGAGCCTGGGGGTTGTACCAAGTTCTGCTGGTTAGAGTGTGAAGCTTTTTGGATATTGACTGATGAAGGACAGTGTGGGGCCTGGGTCAGAGAGTTTCTGGTGATGCACAGGCAAAAAACCTGTCAAGGAAAAAGGCGGTGATGCCTGTAGGATTTTCCCTGCACTGAAGGGAGCAGGTGAGAGATCCCTAGCAGAGGTCAACAGAAAAGCTGCTGGTAAGTGAAGTACACTGCACTCTCCCCTTCCCGTATAAACTGAGGTGGTTCAATCTTGGGACAGAAACAAAGGCCTGCCATTAGCCACTCTCAAAGCACAACTTGTAGCCAGGAGATGGGAGCAGAGTCATCTAGATCAATAGTACCTTTCTTGGACATGTCAGGGTAACTGTCACCAAAGGTGTGCACAGACAAGGTGTTATTTCCAAACAAAATAACAACAAACATATTAATGGATGCCAGCACCCTCACAGCTTCCCTCAGTTTCTTATCACACTTACCTTCTTCTACATCCTTCTTCCTGCCCCAGGAATGTTCTCTCAACTACCCACCTCCCCAGCACTAGCTCAGAAGTCCAAAAGAATCCAATTTCCTGTCTGTACTTCAGATGATGGTATCACTGTTCTTTCTGTTTATTTTAATGACTTAACCCCTTCATTTCTCTTTCCTATTTTGCTCCCCCATCTCCCCACAACCCAGTCTAATGATTAATAGTTGTATAGTAGAGTCTGTAAGGGGCATTGATAAAAGTGCAACTTGTAAAATCAAGTTTTAATGTTCATGGCCAATGTATTGTTGGACCGGTTGGTGCTGTTATAATGAATAGCAGTTTTCTCTTTGCAACGCCGTGATTGGGTCCAGCTCTGTAAAACACAGTATGTCAAAGTGGTAGATAAAGATAAAGTCTCTTGGCAAATAAATCCAAGGTAACATCATTGCAAAGCAGCATCGAACTATGAAGGTCTTCACCCTAACAAAGTCTCTTCATTCTACTTCATCTCAACCCTCAGCACAGAAGAAAAACATGGAAACATAAGAAAACGAGGCAAAGACGCTTCCAAAAACTCCCAACTTCTCTAAAGTAGATCTAAAAGGCAACGATGGGGAGGAAATAGAACACCAATTGTCTGAATTGTATGAAATGCTCGAATGCAAACAAAAGAGACGCATCAAGTTCAAAAATAATTAGACAAACATATATTGAAATTAATAAACTGATCAATGATTCCAAAGAAGACTCAAAGAAAAAATTAGAAGGGCTAACCCAAACCATTCAAGATGTGAAACATAAATTTATCTAAAAAATAGAGTTCATGAAAGGATGTTAAAGAGAAATTCCCAAGATAAGGAATTGTGTGGAATATATGAACAGCAAAAGTGACCAGTGTTAGGAGAGAATATCCAATCTGAAAGATGGGGTTGATGAATGAGACATATACTCAGAGACACCTTAAAAACACAAGAGCAAGGAAAATTTATCCAAAAATTATTAGATGAGGCAAAGAAGACTAACCTAATACTAATTGGTATTAGATAAAAGTTAGAGGACAGATGTGCATGCAATAGAAAATCTGCTTATAGAAATCATAGCAGCAAACTTTCCACGTATGGGCAAAGAACTCCATACACAGGAGAGCCGAGCAGATAGAACACCAAACAGGACCAGAGAAGAACTTCTCTGGAACACGTTACAGTCAAAATTCCAGAAGTTCATCACAAAAAACAAACATTGGTTGTAAAGGAAAGCCCATTCGGTTTACTGCAGACTATTCAAAAATTAACTTTAAAAGCCAGGAGAGCGTAGAGTGAAATGTTTCCAGCCCTCAAAGAAAATGATCTTGAACACAGAATAATATATCCTGCAAAACTCTCTTTCAAAATTGATGGAGTAAAAAAAGGACATTTATGGTAAAAATGCTTTAAGATATTATTCAAAACAAAAAGAACACTCCAAAAACTTTTTTTTTTTTTTTTTTTTTTTGGTTTTTCTCCGGTACCAGGAACCAAACTCATGACCTTGCGCTTGCCAGGCAGGCACTTTGCCGCTGAGCTAAATCCCCAGCCCCTCCAAAAACTTCTTAAGGATATCTAGATAGAGACAATGAATCCACCAATGCCAAAAGTCTAATGAAATGAATATGTTAAGCAGGAGGGCAGGAACTAGCCCAAATAAAATACCTCATGAAAGAAGAGCAATCCAACTCAAATTAGTAAAGGAAGGAAATTATTAACATCACAGAAGAAATTAAAGAAACTGATAACAAATAATGCAAAAAATCAATAAATCAAAAAGCTGTTCTTTGAGAGAATAAACAAAATAGAAAAATACTTAGCCAAACTTACCAAAAGAAGTAAAGAAAATCCATATCAATGGGTTTAGAAAAGAAAGGATTAAATCACAACAGATCATTGGTAATTACTTTGAGAATCTGTACTCTAATGAGTTGGAGAAGTCAGAAGAACTAGATAAATTTCTACACACATGTGAACTACAAAAGTTAAACCAGGAAGATATTAAAATACCAAATAATCCAACATCAGTCAACCAAATTGAAGAGGTGATTAAATAAAAAATCTACTAACTAAGAAAATCCCAGGTCCTGATGGATTCACTGCCAAATTTCATAAGAACTTTAGAACAGATCTAGCACCAATATGCCTCAAAATCTGTAATGAAATTGAAAAGGAAGATACACTTCCAAACTCATTTTCTGGACCCTACTAAAAATGAAAACTACAACCCAGTCTCTCTAAAGAACACAGATAAAAATATTCTCAAGACACTAGCAAACAGAATACAACAAATCACCAAGAAGATCATACATCATGACCAAGAAGGCTTCAGCCCAAGGATGCAAGGTTGATTCAAAGTCCACAAAGCAATTACACAAACAGAGGTAAAAACAAAATCATCTTAATAGGTAGGCAAAAAAAGGCCTTTAACAAAATTCAATATTCATGATTTTTAAAAAACTGAAGAAAATAGGCATAGAAAGAAAAAAAACATTTATAACAACCCTACTTCCAACATTATATGAATTAGGGAAAAGCTAAAATATCTTTCCTCTAAAATCAGGAAAAATGATTGCAGTATCACCACTCCTGTTAGATACAGTACTCAAAACATCATTAGAGCAATCATACAAGACAAAGAAATAAAAGGGATACATACACATAGGAAAGGAAGACTTAAAGCTATCTGTCCTAGTTAGGGTTTACAACAGAATAGATTTAATACAGAACACATAATTTATAGGATTGTTTTATAATAGTCTCTCAAAGAGTCAAATGCAAAAGAATGCAGGAGGTCTGTCCACACACTAGAGATCCAAAGAATCCAGCTGAGGGCCTGGATCCCACAGCAATGTCCTGCATGAGTCCGGCTGAAGACCTAGAGCCCATGGCAATGTCCTCCATGAGTCCATCTGGAGGACCAGAGCCCATGACAATGTCTCATGCAAGTCTGTATCAAGGACCTGCACCAGGAAGCCCAAAGGTCAATGGTAGAAGCTAGAAAGTCTGCACCATCAGGGTCTGTACCAGCAGGCTGAGAGATCTGCGCTGGAGCCAGGAAGCAACACTCAAGGTAAGGACTAGAGTGAGCTCCCCGCAAAAGAACTGGAGCCATCCTCAGTGACAGCAAGGACCCAAGCTCCTCTGATAATGAGAACAGCAGAGCTCATATCAGGAAAGCCAGTGTGACAAGCTTCTACAGGAGACTCAACAACACCTCATCTTCCCCTGCAGTTCTCCTTTTATGCTGTTGGCAATAATCCTCAGGTGGGCCTTGCACCTCAGAACCACCAGGCTGACTCAGTTCAACTCGGTGTTACAATTTGACCTTCAGTTAATCCACCACACTGTCATTATTTGTGGATGACATGATCCTTTACACAGAAGATTCAAAACATTCCACCAAAAGACTGCTAGAACTAATAACTAAACTCAGCAGTGTAGCAGTATGCATAATCAACACACAAAAATGAATGACATTCTGCACACCAGTAATGAAACAACCAAGATTAAAATTAGGAAACAATACCATTCACAGTAGATTCAAGGAAATTTAAGTACTCAGAAATTAACCGAGGAAGTGGGAGAACTCTCTAGTGAAAACTACCCTACTCTGAAAATAGAGATCAAAGAGGACATCAGAAAATGGAAAGATATCTCACGTTCCTGCATAGGCACAACCAATACTGTCAAAATTACCATACTTCCAAAATTCATAATTACATTTCACTCAGTCTCAATCAAAAGCATTCCTCACAGAACTGGAAGAGAAATATCCTCAAATTTATATCCAACCAGAAGTGACCAGAAATACCAAAAGCAATCCTGGGCAATAAGACCAAACCAGGAAGAATTATAATCCTAGATTTCAAGGCTTATTACAAAGCTACAGTAATAAAAACAGTATTATACTGGCACAGAAGTGGACACATGGATCAATGGAACAAAATAGCGGATGCAGAAGCAACTCCAAACACATTTAGTTATCTGGTCTTTGACTAAGGTGTCAAAAAACATATGCTACAGAAAAATAATCTCATAAAAATGTTGCTGGGAAGACTGGTCATAGGCATACAGAAGATTGAATCTAGACTCAGATCTCCTAATGTGTACTAAACTAAAATCAAAATGGATAAAAGATCTAAATATTAAAACAGAAACACATCTGCTGGATAAAATATGTAAAGCACGTGAAGATATAGGCATAGGCAAAGGCTTTTTTAACAAAACCCCTGCTGCATAAGAAGTAACAAGAATCAACAAATGGGGTCTCATCAAATTAAAACTCTTTTGCACAGCAAAAAAAAAAAAAAAAAAAGAAAAGAAAAAGAAAAACATTTCCACCTATTCCTTGGACAGAGGACTAATATCTAGAATATATAAAGAACTCAAAAAATAAGACCCCCTTAAAAAAGATCTATTCCAAAAGTGGGCAAGGGAAATGAATAAATACTTTCCAAAGAAGTACAAGTGACTGATAAATACATGACAGTGTTCAACAACTCTGGCCACTAGAGAAAAACTAATTAAAACAATATTTAGACTCCACCTTACTCTAGAAAAAATGGCTATCATCAAGAAACCAAATAATAAATACTGGTGAGGTTGCAGAGAAAAGTGAACCCTTCTACACTGGCAGCAGGAATTAAGTCTGTACAACCATCACAGAAATCAGCATGAAGATTCTCCAGACAATTAAAATTAGATATTGCAATCGAATGTGGACAACATATCTAAAAGTATACCTTCATGGGTAATGCACTGTATTAAATATATAAGGTCTTATCTACATGGATTTGATTACAGAAACTAATAAAGTATTCTCTAAATATTGAAAAAAGTAAAAATATACCTTCACTAAGTACAATTGTCTGACACATTTTATATGTTCTTTGAACTGTTAGTCTGATTTTCAATCTGTATACATGATGATTAACTTAATAAGGTCTTATAAGATAAATAAGTGAATCAAAGTCAAAGGTGTCTCCCTTTTCAATGAATGGAGAACAGGCTGTGAGACAAGAGTCCCTACTCACCCCTTTCCAGCTGACAGTCAGCTATCGCACGCCTCCCCTTGCTTCCTGTTTGCTTCCTCAGCACAGTTGATAATAACCCTACAAAAGGAAAACCTCTTGCAGGTGAAGTACAGACACATTCTTTCCCTCTTTATCTGAAAATCTTGTTCTTTCTCTTTCTCTCTCTCTCTCTCTCTCCCTCCCTCCATCTCTCCATCCCTTCCTCGTTCCTCTTTTATAGCGCTGAGGATTGAACCAAGGGCCTTTACACTGAGCTACATCTCCAGACCTTTTACTTTTTGGCCTTACTAAGCCTCTGTAAGCTGCCCAGGCAGAGCTCCCACTTGTGGTCCTCCTGCCTCAGCCTCCCAGAGTACTGGGATTACAGGTGTGTGTCACCAAGCAGGGCTGAGTTTCATTTCTTCCCACAGAGAGAATACCTCAGTAAACAGATTTCCTGTTATTCTTCATTACTCCAAAATGAGTTTTAGTTTAGCAAACCCATTCAGTGATTAACCTTAGATAGGATTCTAAAGATAAAAGATGAATTAGAATATATTAAGTAATAAATCTCCACTGTGGTGAAGCTAATTGGTAGATACCTTTCAATGCTTCGCTCTGACAAAGAATTCTTGGAGACACTAATGACTGCATAGATATGCAAAGCTCTGTTCTCCACTGTGTCCTCTCAATGAACTGAGCTCTTTACAAGCTGGCAACTCTGGTAAACTCGTCTTTCATGGCGTGTTACAGGTATGTGTTAGCATTGCTCATACATGTTCTTCAGGAGCAGCACACTGATAGCTGTTGGAATTGTGAACGGCAGAATACTTCTTGAAAGCTAAGTTCTCCTTTATTTTCTCCATAGCATCTTCCACCCAAAGAATTGATCAGAAGCTAAATGAAGAGGAGTGAAATGAAGACATGTAAAATCCAAATCCATAATTCAAAGAAAACAACTCAACAAGGCAAAGGAAAGGACACTGTAAATACTACAGCATAAAAAAACAAAGAATAGGAAAACCATGAAAGCCAAACAAAATGGTTTATTGAAGAAACAGAACTGACAAACTAAGCTAGAATGAGCAAGAGATAAAACAAAGAGAAGACACAAACTACAAATTTCAGGAGTTAAAAGGAAATATGAGTACTCACCTTATAAAAATAGAATATTTTCTAATGGAATACTATATTTATCAGTATGTCAATGAGCTATATAACTTACATAATGTAAACAAATTCCTAGAAAGACACAAATTACCTAAGCTGACTCAAGAAGCATTAGACAATTAGAATTGATCCATAATAAGTAAAGAGATAAAATTAATACTTTAAGAAATCCTACAAAGAAAATTTCAAGCCTGGATGATTTCATTGTTGAATTCTAACAAACATTACAGAAAAATGGATACCAATTCTTTGAAAATTATTTCATAAAACTTAAGATAAAATAATACTTTCCAATTCATTCAATAAAACCTGTATTAATATTATTAGCAAAGCCATGACAAAAATGAAAAATATAAAATGATACAGATTCATAAACTCTCAATAAAACATGAGAAAATGAACTCTGAAATATATAGAAAGGATTATCTACCACAACCAAATTGAGTTTATCCCAAGTATTGCATGGGAGAATGGCTAACTGTTTCAAGAACTGACACTGATATGCTGGCTACTTCTCAGTAGAAAGAATAAAATTGAGTTGGGCATGGTGGCATATATTTGTAATCCCACTTGCAGGGAGGCTGAGGCAGGAGGATCACAAATTTGAGTCCAGTCTGGGCAACTTAGTGACTTAGAGAGCCCTGTTTTGAAAGAAAATAAAATTTAAAGGCTGGCCATGTAGATCAGTGTGAAGGCCCAGTGCAGGGGCAGGCAAGAGGGATAAAATGGAACTCCTGCTGGGGA
>NW_004955485.1:1846766-1861697 GCF_000276665.1 Chinchilla lanigera | reverse complement strand
ATAAATATATATATATTTCTCCAAGGAAGATATGTAGTGGCAGATACACATATGCAAAGAAGCTCAAAATCCTTTGTCATTGTAAACCAAATCAAAATTATAATAGATACAACTTTATGACCACTAAGATGGTATAATCGAAAAGAAAGACAATAATCGCTAGCTGGGATATGCAGAAATTAGCACCTTCATGCATTACTGGTAGAAATTCAGGAGAATACAATAGTTTGAAAGACAATTTCACAGTTTCTCCAAATGCTGAACATAGTTATCATATGACTTAGCAACTTCACTATTATATAGGAAATATTCAAAAGAAATGAAAACATTTCCACAAAACCATTTACACCTGAATGTTCACAGCAGTGTTACTCATAATGTTTCAACTGATCAATTGTTAAATAAAATGCAGTATACTGATGCAACAGAATATTACGGTACAATAAAAGGAATAATATACTGATATATCATAGATGATGGACCTTTTAAAAAGAGTATTCCAAGTGAAAGAAGTAAAAGAAGTTACTCACAAAAGACATATTCTGTGATCCATTTTCATATGAATGGGAATATTTTACAGACATAAATTAGATTAATGGTTGCTTAGAGGTTTATTGGGGAGGCTGAGGCAGAGGGATGGAATGTTAAAGCCCAGTCTGGGCAATTTAGCAATCTAATGAGATTCTATCTCAATAAAAGAGCTGGGTTCAATTCCCAGCACACAAAAATAAAATGAGACAGATGAGCTAAGATGACATGAGATGAGATGAGATGATGACCAGGTAGAAGTGATGTCCAGTGGCGTCCAATCTACTACAAAGAGCTTGAAGAGACTTAAAATCAGAATTAAAGACCCATCCACTTCCTTCCATGAATCCCATTCTAGTTGTGAAGTCATTAACAAAGGAAACAAAATAACTTTCAGCCTAGATGAAGTCTTGCTCTCATATTTAATCTCTGGATCACCATTTGCAGAGAAAGGAGTGTTGACTTCTCTGACCTTTCGTCTTCTCCATGAAAATCTTCCAAGAATTACAGAAACAATGGATGGTTCAAGACACCTCATAGTGATGGACTTAATTTTTAGTGCATGGTAGTTTTTACCCTGAATTCCACCACCACTGTTCCCAGTCCTACATTCCCCACCTCATACACCAATCTAGCCATGAAAAAGATCTGTAACCCATAACCCCAGATGCCAGAAAAACTATGCTAGAGATAATAGAAGTGTTGCACAGGAGTTTATAGCTCATTGTGTTAAGTCATCTTTATCTATTTTCCCTTTGTTCACCATTACAATGCAGAAGCAGTTTCTCTTTTCCTCTCTAAATGAATGGCATTTGTGAGCATCTCCAATTAGAATGATGACAGACACACCTGTGTGTGTGTGTGTGTGTGTGTGTGTGTGTGTGTGTGTGTGTGATTAATAAATCAATCAAGGGAACTGGTTTTCCATGAAATATATTGAGACAATTTCTAGGATTTCTTCATTAAATGTTGACAACTGTCTCTCTTGCTTACTTTTCTCTCACTACTGAGACAAAATACCTGATGCCCAAAATTAAGGAAGGAAAGGTTTATTTAGCTCATACTCTGTCGAGGTTTCAGTCCATATTTGGCTGGCTCCAAGGCAGAGTGGCACATGGCAGAGGACAAAAGTTCATAGCAGTGGAAGGTAGCAAAAGCAGCAAGAGCAAAAGGAAGAGCATTGGCATGCAGCTTCTTTCCGTCCCTTCCACTGTATGCAAACTACCTGCCCCAGGGCGGGTGCAGCACTCACACCCATAATCCCAGCATTGGACCATGGATCAATCATAAATACAGAAGCCCGTCCCATGACTGCATGAGGCTTTGGAGGGACATCCAGACACACACCGTAACACTGTCATTTTGTACTCCTTATTTGGAAAGTTTTTTCTTTTCTAAACTCAAGTTTGAAGTGAGACCGAACCATATTTTTCTTAACTCAGATTCCTCAGAGCAGAAACCAAACCAAGATAATACACAATGATTTAATAACAAGCATTAGTAGAACAATGAAAAGAAGTGGAAGGTATGGGGAAGAGGGAGGAAAATCCAGATAGGATGAAATCCCGGTTTAGGCTTAATTCCATAGGGAGTTGTGTAGATCAATTCCACTACTGTTTATTGCTCTTTCGAGTCACCTCAACTTGAGAGAAAAGTGACAGCTTTTCTACCACTCTCTAGGCTGTCAATTGGTTTGGGGACATATGCAGGAGACTGTAAATCACTAAACTTCTCTGCTCTGGTCAAAGAGTCTCCAGTACTAGAGGGCAGACCTCTAAGGAAAGTTGTAGGTATGAGTTCTTAGGAAAAGCACTCAGAAGTTAATAGCTACAAACTTAGAAGTGGTACAGGAGATCAGAGGGGATCTAGGCAGGTAAGCACTACCTTGAGTGCTTTTTGAGAAATGCTGAAACTGTTGATACTTTAGCAACTCTTGGAGATGGACCAAATGCATTTTGCACAATGAAATTGACATGAGCCTTTGGGAGAAGAGGGAAGAATGATACGGTTTAGGTAAATAATGTTCCTCCAAAAGGTTCATATGTTCAGCGATGAGGCTTTTGGAAAATGAGTCAGTCACGGGGCATTAACTTTATCAACTGATTAATCTACCGATGAGTTCACACCTGAGTGTGAGGTCAGCAGGTGGGAGCTGTGCAGAGGATGTAGGGTACTGTGGGAAAGCCTTTGAAGGATATACCTTTCTCCGTTTATCACTTGCTCTTTCTGCATCCTGGGTAGCATCAGTTGGACAGTTTTGCTCTGCCCCATCCTTTCACCCTGATGTTTCTGGCTCAGAGGCAGCTGACAGAAACCTTTGAAGCCACAAACCAAAATAAACCTTTTTCCTCCAAGTTGTGTATGCAATGGGAAACCTGACTGATACAGCCTATGAGAGGGTACCTTGAAGATTCAGCAGGGGAGAGATTTCCCTTTGGCTCTCTTTCTCTGTCAAGATAGCTAATGGTAAAACTCTATAAAGATGAGATAAATACCAATAAAAATATGCTGAACATAGAGTACAGTAAGGCTCTACAATAAAAGTAATTTTGAGTCCATTCTTCTCTTATTTATATTGATCCATAGGTCTCCATTTTCATTTATTACAAGACACAAATTTAATATATATTAGAAATTTCTTGCTGAAAGATGCTTCTAGGAGGCATGCCAAAAAGACTAAAGCTGCTTGTAACATGATAGCTCATTGCTCTTTATTTTCTTACTGATGCTGCTCATGTAGGAGATAAGGTCCCAGAAAACAATTTAACTATCTCCCAGAAGCTTTGGACCACAGCAAAAAGATACCATTGAAACAATAAGCCAATCTGGGACACCCAAACAGACACGCTAACATTTGATCCTCAGAAATGGTAGGTAGCAAGGGGTGAGATAGCAAAGTATAAAATATTCAGCACTACTTTATTCTCAGTTATGATGAGAACAAGCATCACGGAAAGTATTTTCCTGCTCCCAGTGCTCAGCTCAGCCTCAAATCTGAGGAGTGACATATTGTAGGGTCAGAGCGGCTCTGTGACATGAGGCGTGTCTTGGTTACTTTTTTCTCGCTGCTGGGACAAAATACCTGACTCCCAAAATTAAGGAAGGAAAGGTTTATTTCACTTACAGTTCGTGAAAGTTTCAATCCGTACTTGGCAGATTATAAGGCAGAGTGGCACGTGGCAGAAGGCTGCATCCCAGGGCAGCAGCACACAGCTAAGCCGCGAGCGCACACCAGGGCGGAATGGGGGAGGAATGTCCTCAAGCACTCTTTTCCTCTCCCTTACATATGTAAACTATCCACCCCAGGGCGGGTGTAGCTCTCACACCCACAATCATTTAACTCTAATAGCCTGCCCCATGTCCGCATGAGGCATTGGGGGGGGACACACAGACATAAACCATAATAAGGCGCTACAAGTTAGCCTCTTGCTACATTCCTGGTTGGTAGCAAAGATTAAAATAGGAAGATTAATAGATCTGGTTCAGGAGTTTTACTGTTGCTTTTGTCTAAAATGTGTAAGTACAGAAAGTGAAAAAGACAGCAATGTCAGATACCTCTGAGAACCAAGGAATCAAAAAACTAAGACAGCTTGTTTAAGAAACCAGTATGTCCACTAAACTGTGCTTATGGCTGAGGGAACGCAAGACTATTTTCAAATAATGTGCGATGCAATTGAGATGACAAGGCTAATCTGTGTGAAAATATCAGGGCTCAGAATTTTCAATAAAAGAAAATAGTCTGAAGTTGTCAAAAACGATGCTGCAGCCAATGGAGGTGCTGGTAACTGACAGAACTCTGCAAAACAGCTCAATAAATTATCTTTTTCAAAAAGTGTTCACAATAAAAAGAGCTCTGTGTCCTGTCAGAGGCCCCACAGTGGAGGGTCTACAACATAGTAGAGAGCTACTCAAACTGAATTAAACATGGTCTGAATGAGAAATTAAACTATCAGGGAGTATCTCTTCCTATAACAGAGTCAAGCCTACTCTGGTTACTAAAAACACTTCTTCTACATTCTTAAAGCACAAATTCCAGACCTAATCCTAGTTTTAAAGTAGGCCAACAGTAGTTCTGTAAAGAAGTTAGAAGGTGTGATTTCTCACAAGGATGTAGAAGTTAGTAGCTATTCATCCAGAACTGGTAAAGGTAACAATAGAGGATACTCTAGATATGGAACAGAGTATCCACAGCATCTAAGTCATATACTTAGCCTAAAGCCATCCTTTGGATTATTAATTTCCAAGAGCCTGATATAGAAAAACCAAGTGAGCCAGGCTCTGTGACAAACACCTCTAATCCCCACACTTGGAAGGGGGAGGCAGCAGACCTACCATGAGCACATAGTGAGTTCAAGTCCAGCCTGAACTACATAGCAAGACCCTGTCTCAAAGAGAGGAAAAGTGAGGCAGAGAGGAAAGGAAAGGAGAAAAAAGGAAGAGAGAGGGGGAGGAGAGGACTGGAGAGGAGAGGAGAGGAGGAAGAGGAGGGGGAGGGGGAGAAGAGGAGAAGAGAGGAGAGGAGGGGAGAGGAGGAGGTTTCTTGCTGATAGATGGTTCTAGGAGGCATGCCAAAACGACTAAAATTGCTTGTAACATGATAGCTCATTGCCCTTTATTTTATTACTAATGCTCCTCTTGTAGTAGATAACATCACAGGAAGCAATTTCATTATCTTCCAGAAACTTTGGACCGCAACAAAGAGATGCCACTGAAACAGTAAACCAGTCTTGGACACCCAAACAGACAAGCCAACATTCAATCTACCAAAATGATATGTAGCAAGGGGAAATTTAGCAAAGTATAGAAAAGAGAAAAGAAAACCAGTGGGTTGTACTACATGCTCCACGGCCTGGTAGCAACCCTTTTAGTGATGCCTAACCATACAGTACTGCCAAATTCCTAGCAAATTTGTGCTCTAATAAAATTATTAATTTTTCATGAAAGTACTACAGAATTATAAAATTAAACTTCATGAAATAAGCTTGGTACTGTTTTGGAGGTATAATACATCAGCATTAATCCCATTTGGGGGACCAATTGTAGTACAGAAAATCTTTTTTTCCATAAGTAATTAGAGCAAGAAAACTCCTAAGGTGATCAGAAAAATCTATTTTGTAAGTGAAACAGAAATATTTAAAAGCATATGGTTTCTGTCATTTTGAATTTCAGATTCTGTAGAAATATCTACCTCAATTCCAACAATAGAGACAGTGATATCCAGTGCCAGATACCCCAAACCATACCTCCATACACCTCCATACATGTGTCCGCTTGTGTAAGGCTTTCCTAGGGTCCCTGGAAACCCCTGATGAGCACCTAAGGAATCCTGTTTTTGCTTCTTGACCGCCTTTAACTGAACTCATTCCTTTCTCCAGGACAGGGTCATTTCCCCATCTGCATCACTTAAACATTCCTGCCAACACCCACCTGCATGATTATCCTCTCATCTCCAAATTTTAGTGTGGCTTTTCTTTTGCTAGAGGGAAAAATGTATCACTCTGAGAATGTGCTAATCTCTCTTGGCTCTTTGATAGGCAAGGTCTTCATTTTAATTTCTAAATCATTTTCATGCTTAATTTTCAGATAATAATTTTTTCAGCTTCACAATGAGTAAATCTCAGTTCTAAAACAATGTTTCACTCTCGTTCAAACATTTCAGTGATCAACTGTCTTCATTCTCCTCTCAATATTTACAACAAAAGAAACACCTTCTCTCCACTAGAGGCAGCTTCTTACAAGAGAACAACATCTTTTCTCTCTGAAGAGCTCAGAATGCCACATTTACATAACATGGCTCATCTCAATGGACCAGTTCATATTATTTTAAAAGTCCCACTTCTCTTAGAGCTGGTTAACCTCTGATGGAGGACACTAACGATGGCTGCATGGCAATTCAGTCCTTGCTTTGATTATAAAATATATTCCTGAGTAAAAGAGCTGAGATGCCTGTCACTTCATAGAGATCCTTAAAGAGAAGACGTTAGTCTAAAACAAAGGGAGAAGAACCTCAGAACAAAAAACATTTATTATTCACATTCCATTTACAGTTCCCTTGCTAACTCTTAGTGGTTTGCCTAAAATTTCAGTCTTTGTTTTTGTAGTAATTTGAGAGGATAATGAATTGTAATGTGTTTGAATTTTACAGTGACCTTGAGTGATCAAAAAAAAGCATAAAAGAAAGAATCTTGTCTAAGATAGTAATTACACATATTCCAAAAGATAACTGAGCAGAGGGTAGAAACAAGTCCCTTATTCTTTTCTACATACTACAGAAGTTTCTGTCACCAGCTGAATGTCCATTAGAAATTGCCACTGTGTCCTACTACAGTGCATACCCTAGAGGCTCAAAGTGTCGAGTGGTAAGTTGTTATTGTGAGAAATAAATTCCTGTCTCCTGTTGGATCACGCTATGTTATATCTTTGGATACTCAAAGCATTCTCCTACATACAAGTCTGTCTGAGCTTGTTTCCATTTATACCTTCCTACACTGACATTATAATGGCTCCTGTACGTACTGGCTCAAGAGACAAAGCAAAGGAGGCTCCACTCAATTAATCATTGTCACTTGGCTCCAACAATAAGGCTTTCTCCATCACCATGCCATTCTTCCCTTAAACTGGGTTCTCTCCCAGGAGCTGCTTCAGGTACTTTTGGATGAAAATAAATTCTTGGCAGGCCTCATGTGAATTCCACTCCCTAATGAGCTTGCTCAATCCTCTGGCTCTCTGCTCTTTCTCAGTATCTCCACAACCAAGCACATAATGAAACAGCAGTTATATTTTCCTTGTTGCTCTTTTGTCACTGACGCTGTCTTTGCTATTCTAAGTTTGGAGCTAGTTAGACCACGAGATGTTAAAGAGGCTTGAGTTTGAGAAATAGTTCTGCTCAGTTTGGCCAATGGCCCCCAGGCCCAGGTCCAATGGTTAACCCAACCACCACCTTACAAAATGTCCTAAAAATAGAAGAGGACCCCAGACAAAGGAGCAGTTCTTTGGACAGTTCTAAGCATACCTGTCCTTCACAGGAGCGCAGTTCAGCCATTTGGAGGCAATGCTGTCTCTACCTTTGACGAGTTTGAATTTTCTTTGGAAGGAAAAATTTTTTACTTAAGAGATAAAATGCAGACACCCTGGGATATGGCACAGAATCCAATGTTTTATTAGATATTGCTTTGCAATTATATTAGTCTGCTGGGCTAATAGAACAAAATATCATCCATGGAGAGGCTTAAAATACATTCACTGCTCACATTCTGGAGGATGAGAAATCCAAGATCAAGGTACCAGGCAGTTTAGCTCCTGATAGTGTCTTTATTTCTAGACTTCTTCTCATTGTGAACTTACATGGTGGTGGGAGGTGAGCTTAGGGGGACACTCAGGTACCCCTTTTCATAAGAGCATTAATCCCAACATTAGGGCTCCACCCTCATGACATAACTGCTTCCCAAAGGCTCCATCTCCACACATCACCACATGGCTTCAACATATGACTTGTGGGTACACAGATAAGTCCATAGCAGAAAGTAACTGAAATTTGGCATGATAGCCATGGAATATGTCGTTGAAGCCAGGGGAACTGAAGAGGTTCTTTAGGTATGCATAAAATCTGGATAAATAAGGTTAGTGGTGGTCTTCTAAGTGAGGGAAAAGACACTTGTACATTTCAAACCCAAAGGATTTGAGATCCTGCTATTTGATGCTTGTTTTTCAGAAAGTATTTCGATAAGGGTAAACTCATGGGAAACAAAGAAAACTGCTTTCCATAAAGATAATGCTAAAGATAATTGAATTTTAAGGGCTGGGATCTACAAAACAAGAACCTATACTTAACTAAGCTATTCAAACACAAAATTATTATGTCACAGTTCTCATCATCTCACCCAAATTCAAAGCCCAGGATGTCTTTCCATACAGAATGAAAGTTAATTTGGTAAGAGCTCCAAGTTTGAAGCAAATGCTTGCTACTCTTAAGCCAAATTAGCTTTGCTTATGAAGCTTATGAATTTTTAACCTTTAATGACCTTAAGTCCCTTATTCTGTAACCCCAATGCTTTGGCAAAGCTAAAGAAAATTGCAATTTGTTTTAATACATTCTTGACTTAGCAAGCCAATATACTTACAATAAGTTGCAAGAATAAGTCATTTTTTGGCATAAAACCAACAACATAATTAGCCTGGGGTACCCTTGGGCTCTTAATCACAGAGCAATAACCTTCAAAAGGAGTGACACTGCTGAACACTTTAGCAACTCAAGCAGAGTTTATGTTCAGAAAAAGAAATCTTTCTGTAGACTTTTCCTGGACATTTTCAGTGGTCTTAGAGGTGGGTAGAAGAATAATAGTCTTAGAGAGGCCACGGTTCTAAGTTTATACAATCATGAGGGACATCAGCCTTTATTGCTGATTATATGATCTTATTATTTTTATTTACTATTTAGATCATGGTAACGAAAGGTATGAAGAATGTATTCAATCTTCCCTCATTTTCAACAATTTACAGTTTTTTATTTTTAAAAAAAACAAAGTGAAGCTTGGTAAAATTAGAGCTATAAGAAAATAGGTTAAAAAACATGTGGTCTTTACTCCTGAGATTAACTTTAATCTCAAAGCACCATAATGAAGGATAGATACTAGGTAAAAAGGCCATGCAGACATTAACATACACAAATACTTTCAAAATTAATGGTCGTTAGACAAGCTGGAAAACTGAGATTAATCCCACAAATATTTGGAAGTTTTATGCTTTCAGCTTACCCTTTTCCTGCATAATCTTGAAAAAAAGATTCTTTTAAAAGTACCTGCTATATTTACCAAAGGTGTCAATTATTTTCCTCGAAATGTAATAGCTGTCATTCAGTAAATGAATATCTCCTGGACCAGGCACTGTGACAAATACCTGACATATTTAATCTCATCTCATTATTCTCATTGTCCATATGAAAAACCAAGCTCCAGAGAAGATAAACCCCCTTTTGTCCAATAGCTGCTAAATTGCAGAGCTAATATATAAAACTTCATCTTACAAACACCCTTTCATTTCATAGAATCTTACAAGATTCTATGCAATAATACAAAATGCCCCAATTTGAACCAAAGATCAAGAATAACATTCATAGCACCCTGCTGTTCCCATTGTGTTGTGAAATTTTGATTTGTGAAAGAATATCTGAATTCTTGATAAAATACATGTATTTTAAGTTCCTTAAAGTCAAGTATCCCATCTCATTCATTATCACGTGTCCTGCATATCCGTGAACTCAGCTGTCAATGTGACTGGGTTCACAGACTCCTGGAGAGGTGATTGAGTCACAGGAGTGCCATATTCATACTGGATTAATCCATGGATGTTCACAGCTGACTTGCTGTTAGGAACTGGGGTCCAATTGAGGACATAGATCCCCAGGAGTGTGTCTTTAGAGGGTGCACCTATTGCTGGCTTTCTTCCCCTTTGCTCTGCTTCCTTGCTGCTGTGAAGTGATCATCTTTGTTCCACTGTGCTCTGTCACCATGATGTTTCTGCTTTGGAGCCAGCTGTGTCTTTTGCTGTAGTAAGATTTTCTTTTAATTTAAATATTCACTGTATCTTTTGATCGCCGCTTATATCTAACTCTGCTTATATGCCAAGCTGAACAAACTACTGAGAACACGGAAGCAGAATCCATGTTCTTTGAGAAGCAGATATACTGTGTTGAGATGCACACTGTAAGATGCCTTTGGAGACCAAGCAAATTCCCCACCAGGAAACAGACCAACCTGGAAATATTGAGCTGTGTGGGGTGAAAGACCCTATCTGGCAGAGAAGCCCCACTGAGCCTGGATTCTGTAGCTTTGTCAAGACCCCAAACAAGCCGACTTCCTACATGTATCCTTGCCTTCCCATTATATCTGCTGTGATCCAGACAGAATTCATTGTTCCTCTTAATAAAATGAGAATGACCAGATACACTAAACTCCTTGATATTTACCAATGAAGACAATAAAAACTATGTATGTATTTTCCTATGTATGATTCAAAAACTGTGTGTATATTTTCCTATGTATGATTCTGTAGTACTATGTGGATATTCCTATTGTGCACCTACATGGAAATATTCTTTGTCATGTCTCTTTCTCTCATTAAACAGTTATGTCCTTAAGGGCAAAACCAGTGCTTATTAAACTATAAGCCAGCCTATAAACGCTCTATAACAGTACATGAATGGCAGCTATTGCTGTAATAATATTAATAAATCCTCTAACATTAAAAACTTTACTAAAGGTTTTACATACTTTTATCTGCTCATCACATCATTTTTAGGTAGTATTATTTCCTTGTTTAGAGAAGGGAAACTCAAGTAGAAAAATATCAAATAATTTTCCCCAGCTTATATTACAGTTAAGTGTCTGAAATGACCCAGAAGTTCTCCAACTTTAGAATTTCTAATAAAAAACAAAATTTTTCTACCATTGATCCTCAAACCTTTCACAGCTCCCAGTCCTAAAATAGAGTTACCACTCTGTACATGTTTGTGGCCTGACAGTCGAGCACAGACCAGGACTAAGAAGTGGTAGGTGTGAGCACAGTGATACTGCAGAAATTAGGGGCTTCTCCTAGCAGGGCATTCAGCTCTATCTTTGTAGCTATTTGAGGGGTAGTGATAAAAGGTGATGAGTAAGTTTAACTCTCCCATTCACCAAGTTTTACAGCCTTTCCTGTGGCCTCACCCCACCGTTCTCTGTAGCAACCTGTGAAGCCAAATATTAAAAACCAGGTGATGAGTGTCTAAGCATCTCAGCAGAGAACCTGTTGGCAAAGTGAAAATCATTACCAAAGGTGAATCCACTCTAAGCACCCTAGAAACGCAACTGCATACTTCATTAGCAACCAACTGGGCATGTCATAGTCTTCAATTTTCCTGTACTAATTATCCACCTCAGAGTAAATTCAGGCAATTAGAATACGAGTATAGTGTCTTGTGCATTACAGAGAAATGAAGCTCTGTCATCAGAAAGAGATTTTTAAAAATGCCAGTCTTAGAGGATCTCAAAGTTAGGTACTGCTTTGTTATCATTGTGTACTCCAGCAAACACATATGCACAGACAGATCTCCAGGTCCAAAAAGTCAAGGCCAGGTAGCAGTATGAACATCAAGTGTCATAAAAAAATTTGTAAAAATGATAAATAAAGGAGCTCAAAATCTTTTGAATACCATCCTCAATTCAACATTTTTAAACTTGACCTAATATTGTCTTTAATTTTAATACTATTAGACAAATCTCATAGCAGACAGATAGCCATCCTGCTTTGTGCTGCTAAGGGAAAGAGACAGAAAGAAGTTGAGGAAAGGCTAAAAAGGAAGAAGCCAGAAGAGGAGAGGAAAGAAGAGAGGGACAATAGGCAAAATACCTATAAAGAAGTGATGGAGAAGTCAGTGTTTTGTACCAGACCACAGCTGGCAATGAATGTATCAACTGAACCTTATTTATTGCTTTTTAATAGCATTATGAGGAAGCTCACACAGCTGACATTACCGAAGGTAACTAGGGAAATACATGGATGCAGGTGTTTGAAGTGCATTATTTCCTTATTCCTAAAGTACACCGAGCTATGCTTCCCCACACTTATGCAGAAAGACAAAATGAGGGTTTGCAGAGGGGATCGATAAGTCACCAAATCTTCTCACATTTGTTTCTGAACCTTCACACTTACTCTAGATAATTCTGTCCTTCTGTTTTCTTGAATGTTTAGTTAGAGAAGAGCTGGTTTTGAGTATCTTTTAGGTCCTAATCATTCATATAAACATTCAAATCATTGACACAGAGTGGGCATTGCCCGGAAATCTGGTTGTAGAACTAGACATGCCCACAATAAGCAGTGAAAGCATAGTCCCAAAACAATCATAAACAAAATAAGATGCTTCCTCTTCTTACTTACATATTTATGTTATATTTGTAGCTTTGTTCTACCTCTCTGTTATTCCATTCAGAGTTTACAGAAATCGTTAATGAACATTGCTAAAAATAACACCCCTCAGAGACACATATGACTTACCTTCATAATGATGGTTTCATTGCTTCTCTTATTTTATTTGTGCAGCAGGTAATCATCAAAATTAAGCTCTTGATTAAAATTGCCCAGAGTAATTTATCTCAGCTGCATTCTCACTTAACAAGTAAAGAGATTCATAAACACTGATAAGGCTGAAGTTGTCACTACCCTTAGAGACTCTCTGGGATAAAAGGTGTTATGTTAACACAAAATCACAATAATTAACTGGAATATAACTTCTTACAATCAATAGATATTCATAGAGTCATTGGAAAATGTAATAAACACATTGCCACTATTATGAACATTTAACATTAAATTTTACTATAAAAGTACAGGCCTGGACCCTCTAGAACTTTTTAATGGAGGGGAGGGCCTTTTCTTATTTAGCATTATCTATTTAAAATATTCATAAGTCTCAATAGTGCATAGGTAACAGAATTCTCTCATGTAAGTTTACATGGTAGAGATAATCAAAATGCAGTTCAAAGAATAAATACGATCTTGAATTGCTAAATAGTCCCTGGGTTCATTTTTGTCCATCAAAATCTCAGTGTTATTTTGCCCTGTCCTCATTATGCCGTGGAATATTAACCTTTACTGCTTCAAGGAAGGACTCTTCACTACTCTACTGGGGCTAGTTTATATACTACTAACACTGGAAGCTCATATCCAGCTGAGAAAGAGCTACAGCCAAGCCTATTGCCTCAGAGACCCCCAGAGAACTCATTACCTGACTGAACACATTTCTGGGCCATTGAAATTTTGACATGGTGACCCAGATGTTCAAAGAGATATTGCTCTACCCAAGATCATGAGTATCACAGTCTTTTCAAAGGCCATGGTAGATGAATGACTTTTTTAAAAGGCATTCATTACTTTACAGAAACAGGTTATTTGTTACTTTCAGGAGAGGATCTTGGTTTTCTGCCAATTCTAAAAGTGAAAAAAAAAAAAAAAAAGGAGCATAAACACTGATGATCTAGTCCTTACATTTGAGCCCGGGCCTCTCCCACATAAACACTGTCCCGTCCAACCTTCCTATGAATGCACAGGCAGCATTAATTTTTAGAACTGCATTAGCATAGAAATTTATTCCTCATGGTAAAAGCATTGAAGAAAACTGTTGGGGTTTTCCATCATATGTACTGGAAAGTAAATGAATTGCCACTCTATTAAAGCTGTTTTAGTGTTCTCTAAGCATACTATTTGCACATTTGATTATAAGCCATCAATAAGTACTTGCCAGAATTTTTTTTTTCTTAGCAGGAAGAAAAGAAGCAAGAGTATATGGGTAATAACGGAAAGTTGCACAGTGAATTTGAAACACCCAAGGCAGGCATGATTCCGTAATGCCATGTAATAAGGAATACATTGGAATAATTGTCTTTTTCTTATTAATAATTGCTGTTTCTATGAGACAGAGAGATGGAGAAATCTGTGTGGAGGTTATACTTTTAAATAGCTACATTAAAAGCAGTCATGAAAGTATTTTTGAAGTCTAGCTTGCAATTGAAGCAGGTTTAGCCAGAACCATTTCCATCACAATAGGAATTTCGAAGTGAGAGCAGAAAGGGAAAGGACCCATTACAGACGGGTCAGCTGATCCAGCCCCAGAGATAATGTGAAATCGTTCCATACACTAATGTCTGCAGGGCTTTATCCAGACTATTCTGAAATGGATACCCAGGAAAGTGCATAGCTCTAATAACCTGCCTGCTTTATTTTTAGCTTGAAAGCCTATTTCCTAATACCAGAAATGACTAGTCTGCCTACCCATTCATCTTCAATTAAGGATGTAAAGAAGAAATATGTTGGAACTACCAGGCAGGGAGGAGAGTTACTCACCTGTCTTAAGTAATAGTAAGGTGGTAGCTGAGTTTACGCCTACTGCTCTTTACGCCCTAACTCGTCTAGTGTCTGGTAAAATAATTAATTTCACAATAGCCTGATGGGCTACTTCATGGGTGATGAAAGTACCTTGAAACTACAAAGCTCTATCCTTCTCCTGAGTCTCATCTGTAGAGGAGACAGTTGCTTTCTAACCAGAAAATGGATGTCTCCACCTCACATTCTGCACCATGGCTCCCCGACATTACATTAATCTGTCTGCAATTCAGTGTCATAAATCATATCCTAAGTGTTCCACCACGACATGGATAATTAAGTCATGGGAAAAAATAAAACTCAAATGGCACCATGTAAAAATACACCAGCCTGATGTCAGTCCAACAGGACAGTACTGGTGCCAGCCATGGTGAAGGTAATCATCTTCAGTGTTGGATGTTGTTCAACGCTTGGTACTACCACTTCCAGGGAAGGGTATCTGGGTTCCTTCAGTTCTGTGGACTCTGCCTCATTCCTTTCTCAAAGCTC
>NW_004955485.1:1836679-1846247 GCF_000276665.1 Chinchilla lanigera | reverse complement strand
CAAACTAGCTTATATACACCTTGAATGTAATGCCCAGAAGTAAGGGTTTGGTGAGTCACTTTTGTATCCCTAAGCTTCAAGTAGCATTCAACACAAAAAAGTAATATACTAAGTCTTAGTGAAATGCAAAACTTAATATTAAATGGAATATGAAGTATGTACACCTGGCTACAATGAAATCCAACCATAAAAGCTAAGGAGAGGGACAGTATATATTTATAACTGTTTCTTCATTCCTTTCTGCTAACCATGGTATGAGTGAAACTCACCCATTCTGTTATGCTCACTTAGCTCAACAAAGAAAACAGCAAGACAAGAATTAAAATGTGAAATCACTTAAACCAAAGGGGGTATATTGAAAGGAAGGCTACAAGAATGAAAACATATAGCACCAGAAACAAAACCAGCTATTTTCCCAAGGTTTTTGTCCAGCACTTCTCAAGCTTTATTATACACATGCATACATACACACACAGACACATGAGATAGATAGATAGATATACATACATATATAATCTCAGATAACGTTCTAAAAACTCTATTAAAGTTGGTGTTAGTTTTTCCATATTTTTCAGAAAAGAACAGAGCCAGAATTACCTGATTATCTTGCCCAAAGATTTATAGTCAGTGGTGGAGATTAGTTTTGAACCCAGAGAACATTTTTTTCTGGCATTTACTTTTCATTGCCCTTCAGAACTGGGAACTCTTTCCAGCAGAAAGCTTAGGGCTTCCGACACAGAGATAACGGTGGAATCTGGTCGTATTATCTCCCACTATCACCAGTTTCCCTTGACTTGGGTTCCTCCAACAGTAAGGGTTTCTGTTCTCAACCTCAGCACAAGGATGCCTCATAAAAGTAAGTTCTATCTCTGTAGAAGGCAAAGTCAGTTAATTAACAGTTATTCTGTTTACTAAATAGGTTTCAATTCTTTAGCAGTACAAATCAGAAAAAAAAAAGTCACGTGGCTTCAATTTCTTTAAAACCTGGCACATACAGTATGCACACCTGCACCAACATGGGTTTGGGATTTTGACATCTGCTCTTTCTAAATCTAGTATTTTCTTCTTCAGAATTCGATGATTTCAAGGCGTAAGTACTGTTCCAAGATTTCTTTGGTTGTTTTTCAAAGATTAGAACTTTGGACACCAAAGGTTAGACTTGGACACCAGGAAGATAGTTCATTATGTGCTATTTCAAGTTTCTCACGGCAGCACTAAATAAAACCCCACATAATAGGCACCTGAGTCAAGTGGAACAGGTGCTAGCAGAGGATGATCAGATTCCACCTTATCTCCCCCTCTGCAAGCCAGAAACTTTGTGTACTAGAAAAGACTTACTGGTCCCCTAAGGGACAAAGGAAAGCAAACCACAGAAAAGAGACTGCTCACAATGGCAGGCAGACCAACTCCATGGCATCACTGCAGCAAGAAAGAGAGTGTATTGCACCCAAGTCATGTGCTCCCCCACGTTAGAAAGTAACACCAGATGAAGGATGTTTATTGGCTTGGCCTCTAAAACAGACAAATGCCCAATTGCATGGCTTATGAAAAAAATTAGCTTGCTACTAACATTAAATGGATCAATAATCTATTAGCTCTAATCTTGTTAGCAGGGAGCTTGCAGTATAATACGTGCTCTGCCTTTTTAAACAGATTTCCTTCAATGTCTTTGACTAAAATAATTTTCTTTTGCCATATTCAGCAATGATATACTTAATACTCCATATTAATTCAAAATGAATTCACCTTCAAGCCTTTTGAGATCCTTACATATGTATCATTTTATGCAGCTGATAATAGTGTGATTTTTATTTTATGGGCAGAAACCACAGCAGATGCTGAGACAATATCCAGTAAATCTCCACAGCCAAGATGAAATGTTAGGAAGTCCTTGATGGCAAATCATCTTCTCAAAGTCACTGTCTTTATCAGTGGAAAATATTCTCACCCTCATCCACCTAGCGATAAGAGCACTGATAGACTCTGAACATATCCACACAAAAAGTTGTGCCAATGAGAAAATGCAGAGAATGGGAATAAATTGGTGGAAGAAGTGTAGCTTTGGGGTGAAATATTCATATTTATATGAGTTTAGAAGACTTACTTTATAAAATAAAGCTCTGTTTGGGTGGGATGGAAAGGGTTGACAGTAACCTTTACACGGCAGATCTTGTATGAATGAGGGTGCAGAACGTACAGGGAATGAAATATTGCAGGGACACTGTCCACTGCGGGTACATCTCAGCCAGCTCTCCAGAGGCAAATATCAATTTCTGGTCATCATAAGTTCCTGCAATGACTCAAGCCTTCTCAGACGGCTTGGGAAGAGAAGAGTTCAATGACTCCAATCTTAAGAAGCCAAGAGAAGAAAGACTGAAAATTTTGCAGTAAAGTATACTCCCATATAACCAACATTAAATAAAGAAAAGCAAATGGTAGAATAAAAACCAGAAATTGTCAGGATCAGCAATAAGTTTAGGCAGAAATACAGGAGCACTTCCTAGAATTTAGAGAGAACAGATATTAAAATGTTTGTCCATGCAGGTTTCATAAATTCTTCGAGGTAGATAAGCAAATATTACAAGAAAGAAAGTGTGGACCATCTGTGACATCAGGCAAGACATTGTGGGAGAACAGAAAGTAAAGGAGAAAAGAAGAGCAAGCTCATCACTAAGAGTTGAAAGAGCCTGGATCTGTAGAAATCTTTGGGCATTTATTAAGCACACCTTCTGTGCAGTCAACTGACTTTTTAAGCACTATGCTAAGTATTAGATTCACAGATGAATGGTTTGTAGGAAAATGGCTGCATCCTGAGACCATACTTTTAAATGAAATAAAGACAGACACACAAGCATAATTATCACATGATTTCTCTTATATGAGAAACCCAAAGTATAAATAAAGAGCAAAAGAAAAGGTGATAGGAAGTAGGAAGACAGATCTTTCTCAAAGAGAGAGGAGATCAAGAGATGCAGGGGAAGGGAAAAAAGAAGAAAAGGGAATGAAAAGGGAATTAAGATGTTTTATGTATTTGTATTAGTGCCACACAAGGAATACAAACATTATATTTCATAAACAGGTACCAAAAAGGAAGACGAGCAAGATCTGGATGGAGGGTGCAGGAAGGAAATGGAGAAATGAAACATCACCATCTCTGCACTAAAGAGTCTGTGAACATCAAAGTAGGGATAATCCAGGCTCTAGGTGAATATGGTCACCTGCGGCAAAGAAGTGGGAAACCGTCCCACATGGATGATACACAATGTCAGAGCAAAAGCTGAAGCCAAGAATCAGGAGGGTCTCCATGACTTCTTGAAAAGAAGAGCAATTGGAAGAAAAATTAATAGTAGAGTTTTTCCCTGGAAAAACTGTAGGAAAGTTTAATCTTCCAGATATATTTCAGTGTGCCATGCATCTGGAAACTGAATTCAAACTGCATTTTAGTTTTCGTTTTTGTTTTGAAATACTGCTATGGAAGCCAGGGCTTCATGCATACAAGGAAGATATACCACCAGTGAGCTATATCCGCAGCCTGAATTCAGTCTGTCCAACTGCCATGTCCTAGCTTTGTCTTTCCTATTTGTTCAGTTTCTATACTAGATTCCAGTTAGAAATCAGGGAGAAGCTGGGTTACTACAAGTATGATGTAGGCTCGTTTATTTTATGTTGGTGATACCATAACATGTAATGGGGAAAGTAAAAGTAAGCTTTGGGAGGAGACAGACCGTTTAATCAATTTTTGTTACTTATGTGGTCTGAACAAGAACAACTCTGTGAATCCTGCTTCCTTATCTGCAAAATGAAGTTAACTCAACTTACTATGATGTCAGGAGAGTTAAGTAGTATGTATGAAAAATGCCAGCCTAGTTTCTAAAGCAATACGCTCTCAAAATATTGATGATGCTGGCCACATGTAATTGAAAAGTTAGTTAATTGCATTTCTTTTCATTTTGTGGTTGTTCCTTTGCTGCCGATAGCTTTTTTGTTTGATACTCCCACTCGCTATTTTTGCTTGTATTTCCTGTGCATTTAAAATCATGACCAAAAGTCATGGTGAAGGCTAAGAAGATTTTCCTCTATGTATTCTCATAAGATCCTCCTTCAGATCTTCATTTTAAGGTTTTAATTTACTTCATGTTTATTTTTATAGATTTTATTGATAGATATTCAGCTTTTTTAGCACCATTTATTAAAGAGACTATTATTTCCCCACTGTGCACTTTCTTTAGTACTGGGAGTTGAATCTAGTAGCTCACAAATGCTAGGTATGTGCTCTACTACTGAGCTACATCTCTTTTTTATATTTATATTTTGAAACAAAGTCTTTCTAAGTTTCCCAGCCTGCTTTCACACTTGTAATCCTACAGACCCAACCTCCCTAATAGCAGAGATTAACAGGCAGCTTGTCAAAGGTTATCTGACTGCGTATGAATAGGCTTATTTCAGGGGAAACAATCAACAGAATGAAAAAGCAATCTATGGGGTGGGATAAAATATTTGAAAATCATACATCTGATGAGATGTTAATATCTAAAATATGTAAGGAATTCATACAATTTAATAACAAAAACAAACAAACCAAATAACCCAATTAAAAAGTAGATGACAGACCTTTTCCCGAAGAAGACGAGTTACCAAGTATGTGGGAAAGTGCTGAGCATCACTGATCATCAAGAGAAGGCAAATCAAAACCACAGTGCCAATTTGCTTTATCAAATAGTCAAAGAAAAACTGTTGGCAAGGATATTGCAAAAAACTGGTAGAGAAGAAGGAAATTTTTTACACTATTAGTGGCAGTACAAATGGTACAATCATTAAGGAAAATAATATAGTGGATCCTTTAAAAAATTAAAAAAATAGAACTTCCTGCCAATTCTCAAGGACCCAGTTCTGGATATTTATTGACATGAAGTCAACATGTCAAAAAAAATCTACATGCTCTTGTTCACTGCAGCATTACTCAACATGGCTGAGATAGGAAACGCCGAAAATGTCCCTGACAGGAAAATGTAATATTTACACATATGTGCGCATACACAGTGGAAGAGTATTCAGCCATAAAAAGGAACTTCTATTATTTGTAATAGCACAGATGAACTGAAGGACATTATGCTAAGTGAAATCAGCCAGAGACAGAAAGACAGTTACTACATGACCTCCATTAAATGTGGAATCTGAAAAAGTCAAAGTCACAGAAGCACAGAGTAGGGGATTGGTTACCAGGGGCTGCAGCGAGGCGGAAGCAGGGAGAAATAGCGAGACACCAGGCAAACAGACACTAACATCCCTGTATACAGTACTTAAGCTCTGGGGACATAGGGACATATCAGATAAAGACACTAACACTCTGTTATAAGACAATCAAGTTCTGGGGAACTAATATACAGTATGATGATCATAATTAATACTATATTGTTTACTTAAAATATGTGTCAATGGATATACTGATTAATTTGTAGTAATCATTATACTATATATATAAAATCATAACATTGTACACTTTAAATGTGTACATTTTTTATTCATCAATCATGCTTTAATAAAGCTAGGAGGGAAATATTGGAAGCATGAAATGGCAGATTTATTAGTATGAGAGATAGTCCACATAATAGAAAAGAAGTTTAGATATGTCTGATATGTTTCAACTCATGATAAATTTTAAATTCTACTTTTGTAAAATAATACAATCAATAAAACAGAAATTACCATAGTCAGAATTTTTTATATCAAATGACTATAGTTACAAATATTTTCTAGGAACTGTTTCAGGGTGAATTTAGGTTCATGGTTATTGCACTCATTTCCAAAGTCTCTGTCTCTCATGGGACAACACAACCACAGCCTTATCATGTGACAGACATTTAATTCCTACCTCCACAAAACAAGCTCATGCTCTACAGGACCTGCAGTTGACACACCTGATTTGTATGAATTCTGGTATGAAGTGAGAAATGCCCTTTCATTCTCTGCTATGATCTAACGTTGGTTTTGTAGCCCAATTTCTTCCTGACACTGGTGTTAGGGATTAGATCTAAAATGTCTCCCAAAAACATGTTGGGAGCTTGACCCCTAATGCAGACGTGTTCAGAGGCAGGGTTTGGGGAAAGTTATTGGCTCATGAGGGCTCTAATTTAATCCATGGATTAATTGATCCATTGCTGAATGTATAGCTCAGCGGCTTTACTAGGAGGCTGGGCCTAATTGGACGAAGCAGACAACAGGGGCCATGGCTTGGAAGGGTATATTTTGTCCCTAGCCCCCTTTCCTTCGGGTTCTTTCCCTGTCTGTACTTCCTGGCTGCTGTGAGGTGAGAGGCTTTTCTCTGCCACCGCGTTCTGCCACAATTTTCTACCTCATCTCAGGCACAAAGCAGTGGAGCCAGTTGACCAGGGGATGAAACTCTGAGTCAGTGAGGCAAAAGTGAATCCTTTCTCTACTTGATTTGTGGATGGCAGGTATTTTGCCACTGCAATGGAAAGCTAACTAATACAGCTGATAACAGCATTGGAACCCACGTCCATAAAAGCGAAGAGTAACATCTAAAATAAAAATCTTCACAAAATAACTGGACCCCCCAAAAGGATGGAGCATGAGAAGATAAATGACATCAACAGACTCACTTTCACTTAAGGGAGAGATAAAGGAGCTGTCCTGTGTGAATCATGGTTACTCACTATCAGCTGCAGGAGTGTGCAGCAGTGATCCGTGGCTTACAAAGTCTGAGCCTCCATCTCTTTTACTTTCATGAATCATGAAATGAGCCAAGCCCTCAGCCTATTCTCTTGGAAAACAGCTCAGCCTGTAGGCTGAGCGGGGTGAGTGCACCTCATGACTTTGAGCAATATGCTGATGCCCTCAGGATAACAAACTCATTCACAGAAATGAGGATTTTACATGAACCCAAACCACAGGACCACAGCTGGGATGAGAAAAACAAGATGTTGGTTCGAAGGCTAACCACCATCAGGCAGCTGAAATTGGGTAAACAGAGAAAAACAGAAACTCACAGCATAGAGAACACATCATGAACAACTAGAGCCTGAAAGCTGCTTGAGGGAAGCCAGAGGCAAGCACCGGTTAATGTGGGTGTTCTAAATGGAGGAGGGAAACATACCCAAATATAGAGAACTGAACTGAAGGAGAAATCCACTCAATCCAATCCATTATCAGAGTGGCAGAGAAAGGGAAGCAAGGCTGCTGTTGGCCCACAGCTCTCCCCACACCTTTTGCCAGTAAATATCCCATCTTGGGAGGGGTTCTAACAGCCCAAGGGAAGGAAATAGTACTGCAGAGGCGGCAGACGCCTGAGGTAACCTCCCCACAGACTCTACCCACTCCCTACAAGAGGAAGCTCAACGTGGGAGATAACTACACATAGAGATCCAGAGAGTGACAGACTGCAACCGGTGAAACATCAGAGAAAAACAAATAATCCATCCATCCCTCCTCCGTCCACCTCCCAAACACCAGTGATCTCTGTGTGCCTGCAGCATCCTGCCCATTGCCACCACTCAGCATAGGCAGGAGAAATGTCCTGCCCCTAAGCAGAGTATGCTTGAACATCGTGAGCTGTAGACAGCACAGAACTCACGGGTGGGGAGCAGTGTACTGCATCCCATGAGACACTGGGAAGAAAGGGAGACACATCGGAGCCAAGCCAGAGCAGGCACTTTCCCGTTGTTCTCCCGAATACTGGAATGTTGAGTATCAGTGTGACTTCCTGCCCCCACCCACACTGCCCCACCACTGGCAAAGGAGCTCCCCTTCCCAAAGTGGATGGCTACTGGGTCCTTGGAGCCGTACCCTAAAGCCCTAGGTGCCACAGCACTGGTAGGTGAGGAGCTGTGGACCACAACCAAAGAGACTCAGAAGACAGGAGAGATCTAGAAAGCCCAGTACAGATGAAGAGCTCTCTTATTTCGCTTTAAACAGTAGAGAGTTAGGCATTAGTGTGACATCCTGCCCCCTAGCCACCACCCAGCTCTTGAAAGGTAACTTCCTCCCAGTCACACACAGTGAACTGTCTCTGAGCATCAGGAACCCTGGGCATAATGGAACTCACAGGGAAGGAGCTGTCTTAGTTACTTTTCTCTCATTGCTGTGACAATATACCTGATGCCCAGAGTTAAGGAAGGGAAAGTTTATTTAGCTCACAGTTTGTGGAGGTTTTAGTCCATAATCAGCTGGCTCCAAAGCAGGGTGGCATAGCACAGGGGCAATACTTCAAGGAAGCAGAAGACAGCAAAAGCAGCAAGAGCAAAAAAGGGACACAAGCAAGCCTCTTTTCCTCTCTTATATTGGATGCCAGCTATCTTCCCACACCATCTCTGTGCCCTCCTCTTCCACAAGCTAAGGATGTTTACAAAATGAGGGCTCTGACCTTCTGCTGGGTCATTTATTTAAGCTTCTAAACATCTCAGTTCTCAAGGTGACACAATGTATTAACCATCACAGGAGCCATTGGCTGCATCTGGAAAGACAGGGGAGAAAGAGAGGTACAGCACAGCTTGCCCAAAGTAGGCATCCTGCTAATCTCACAGACACCAGGGAGTATTATGGTCATGGGGAATATTTTGTCCTCCTGAAATTCTGCCCACCACCCAAAATTTGGCACAGATAGAGGAACTGCCCCCTACCCAGCCAAGGGCAACAGAGCCTCAGAGGGCCCTAGATGCCACAGAGGTCACAGGAAGGCCTTGCAGAGGATAGAGAAGGAGACCCAGAAGCACCAGATACAATGGCTCTGCTGAACCACACAGAGATAGACACAGATACACATACAGCACATATCAGTGTATTAAGAAAGGAGAATGAGAATTCATCAGTGCTTTAGTCTAAACAGTACCTTTCCTGGGTAAATCAGGGTAATCCTTATCCCAATCATATATAGAGGATCTAAACACAAACTATCAGCATATCAGCAGGCTCAGGTCAGAACTTCTCACAGCTTCCCTCAGTCTCCAATTATATTTCCCTCTCTCTGCATCCCTCCTCCCAGCCTCACAAATATTTTCTCAAATTTCCTCCACATCAGCCTTCTTCTCAAAAGGTAAAAATAGTATCAACAGAGATTATCTACTTTCATTCCAATTATTGTCATTTCTGACACTTTTTTTTTTCCCTCTTCTGACACTTTTTCTTTCTTTTCTATGATTGGCCCTCTTCCCTTTTCTCCTCCTTTTTCCTTTCCTCCACCCACCATATCCCAGCCTATGTATCAGTAATACTGTACTATAATCTACTCAAGTCATCAATAAAAGGATGAAATCATTAAAACAAGTTTTAATGTACGTGAGGAATGTATAGGTAGATCTGTTGAAGTTGATATGGGTAGAGGTTCTCTCTACAGGTGACCAGGCCTCATCCTATTGAGCTAAAAAAGAGGAAGAAGTAGATAAACACCAAAAAGCAACCAAAGCCAAGAGCACATGACTGGGAAACAGACATTAACCAAAGACACCCACATACTAGCAACAGAGTTGGTCCACTCTACTCAATCCTTAATCCTCAGGACAAAAAAAAAAAAAAAGAGCAAAAGCAAAGCTACACAATACCTTCCAAAACTCCT
>NW_004955485.1:1774735-1836579 GCF_000276665.1 Chinchilla lanigera | reverse complement strand
CATACTAGCAACAGAGTTGGTCCACTCTACTCAAAAAAAAAAACAAAAAAAAAAGAGCGAAAGCAAAGCTACACAATACCTTCCAAAACTCCTGACTCATACAAAGCTATTCAAAACACATACTTGGCAAATTCAAAGATGATATGATTAAAGAGATAGTAGACCTAATAAATAAATTGAACAGTGAGCCTAAACAAGATTCAGATAAAAAATTAGAAGAGCTAGCCAAAATTATTCAAAACATAAATGGTAAAATTTGGTAAAGAATTAGAATTCATGAAAAGCTGCCAAATCAAAACCAGCAGATGAAGAACTCAAGTGAAAGTTTGGGTAGCAGAAATGACTAATGTGAGGGAAAAGTGTCAGTACTAGAGGTAGATCAGAAGCAGGTGATATACACTCAAAATATTTTTAAGAGAACAAAAAAATCAAGGAAAATACATACAACATATGCTTGGTGATGCACAGAAGACTAATTTAGGACTAATTGGATTTAGAGACAAGTCAGAAGACAGCATGAATGCCAGGAAATCTTGTTATAGAATCTGCAAGAAACTTTCCAAGTATATGGAAATAATTCAATACATAAATAAGTGAGGCATATACAACCCCAAATGCCAATAACTACAAAAGTATTTCTTCATGACACTTCATAGTCAAAACCTCAGAACTCAAACATATGAAGAGAATCTTTAAAGCTGCTCACAAAAAGCATCAATTAGCTTACAAAGGAAATCCCATTAAAATTACACCAGATATCACAACACAAATCTTTAAGGACAGGAAAGCTTAGAATGAAGCATATCAAGCCCTAAAAGAAAACAACTTTCAACCTACCATAATATACCTTACAAAACTACCTTTCAAAACTGATAAGAATAAAAGGACATTTCATGACGAAGGGTATCTTAAGAAATTTATGACCACCAAGCCAATTCTCCAGAATATCCCAGACATAAAAAAGAAAGAAAAGATACCAGAAGTTTAATAATGTAAGTACATTTAGGAGGGTGAGCAGTTAAGCAAATGGGAAAAGCAAAGGAATCAGCAACAGAAAAAGAATGCAGTGACAGAAATAAGTCAATAGCTTTCAGAAATAAAATGGTCTCAACTCCCCAGTCAAAAGACATATATTGACAGATTGGACCAAAAAACAGAACCCAACACTATGTTGAATACAAAAGAAACAAGCAATACAAAAAATTCAGAGATGAAAATGACATGATAAAAAATAATATTCTAGCTGGAGGTTGAAAATAAACAAGAGTAGCCATCCTAATTTCAGACAACATGAACTTCAAGCTAAAACTGATCATAAGAGGAAAACAAATCCACTAAATATAAGCTAGGGGAACAATTCACTAGGAAGAGGTAACAGTTGTAAATATATGTGCCCAAACAGCAAAGCACTCAACTTCATGAAATAAACACTAGAGGACACAGAAGAGCAGATAAATATCAACACAACCATAGTGGGGGACCACAATAACCCATTATCACAAATGTGTGGGTAAACTAGACAGAAATTCAAAAACAAAATATCAGAGCTTCAAACAAGGGGAACTAACAGATGTCTACAAAGTGTTCCACCCTGCAAGAAAGGGATACACATTCTTCTCAACAGCACATGGTAGTTCCCCATAAGAAACCATACAATAGCTTATAAAGGAAAATGAAAAAAGTTCAATGAAAATATCAACAGCAAAGGAAACTACAGAAATTTTACAAACACATAGAGATTAAATAATATACTTTTGAATAATTAATGGATCACAGAATATGAGAAATTAAATAGTTCCTATAACCAAACAGTGATGCCAGAACAACAAATCAGGACTTATGGAGTACCATAAAAGCAGTCCTAAGCGGAAAGTTGTTTGCTGTGAATGTCCACATAAGAACAATAAAATAAATCCAAATAAGTTAGTTAATGATGCAAGCCAACGTCTAGAAAAACAGAAACAATTCAGATGCAAGACAGTACAAGGAAGGAAATTACAAATATGAAGTGCAAAGAGGAAGGAGAGGTCATGGAAAAGAAAAAGATTGAAGAAAATAGTGGAAATGGAGCTTTTATAAATAGAAAAAGGATGCAGAGTCGGAAGGAGCAGAAAGAGACAGGGGACAAAAAAATTAAGATGTGTTATATACATGCACCAACTCCCCATGACAAATATAATCATTATGTGCTGCAAACATGTACTAGTAAAAAGAGACAGAAAAAATAAAGCTCAGGGAGGAAGTTAATAAAATTAAGATTAAAAAATAATATAAAAAAAATCAAAGACCTGGTTCTTCTAAAGAATAAACAGTATAGATAATTCTTAGTCAAACTGAACAAAAGAGTCAAAGACTCCTACAGTGTAATTAGAGATGAAAAAGGCAAAATCACAGCAGATACCACTGTAATGCAGTACATTATCAGGAATTACTATAAAATCTGTATTTCAATATATCAGCGAATCTACAAGAGATAGATAAATAGACACATATGAATAACCAGTACTGAAGCAAGACATAAAAACCTGAAGCAGTCTAATAACAGGCAATGAAATTGAGGCAGTAATGAAAAAAACAAAACAAAACAAAACAAAACCATAGCAGTGTACCAACAAAGGAAAGCCCTGACCTGCAGGATTCACCAGTGACTTCTATAAGAACTTCAAGGAAGATCAAATGTCAATATTCCTAAACAATCTTTAATAAAATTGACAGGAAGGCCACAAGCATGCACTGAAGGAATGATAACTTCTTTAACAAATGGTGCTGGGAAAATTATTATATGCAACTGAAGTATTGAATCTAGACCCATATGTGTCCCCATGTAATAAAATAAAATAAAAACTGACCAAAGACCTAGAAAATAGACAGAAACACTTAATCTGCTGGAAGATAAAATAGGTAAAACTCTTGAAGACATAGACATAGGCAAGAACTTTCTGAACAGAACCTAATTCCATAAGAAATAAAGATCATATCAAATATTAAAAACTTCTACACAGCAAAGAATACACCAACAGAGTGAAGAGACAACCACAGAAAGAGAAAAAAATTTCCCTGCTACTCCTCTGACAGAGGACTAATATCTAGAATATATAAATAAAGATCTTAAAAACTCAGATCCTCTCCCAAAACAAAAGCCCTAATCAAAAAAGAGGTAATTGAAATAAATAGCCAAATCTCAAAAGAAGAAATACAAACGGACAATAAGTAAGTGAGGAAATGTTCACATCTCTGACCATTAGAGAAATGCAAGTTACAATAATACTGAGATCCCATCTTACTCCACAAAGAATTGACTGTTATGAAGAAATCAAATAAGAGCAAATTTTAGTAAAGCTGTGGGGAAAACGAATACTTCTACATTGCTGATGAGAATATGAACCTGTACACCACTATTGAAATCCCTCAAAAACTAAAATAGGAATTACATTTGACACAACTCTTCCCCTTCTAGGTACAGAAGCACAACTCTTAATAGTTAAATCTTGGAAGTGGCTGATATGTCCATCAACAGAAAATTGGATTAAGATAATATCATATATATATGAATATATATATATCACATCATTCATATATACAGAATAAAATACTAATCTGATATAAAGAAGGATAAATTTGAGTCATTCATAGGAAAATTGATGCACCTTGAGATCGTAAATCAGACATATAAGCACAAATATGGCAGACTTTCTCTTACATGACAAAGACTGTACATGGTACACTACTGGCTGATGGAATGGAAGGTAACCAACCACAGCACTCTGTTGTGTATCCTGGGTGCTGATTGGCTCAGTGACTGTAGCATCAGTCTGTTTGTTGTCCTTCACTGTGCACATATGTTCAACATCTCTCCTTATCCACTTCACATCGAGTACAAATATAGAATTTTACATGTTGTTAAAATTACGTAGGTTTAAGGGTGTAGAAAGTGTTTAAGATCATATGAAGTGCTTACAAGAGTGTGGGAAAGGTTTATAGGAGTGTGGGAAGGGTTTATAAAGCTTTAAAAAAACATATAAATAATACAATATAATGTTGTTCTTCACAGATTTTCACCTACCACAGGTGACCTCTGGAACATAACTCCTGCTATAGGTGAGGGGTCATTGTATTCTATTTGGTGTATTTGAACAAAAATGTTAGAGAAATAAAAGAAAATAGTTCTTTTAGGTGATGAGAATGTGTGCTATAAAAACCATAACAGACAAAACTAAGTATTCAATATATACTTTTAAAGTGGTAACTTGCCATGTGCTAGTAAGATATTTATGGAAATCAGCTACACTGACTTTCAGTAAACAGCAAGACACTGTTACACAGTCATTCCTTTCTCTATGCTCCTTTGCATCTGTGTCCATATCAAACCGTTATTCTATTATTTACTTAACAAAGGTGATACTGCTGATATTTTTAAGCAAGAAAGAGAAGCAACTTGCTGAAGCTAAAAATATGCTAAAATTTGCAGTGTTAACAGGCTTGCTCAGCCAGGAACAAACACCTATCAAAGCCAGGGCTCAGGCCACCTTCTGCACAGGATTTCTGGCGGTCTGCTGGGAAGGGTCAGCTATACCTTAGGCTTTCTTGGTTCAGAGAGACCTTTCTTCCAAATAGTGCTCATCCTGGAGATGAAATGACTGATTTCTAGGCTTGATTTATTGCCTGTCAAGATTTTGGAGCCTTTGTATTCCTTGATCCCTGATTTGATCTGCTCAAAAATTCCAGTTGCCTGAGCACTGGACCAATTTGCTTTGACCTCTCACATTTGCTTTCTCCTAACTCCCTGGCTCCCCAAACTCCAAGTACACCAAAGGAACATAAGTCAAGGTTCCCTTGGAGCCTTATAGTTAATGATGATTTGGAATATGAACCCAACCTTTGTTCTCTCCTAAGTCTGACTTCCCATGACTTCTGTAGAGGAAATCTGAAAGAAAAAAGAAAGTCTGGCTCATAAATGTACAATACAGTAAGAACAAGAAGCAAAGGTCTGAATCATAAAATGTGCACCAAAATGAGAAAGATTTTCATGCATGAAAAAGACAACAGTGTCATATGGGCCCCTCTGCCCACCTGAAATCTTCAAGTAAGAGTTTATAAATGTATATGCCTACAGGACATGTAAACAGCAGCAGAAAAGAGGGCAATGTTCCTGTTATCTTGGTAAAAAGATCTGAAGTAACTCCTGCCCACTTGCTTTGCCTTTTAAAACACTGTTTTAGTTTCTCCAGCTATGAAACAAATTATCATAATAATATGCATCTCCCCATTTCTGTGAGTACAGAGTGTGGACATGGCTTATTTGGACCCTTTATCCACTGTCTCCAGAAAGTCTGGAATAGTGGTGTCTGTGTGAATCCCACGTGGAAGAATGCACTCATGCAGACTGCCCGTGCTCTCATTTCCTTGTAACTATATGGCTAGAGGACCCAGCTGTTCTGCCTGCTGTTGGCTGGATCTGACCTCAAACACGAGAGTCTGCCAACACTTCTGTGGCATGTGGAGCTCTCAACACATCACTTCGCTGAGCCCTCAGGAAGGGCCTCGTCCCGTGATGGTGAGAGACTGAGCGCCCAAACTGCAACCCAAAACCCACTTATTGATTGCAAAGTGCCAACACTGCACTTAATCCTGAGTATGGAAGTTTTAGTTTATAAAAAAAACTAAACTATGGGATGCCTGATTGCCAGGGCAGCTTGGCTTGCATGCAGACATATAGGGCTCTGCATGCCCGCTGCAGCATGGGTGCCATAGGTTCGCCACCACTGGCCTAGTGCTTCTTGTAAGGGCATTGACCTGATGAAGTCAGGCCTACCCAGGGTAGATCAATATAAATCTCTTTGTTTGAGTAAAAATCAAATGACTTAGGACCTTAATTATACCACAAAATATCCCTTTTCCCCTGACAACATCTACTGGCTGTAAGCACATCACAATTTCCACCCCCATCAAAAGGAGAGGATGAGGAAGGGCATGGCTACCAGAGGGTGGGAGTCATGAAAGCCACTCTAGGGACTATCTGGCATAATTACTATGCATGCTGTTTTTTCAAAATACAAACAAAGAGCATAATGAGAGGTGGATAGAAAAGGACAAGGTGATAGATTTTCTGCAGATGGGAAGGGTCCAGGAGACCAAGAGTGAGGGGAGAGAGGAAGGAGAAATAGGTAGAATAAAGATATGCCATGTTCAGGAACCTAATAACCCCAATGAAAGTATAAGTGAGCTAAGTTTAATAATACCAACAAGAATGAAAATGGGAACCTAATAACCCCAATGAATGTATAAGTGAGCTAAGTTTAATAATACCAACAAGAATGAAAATGGGGAAAGGGAATTTAGAGGAGAGAGGAGGGAGGTGGGAAGGAAAGGAATTTTAAAAAGAAATAAGCTGTGTTATATACATGAATCTACCCCTCCAGATGACTATAAACTACATGTACTGCAAACATGTGTTAAGAAAAAAGCTGAACACACAACATGCATATGAGCCTGCAGTCTGATGGAGTTTTTCCCGTTTCCCCTGTCAGAATAGGTAACAGCCCGCAGGGACAGAGCAGGCATGGTAGAGAAGAAATTCCCTTCCCTCTCCCTTGCTTGTCAGCTCTGTAACCTACCACCTTTGGGCCCATTGGTCTCCCAGCTACATGTTCGGTTTCACTCTACTTCTACAGTAAACCCAGGCTTACAGCAGAAAAATCCTTTACCTTGTCATTCTTTCCTCTTGTTTTCCTCTCTGAATGCAGTGAACCCGAACAAAAACCAGGCCATTCTTATTGGCATTTCCAAAAAAGCAAGATCCAGCCCTGACTACTGGCACACTCCTTGTTAATCTGATACTGTCGAGTGATTTCAGGTCCCTTCTTGTGTTCCAGTGCTGTTCTCTGTCCTTGAGCACAGATCTCCATGGGATACCTTCTACTGCATACTCCTGAGTGCCTCTGGTCTACAGCATATGACACCTGCATTTGTTCTTTCAGAAATGAAACCCAGATACTGTCCTCCAAATTTATGCAGTTCTCTCCTCACAGACCAGCATAGCATGGAATGATTTAGAGAAACAATGCATCAGTCCTCTAAATGGAATTTCTAAATTGATGAGTCCCACAGGCTGATTATTACATAATGTGTCTGCAGCCTAGATGCAGATGAGCAAATGCTCTTAGGATCCTACTGAAATCTGGGATGAATCCCCCAGGATACAATTTTAAAGTTTTTAAATACATTTGACAGAGCTGAACTGACTTTTAATTTTATTTCTGTCAAAAAAATCAATCAAGAAATAGTTTTCATGAACCTATTTGTTAAATGCTCAGCACTGTTCTAGAAGCTGTTGAGAACTAAAAAGAAAAGTAAACCACAATCTGCCAAAGACTTCTCATCCAAGTGTGCACACAAAGACATACTCACACATATGTAAACATACACACACACATGCAACACTGAAAATCCAGAGGACTGTTATGACTTGTATCCAGATGTCCCCCCAAAGCCTCCTGCCATTAAAAGACAGGGAATCTCAAAGGTAGCTGGATTACGGTGTGTGGATGCGGATTAAAAGTAATATATTGGGATTAAGGGTGTAGATGATAGAAGCCGCATCCTGGGTATGGGTGGCATCAATCAATAGGTCTACATCCTGGACAGAATATAAAGGGAGAGTGGGAAAGCAAGTTTTCTGCCACTGTGGCTTGCTGCCGGCTGTCTGCCACACCATGAACTGTTTATCACGTGACACCCCTCTGCTATGTCACCCTGCCTTGGAGTCAGCCGACTATGGGCTGAAACCTCTACAGACTGTGAGCTGAGATAAACCTTGCCTCCTTGAACTTGTGGGTGTCTGGTACTTTGTCTCGGCACTGAGAAAAGTAACTAACACAAGTACCAAAAAAGTTGAAAAAAAGAGAATATTTGCCACCTATTGAGGCTCTGTAGTAGTAGGCACTCCTCCAGTGTGAGTTTTTTGGCCTTGGAACTCTGAAAGTTCTCAGTTTTTGTTACCACGTAGCAGATTGAGTTTCAGAGTCATAGTTAGCAAACTAGGCAAAGCCAGGTCCTCCTGATTCCAAACCTCATGTTCTTGCCACCAAGAAAGCAAAAATCAAATTCTACTTCTGCTTCAGATTCTTATCAATTTGACATCTGGTCTTTCATGTTTTCTAGTTGGTCAAATGGAGAACTGAACTAAAACAAAACAGCTATGTAGTTTCATTGGGTGGTGTTCAATGAAAAGGTAAAATTCAGAGCTCCTGTTCAAAATGTATGAAGAATGCCAAGACAGCCACTGTAGAGCATTAAACTAGCTAGCTGCATGGGTCATAGGACTGTGAAGCTGACCCTGTTGACACTGCTACAAATTAAACTGTGAGATCAATGACTCAAGGGGTTTCTAATTAAACAAAATAAAGGGTAAGGAAGAATTAAAACCCATCACTCTCCAAGAAGCACTTGCAGAAGTGCCTGTGACAATATGATCCAGGCTGTATGATCATAATCACCCTCTTCTAACTAAATTATCAGAATAGGAAATACATGGCAGTCAGGTGTTGGTAAAATACGATAAACTTTTTTTTAAGTTGGAGCACATTAATATGCATTTTTCCCAAATATAATGCACTGATATATTTCAGGCCAAACAAGGTGAAAGTACCAGAAAAGTTCATTCAAGAGCATGGAAACCATCAACTTTCAGGGAAGCAGCTATACAGATGCTTTTGCAACATTGCAGAGCTGAGAAAAGCAGCTGACATGCTACCGATGAACAGCAGATGTTACAGCTGAGCTGGGATCTGTGGTTTGACTTTCCAGAGGAATGATTTCCTGGAATGGACAAAAGTCCACTTTTGCCCGTCACTCCTGCAGAACCCCTTTGTACTGCGGAAGTAAATAGTTCCATTCCTTGTGAGGCAAAAGAGAAGAACCAACACGCGTGCCTGCTGTCGTGTGATCCACACTTTCATCCTGTCACACACACTGAAAACTGGATCTTGTCAAGAGCACTGGAGAAAGACTTTAAGCCAAAAACAAACAAAAATGTGTGATGAGGAGTAAAGAGACAGTTAAGAAAGGTTCCTAACTCATCAAAATGCTCTTTAAACTTGAAAATCAACTATACAGTATGTGATCCAAGAAAAAAGAGAAAAAGCAATTAAATTAACCAGACAATACAGGGAAAAGTGTACAGATGGTTTTTCCTCTTTACAGTGCATATCAGTGGATTACAATTTCCTTTTGAACACCCTGTATCCCTCACCAAAGCCCTTCCACGTCCTCAGGAACTTGTCAGAGCAGTGCCCCATGCCTCTAACAATTTGCCTTGGCTTGCTGCTATAGCAAAATGCCCTACACTGGGTGGCTTAACAAGAAATCTCCATGCCTCACAGTTCTGGAAACCAAGAAGTTCAAGCTCAAGTTGCCAGCACATCCTGAGTGCTGGAGGGCTGCGTCTTCATGCACACGGGGCCTCTTGCTGCGTCCTCACATGGAGAGGAGTGGAGGCCAGCTCTGCGGACTCACAAGGGCGCTAAACTGTGCTGAGGAGCCTGCTCTCAAAAGCTCAGCTAATTCTCACCTCTGCCCAGAAGCCCCCATCTTCTAGCACTGTCATCTTAGGAAAGCAAAGTTTCCACATATGAATGAAGGGGAGACTGTGCATGAGAGTTTTCTTTAATCAGCAACCCCCACAATCTCTGTCTTTTATGACATGGATGGATGATTGAGATATACATCTTAGAGTACATTTCTGAAAAAGAATTTTTAGCTTCATGAGTTCATGACTTTAAGGTATTTAGCTTTATTTAAGAATACTGAATGAGTGAAGCTGTGTCCTCCTTAGGGTATCACACGATATCGCTCTGGCCTGTGTTACTGGGGTCAGTTTGTTTAACCCAAATGGCTACCAAATTGCTCCATACTCCAAGCACTGGTATATTTTCTCTTTATAACCAATACAAGACTCTTGGATGACAACTTAATGCTATGTAATTATCTTTTATTATTTTATCAGTATACGATGAATTTTTATTAGTACATAATTATAACACACAGTGTTTACTATGTTCCTTGCATAGAGTTGTTACATGTATGTAATACATCCTCATTTCTTTTTCATCCCCCACCCTTGAAACTCCCTCCATCTCTTGATCCCCTTCCCCGTTGAGAAACATCTCCTTAGTTTCTATATCTACCTTTTATTTCACTCTTATCTTATACTTTGAGCTTCTCATAGAAGAGAAGCCATGTGGTATTTAAGCTTGTGTGTCTGATTTATTTCACTTAATATTACGGTGTCAAGGTTAATCCATTTTACTATAAATGACTCAATCTTATCTTTCTATATGGAAAAGCAGTACTCAACCATATGCAAAAAACTATATCTTCTTTATCCATTTGTCTGTTGATGGACATATAGGCCACCTCCAAGAGTCAGCTATTATGAATTCTATTGTTATAAACATGTGTTATGCAAGTACATTTATTTTCTTATGGACAAAAGTGGAGAAACCATGCACTCTTATCTGCACATACCCATCTGTGCACCACTATCATGACTCAGCAGAACCCCAGGGTAGAAACCTTCCAGTCTAAGAGGGACCCTATCAGAAATCTGCATTAAACACAAGGTATAGTGGTCACGAGGTGTTACCAACATTTATAGCACCATAATTCATGTGAGCTAAATCTTGGAAGCAGCCTGAATATCCATCAACAGCTGATTGGACAAAGAAAATGTATATGTATTTTACCAGTCATCAAAATTTACCCCTAGATTTCACATCCACTGGTGATATTTTTCTGGTACAATGGTTAGTACATAGGTTATAGAATGATACCCTAACTCCACGTCCACCATTACTGGACAATTCTCACCATTCTATGGCCAGTAAGAGTCTTTTTACTTTTTAAACAATCTACTACCAGGATGGACTTTGGATTTTTTTAAAAGTGTCATAACTAATGTTTATATTAATTATTTGAATACTCAGATATCTCAGATTTGGCTAATAGAAGCCTCTTCAAACTGGCTCCTGGGTTACAATATTTTTCAAAAATCATATTTGTGGATTTTTAAAAAATTTTTCCTATTGTTCTATATTTTTAAATTCTGTTGATTTCATCTTTTATCTGCATTAATTCCTCTCTTGTACTATGTCAGGTTTAAGCTGGTCTTCATTTTTTTAGCTTCCTCAGAATCAAGCTTCAATAATTATTCATAGGCATTCATTTTTTTTACAACATAGGCATTTAAAACTAAAAATCTGTTCCATCACTGCTTTAGCCATATCCAACCAGGAATCAAACTTACAAGCTTGTAAGTTGCTGATTAAACCATATCCAAGGTTTTATGTTTTGCTTTCATTTGTATGCAGTTGAAAATATATTCTGTTGACTTACTCCTAGACTCATTAATTATTTAAAAATGTGTAGATATAAGTTTTGGGGATATTCGAGATAGTTTTCAATTATTCTTTTCTAGTTTACTTCTCTTGTGTCCACAGAATATGTTCTGCATGACTTCAATCTTTAATTTCCTAAAAGCTTTGTGTCCTGGCATGTGTTCCATCTTAAGGTTCCATGTGAGTTAGAAATGACTGCTCTCTGCTTTTATTGAATACTCTGCTCCATAACTCTCAATTAGTCCAAATTGGTTGATAGTGCTGTTCAAATTTTCTGTATTATCACTGCTATCCTGTGAAAATTACCCTACCAAATATTAATGTTTTGAAATCACCAATCATAATTTTCGGCTTATTCATTTCTCCTTCCAGTAATGTCAATTTTTATGTGTTTTGAAAATTCTCTTATTGTGCATACAAGTTTAGCATTGTTATAGCTGGTTGATGAATTGGTCCCTATATGATTATGAATTTTTCCTCTTTATCTTGGGAAATATTCATTGTTCTAAAGGATATTTCCTCTGATAAAACACAGCCACCACAGAATTCATTTGATTAGTCCTCATATTAAATTTTTTTTAGTCCTTGTCCTTGTTTATCTGTCTTTATTTAAAATGCATTTCTCTTAAACTGAACATAAATGGATCTTCTTAAATGTAATTTGATAATCTTTGCTTTGTAATTATGTGTTTAGGTCTTTCAGTTATCAACACTATTATTTTTAAATCTTCTTTCTTCCTTATTTTGTGCATATCATTTTTTCTTTGTCCCCCTTTTCCCTTCCTTCTTTGGATAAATATGTACAATATTTTTATATTTCATTGTAGCTTTACTTTTGGTTCATTAGCTATAACACCCTGTTTTATTTTGACAGTAATTGCCATATGCACCTTCTATTAGAGCTTACCATCAAATATTATATGATTGTGTGTAATATGAAAACCCTAAAATAGCATACTTCTGTTACCACCAATATCCCTGGAATTGCCACATTTTAAAATTCATGCCACTATATGTACAAAATAATAAATGTTGATTACTCTGCATTTCCAGATGAAAATTTTTAAGGCTAAGGATCTTTTTCATTTATTAGCCATTATATTTCCTGTCCATCAGTGGAATGTTCAAAATTTTTACACATATTTTTATTGAGTTGCTTATCTTTTTCTGAAGTTTTTATAGAATGAATTCTAGACATTAATCCTCTATTTTATGCATTTCAATTCTCTTTTTTCAACTTGCCTTTTGACTTGTTTCTTCCATTTTTAGACAAACAGAGGCTTTTAGTTTTTAATTTAGTACAGGCAACTTCCAAATGTCTCACTTTACGGTTTAGTCTTTCATGCCATTAAAATAAATTTTTCAGAGTTCTGACAGAATAATATTACATATTTTCTTCAATACGTTTGAAAAGTTTGCTTTTCATACTTAACCCTCTAGGGCCAGGGATATAGCTCAGTGGCACAGTGCCTGCCTGGCAAACACAAGGTTGTAAGTTTGATTCCTGGTACCAAAAAAAAAAAAAAAAAGCAAACACACTTAACCCTCTAATATATTCAAAATTAACTATGTACACACCTTTTGCCCCTCTGTATATGTAGCGTGAACACAAGTGCACAATACCCCACCCCGTTACCTAAATCCTGACTTTTGCTGCTCATTTAAGATATCAATTCCTTTATGAACCCTCCCTTGACTACTCCTGCATTGAATGACTTTCCCTTCTTATCCCCCAAGACTTCTATTTCTGACCTTCACACAAGCTCTTGTCTTTGCTTGGTCATGAACTAAACACCAGAGTCAAGACTACAGGAAGTGCTGGGAATGGAGTAAAAGATGCCTTGTTTCAGGGATTCTAGGCAATTATATGATACGCATGCCAGAGTCACTAGAGCTAATTTTTTCAAGAGAACCTAAGAACCCAAAGTGTTTCTGTGAAATGCTGATACTTTAATATTTCCAGCCCCTTTAAAAGTATTTTTAAAGTGCTGTGTTGGAGGAAGGGTGATTACTTCCTGTTCAAATTCATCCATTACATTTTTTATCTCTACAATCAAATCATGAGCTCCTTGATTCCAGGAACACTAGCTTTGTAACCACCTCAGAATCTATCTCGGGGTAAGTTTATAATAAATGCTCAATAAAACCCCGGTTGAAAGGATTAACAGGTTGCATTATCTTTGCGCCAAGCCGCGGTACAGTCCCAGCACGTCAGAAGGAAGGACCGAGCAGAGTCCACTGGGAGGCGCTGTGACCAAGACGGCTGCTCAGGGTTCCTGTGTAGTTCCGGGGAGACACAGCCATGGAAAATACATCCGGCCAAAGCTGAAGTCACGTCTGCCTAGGATTTTGATGGAGGACTCATTCCATTTCCAGAGTTCTTAAGTGCCAATGCTCTGAGTTGTACAAAAGTAAATACCCGACATAGAAGCAGAGGAATGCAGAGGTAGAGGAGGCCCTCGACCTCTTTGTCTTTAAGGAAAGCAAAATACTGACTCTGAGGACATCCACGGCACGGCCACTGCTGTGTTTTTATAGTCATGGGTTCTTATTCTCAGAGTCAGCAGCCCCCCAGCCCTCATTACGTAGTTCATATAAAAGTCAAGGAATGATCCAAAGGTTCATCTTTCTGGGAAAGACAGGCTTGGATCAGGAACAAAATAGAGATCCTCCTTGACTTATGATGGGTTTGCATTCAAGAAGCTCTTCATAAAGTGAGAATATAAATTGAAATCCTTTAAATACACCTAACCTACTGAACGTCATACTTTAGCAGCAAAACACATAGCAGGACATCGGTTATTTACATTCATGGTCATGTGGCTGACCAGGAGCTGCTTAACATCACAAAAGTATCATATGGCATATTGAAAACCATTATTCCTGTAAGCCCAGAACAGATCAAAATTACAATTTTAAGTATGGTTTCTACAAATATGCATTGTTTTTGCACCACTGTAAAATAGACAAGGTTTGGGTTCAATCATCCATACTCAAATTCAAAGCTTGAATCTCTGCTGAGCCTTTGCCACACTGTTTAACCTCTGTGATCCCCTATCTTTAACCGTAGAAAACAAACCATCAGATTATACTTACCTCTGAGTGGGAGAAGTAGAAATATCAGGAACGCAGAAGGGCACAGACTCTCGAGTCAGATCTGAATATCAACGTACTGAATGACGGACCCAGAGATGTGACTTAGGGAAGGTCTTTGTGCCTGAGTGGCCACACCTGCAAAATAAAGGCAAATAATGCAACTGACCACCAGGCTGTTCTGAAGACCAAACGGCACACCTGTAAAGCTTACCACAAATGGTAATTTTGAGATTACAGCTGTGAGTGAAACGAGAAGACAGTGAAGTGACCTCCAGAGCTGTCCCCGCCCCACACAAAGTGTTGTCATTGTCCTTTCTCTGAAAATACAGGGTCATGTGAAGGAAAATCTCAATAGGATCCTATTTCAATAGGATCTACTTAAAGCTAATGCATGCCTTCTTCAGAGACAACAAAACTTTTGTCTTGCAAAATTAATTCAATGGAAAAGGGAAGGAAGTCAAAGACTCCTTCAACATCTTGGACAGGAAAGTTATAAACGTCTCCAAGAATCCATTTCTGAGATTTTGTGTGTGTGTGTGTGTGTGTGTGTGCGTGTGTGTGTGTCCCTTTTTGTAGGGTATCTAAATGTATCTTTGTGTGCCAGCGTATATCTCTATAAATATAGGGCTCTGTATGCCCAATTTCCTATGCACCTCTCAGTGTGTTTCTGGCTATGTCTACATGTACGAGTACATGTGTGTGCTTGCGTGCCTTTATATGTGTGTATAACTGTGATCTCTGCTTGAAACTATCATGCCTGTGTGTGCCTGTGTGCATAAACCTATGTTATGAAATCTGTGAACATGTGTCTGCATCTACGTGTAATATTCTATAACTTAGGATTCTGTCTCTGTGTGTTGACACATGTCTATGTGTATGAGGAGCCGTGATCTGTAGTGTGTGAGTATATACCTCTTGTCTGCACTGTTATCAAACTAATCCTTGGAAAACACTGGTCATTGATTTCACAACATATCTGCAGAGGTTCTGGGGAGGTTTTAAAGAAAAACTGATGCCTAATCTTCACATTGAGGTATTATCATTGCTATTCATTGCTTTGCCTTTGAGTGCAGATATAAAGTTTTATAAAGTGCCACAGGCAGTTCTAGTGTGAACTCTTGTTTGAGAGCTGCAAATGGAAGGCCTCTGCCACTCTCGCCAGAAAGCTGTGAGCTGCTTCCTTTCCTGTAACATCAATAATGTCAGGGGAACGGTGTGAGAATTTGGAATAAATTACTCACTGTGGGAAAGGACACACCCCTGTGCTTTATTGCTGAGGAGGAGGGAGGTCCCCCCAACTCCAGATTAACGTGTGAGACCAACAGAGGCAAACCCTCCTCCGAACACAGCCCTTCTTTCTTTCCTGCTAACATCTGTTTCCTTTTACGTATCTGTCTGTCTTATTAAAAAGATGGAGTGCTACTTTAATCCCCATATAAACTCATCACATTTACTGCAAGTGTTTGGCAAACTTAAAAAAAGAATTTATTGGTATAATAAACCAAGTGCTTCATAAAAAATTAAATGCATTTTAAGCATTCTTTACCAAGGGAAATAGTTAACAGAAGAGAGGTCCAGAATAGAACAAAATCTCTTATTTGTAGGAATGAAGATTTAAAGATAATCACAAAAAAGAAGCCAAGAAGAAGGAGGGGAAGAAATAAAACCTCAGACACCTAGACCTGTGTCATCTCATCCTGTAAAATGCCGCTAGAGAAATTAGGAAAGACTTCCTTTCCCCAGGATTTAGCCCCTCTCACTTTCAGGCCAGATGTCTCTGAATTAGCATCCTGAATAAATGCAAATAGAGTCCCTGTTGGGAAGGTTTTGTAAAGGGACAGACAAAAAATTTCCCTAATTGTTACTCCTGTCTCTAGAGAGCTACCCATGATTTGGAGGACCTTCATCCATGGACATGCATTCATGGGAGGAGACACACTCCTAATTAGAGGAACAGCAGATTCTCCAGTATCCCTTGGCAAACGTTGCTGCACCTAGCAGTCTACCTGGGTTCTAGCATGCTTTTAAGTATTTGTTCAATGCCTGATCAATTAGCTTTTAAATACATTAAAAGTACTGCTTTTTAGCATTATGATGTTCCTAAGCAGACAGTTCACAGGGTCCTTTCAGCCAATTAAAGAAAACACAAAGCATTACAGTCGCCAACCTTGGGAGACTTGGGAGTCCTGGGAGACTTGTTCTTAGGGGTAACCTGCCTTCTCACTAGGGGACACATCCTATGCACCAAAGTACTCATGGAAAAGGTTTGAGGAGAAGGATATGTTGATGTTCTTCCCAGCAGAGAAATGTAAAAGAAAATATACAGCACATTATAAATCCTGAGTGCATAATATTAAGAAAAGGTTGATTTAAAAAAAAAAAAATTGGATTAGATGACCTGGAGAAGATTCAGACAGGAATGATGGAAGACCCACTAAATTTTAGAGCAGAAATGGATCCTGACAATCTGTCCAATCCAGCAGTCTCAGCCCAGGTGAAAATTCATACCCAGACACATGAAGCAATATACCCAGACTTGGTTACTTTTCTCATTGTTGAGACAAAAATACCCAACACCCAAAGTTAAAGAAGGAAAGATTTATATATCTCATAGTTTGTAGAGGTTTCAGTTTATAGTGGGCTGGTTCCAAGGCAGAGTGGCATGGCAGAGAAGCATCACAGAGGAGAAATAGCTTATGTCAGGCAGAAGGCAGCAAAAACAATCAGCAATGACAAGCTTCAGTCCTCTCCAGGCTACCCACCAGTGGGTAGCACTCATCCCTTCATCCTAGCATTGCATCTTTGATCCCAGCATCACACACTTTAGATCCAGCCACCTCTGAAAGATCCCTCCCTCTGACTGCATGAGGCTTTGGAGGAACATCCAGACACAAGCCATAACACAGTCCTGAGCTCTGGCAATTGATAGCCCAGGTCATCTACTCCTCACCTGTGGCTTTTCCACTCTTGAGCTGTTTTACTTCCCTTAGAAGGGTTGAGCAAAGCTGCACAGAGTTGCAAAGACAACATACTGACCTCACTAATCAGCATATAGCTCCGTTTCTTTCATCACCCCAGTTTTTTTTAATAGAATGATCAAACTATCTTTGGCTGTGGGAATTAGGGAATTCTCTGTTCTCTCAGCCCCACAGGAACATGAAAGAAATGGCTAACAGCTTTATGCAAACATGGTAAGAAGAGTTTGAAATTATCCCATTTTTATTTATCCTTTGACTCAAGGTGACAGGCTACTTCCTGTTGCCCATATATTCTGATGAAATCGAATTTCTACCTGAAAGTTTGGAAACAGAAAATAATATATATCAAGCAAAAAGTTTCTTCCATGGGATGGGATACAAAATTTATGCAATAGGTGTTTTTAAATCAGGCATCATTCAAACTGTCCAAGCAAACTGCAGGATTGGTCCTGCTACCAAGTCTACTCAATAGATTTTTTTTCCTGTCTCTGAAATCCACTTATCTCTGACACACCACACCTTACCTTTGCCCCTACACACAAGCATTTCTAGCTGCCCCCCCCGCCCCCGGAAAGCAGCAGGGTGGCTGACCCCCTGGAAAGTGCCCAGTGGTGAAAAACCAACTTTGCAAAACCACAAAGCTGGCTTTTAAGATCCTTAAGATGAATGAAGGAAAGAAAAGTTCAGGTTAAAACTTGGCAGTAGTTAAAAGGTGCCAATCAGAAAGTGACCCTTAGAGAAATGCTACTGAGATTAGTTTCCTAGGGTGAAAGTGAGAAAATATATAAGAAATGGGAACACTGAGGCACTGCCTAAAAGGGAGAGAATTTTTTCTTGGTGATGTTTCCACTCTGAATTCAGCACTTGCAAGCACAGCACGCTTCCATATGTACTTTGCTCAACAAGAATAAAATCTCAGGACTAAAAGTCTATTGCAGCCGTATCTCATGAGAGCCCTCTCCTCCTCCCTCCCACCACCCAACACACACACAATCACAACCTCTAACAAAGAGCAATCCTGGCTGATGAGATAGGTCTAGTTTTTTTGAACTTGCAATCTTGCCAAGAAGCTCGGCCCATGCTATATATATACATTTCTACTATTTTTCTGAGTGAGAAAGACTATCTTGATGTTTTAATTTGCCTTTCTCTGATTACTACACAGAATAATACTGCTCTCTTATTTTGTTTACTATTTGTAATTTGCAGACTTTTCCATTGCTAAGGAAGAATTCAATATAGTTGTGTGTTCACATGTGTGTGTTTGTGTATATACATGTATGTATATATGAAAATCTTCCAAAGTTTTTATCAAAAAAGATTAAAATGTTGGCCACCAAAAAAAAATGAATTTCCATAAGAAACAAGCAAATAAAAAATAGTATACTAAGATTAAAACCAGTAAAAAATATTTACATTAAGTAAGATCTGAAAGATATAATCCACACATAGAAATTTAGATACCTGCCCTTCCCTGATGCTCTGTATTTCTGAACCAAATGTCCTATAAAAATGCAAATATTTGTATTCATAGCCTAGGAATACTATCACAAATTACCACAAACCCCGCTGCTTCAAACAAAGGGAAACTCCCATTTCTGATGGCCAGAAGTCTGAAATCAGGGTGTCTGTCATCAGTGGCGTGGTCCGTCTGAAGATGTGAAGAAAGATTCCATCCTTGCCTCTTCCTGGCTCCTAATTTCCAGCAATCTTCCCTTGGCTTGCAGTCGCACCAGCTGACACACCTTAATTTGATTACATTGCAAGGGCCCAATTTGCAGGTTCCAAGTGGACATGAAGTTTGGGGAAATACTAACCCACTACCACGTTCTAGGAGCTTCTTTCTTTTGTTGAAAGGAAAATCCAGTGCCCATTGTCATAGACTGGCTTATATTTTCTTAGAATCCAATTATGCCTCCTGTTATGCCACCTGGCATAAGGCTCGGTGGTAGGGCTAGGGATACAGTTCATCTGTCTAGAGTGCCTGCCTAGCACACAGGAGGCTACAAGTTCAATTGCCAGGACTGAAAAAAAAATCATAAAGGAAAAAAAAGACTCACACCCTATCATTTTGTTCTGAAACCCTGAATCATTCTTATTGTCTTTGCTTTGTTTTTTGTTTTTTGTTTGTTTTTTTTTTGTCTATGTAGTTGGTATTTTGCTACTGTTCTTTTTATTATCATTATTCTCTTTAAAAGAAAACACAGATAGGAGAAACTATCAGAAATTGATAGAAAAGTGCATATATTAACAATAGATAGATGATGACTACTCTTTGTATCAGTGCCCATTAGTAATCGAATAATGACACTTGTTTGGCATATTGGTCCATGTGTATATATATTTTCATCCCCACTGTCCTGTCTTCATTTCCTTCTCCCTACCCTCATCCTCTTGTCCTTCTCTGAAATTCACTTTCTAGTTTCCTACTGATGAGTTAAGAGGCTCTTAAATACGGAGCCATTAAAATCGCCCATTAGCTCAGATAATCTCTTAGCACTTCATAACCCATTTCAACATCATCATCATCACTATCAAAGAATCTGACAGAATCATGTTTGCTGTCCTGTTGACAGGTATAGCAGTAAGTCTGCTTCAGAAATAGCAGCGTAATACTAAAATTAAAACAGTGCATGAATGTGAACTAAAACTCTTCAACCCAAGGTCAAACATCAAGCAAAGCCATGAAATGGAGAATAAATTTCCTTTTATTGATAGATATTCTTTATGTTTTGAAAAGATAGATAAGTGGGTGAACACAGTAAGAAAGTATGTTAACTGAAGTAGTTTAGAACTGTTGAGTACAATGTGGGAAAAGTAGCATTGTAGAAAAGTGGGTAAGTATGTAGGTTAGAGAAGTAAGACAGGTAAGGGGAGAAAGTTTGCCTATGGATAGTTGGCACTTTCCCATTTTCTTTTTTCCAATTTCCAGGTATCTTAAACTCGCAGACTACAGAATCCTAGGAAAAATGCAAAACCAGAAGGAGCTATCATCGGGCAGGCTGGTTTGTGAGTCTGAGCACAGGTTAAATTCTTAAAAGGCAGAAAGGAGAAAACTAACTGTTGGGTGTTAATAGTCTATAAATTGAAAGCGTTTAAAATAGCATGTCCAGTCCACACAGCACATTGCAGTTCTGCACCCTCGGAATCCTTAATTGCCTGTCAGTGTGTGGGACCTTTCATTCCTCAAAGATCCCTGCCGCCCCCAGGGAATCTGGGGTCCCGCTCCGGGAGTCCTCCTGCCACGTGAGGGGGCTGAGCACTACAGAGAAATGAGGGCAGCCCTTGAGCACCTCAAATGATGAGTTCCTCATGAGCTATTAAAATCCTATTTGAGATGCTCCCAGGAAGCTCACAGTTTAACCCAAGAGTAATCACTTTTGTACAGTGAATAACAGTCCTAATTTATTAACTGTGTATGAACAGCGTATGACTCATTTATTAATAAATGCAAGTTTACCTCAGGGGCCCCTGAGAAACATGGGGATACAGTTGTAGGAGACCGTGTCCTCCTAGACAAAATCAATAGAAGGAAAAAGGAATTCAAAATAGGCCGAGATGTTAGTTTCACAATCAATAAAATATCAGCATGCTCAGGCGCTGTTCAAAACATGCTAAGAAATATCTTTGTTTCCCCTGAGCTACCTGTAGTCTCAAGAACAGACATTAGAAAAGCAGAAAAAAACAGACATCAGGAATAAAAATACACATCAGTTAGGATGTGTTCAACAGCAAGGTAAGTTTTTGTAAAGCTTATAAAGGGATTAAATTAGAAAGACAAAGAATTCAAAGACAAGGAATTCAGTACAACAGAAAATCTGAGTTCTTTTGTCCTTCTACTCTGCTATTGAGTATTGGTTTCTCATTCTTAGATCTATACCTTCACCATCAAAAGATAGTGATGGCTAAAGTACACCAAGCACACTCAAGGCAAAATGAAGGATTTCTTCTAATAAGAAATATAAAGGATAAAACCTGAGCAAGTGTGTCTAGTCTTAAGATTAAATGTAGGGTAATTCCTCCACACCTGTAAACTATCAAGGACTTTTTCCAAATCTTTTCCAGAAAATTTTTTTCCTCCTTCCATCTACCCTTCAAATGCTTCCCAGCAGATTTCTTTTTCCTCATTGATTACTAGGGTACAGGCCACTCTCATCCAGAAGGAAGGCTGGGAAAATAAACCGTATGAATAACGTGAGAGCTATTACTCCTATTACACTCCCAACCCTGAACAAAAACCATAGTGTGTCCTCCAGGGACACAGGCAGACACTCACCCTTCAATCAATTCCTCAAGCCAGCCATAGAAAAAAAGTCTCTGATACAGACACAAATGTGAATTTCCCAGACTGAGTGGTGGCCCACCATGCAGTGTCTGAGCATTGTTTAACCTAAGATTGTCCGGCACAACAAAGAAATTATATTGTTTTACATAATGTCTACTGATGTCCCATAAGACGCATGTTGGAAAAGGTTGAGAATTCAGTTTTTCTATTGATCATTACCATGGGAAATGGACAAGACTCTGGGTTTTTACTTACTATTTTCTAAGAAAACACCTTCTATTATGCCACTGATAACTCAGCTCACTAGTAACAGCTGCTCATTAAATAACTACTTTTTTCTTCCTTTGATCTTTTTCTGACACAAACCAAGGTTTGAATCAGGCTGGAGATAGTGAGATATTTTGAGCCTATCCAATTAGCAAGAATAAAGGATTTAACCCTACACAATGCAAACTGAGAATAAAGCCATGGGCACTTTGAGTTATAACAAAGCAAAAACACAATTACTTCGTGAGATTTAGAGAGATTATGAAAAGTAATAAGAGCCAGTATGACTATTTGAATGAAAGCTTTCATTTAAGTGACATTAAACAGGATTGTTGCTCAAATTCTGGTGGTTTTCAAGAGAGAGATCATGGAGTCAGAGAACACGCAGAGCTGTGTGTTTGCCACCCTTCCTATCTCTGCTTCGCCCTCCTTGATCTCATCAGACAGTGTCTGACTGAATCTGGCATATGAAACAAGGCTAGACAGACATACTGTCAGATAGGTCAATAATATTGATCCCAACCTAAGTGGCTTGGCATGCTAATTGACAAAAACCATGTTCCATCGTAAATATTCTCGCACTGCTATCACTTGTTGGCCTGGGGAAAGAGATCAAAATTAGGACAGATCCACAGGCAGATACTGGCTCCAGAAGTCATCATTACAGAACTTCCAAGTGTCTGAGGGTTTCCTCAACACCTGCCCCACAGAAATCCCCTCGTGCTGTGACAGTTCTGCTGGAAGCACACTTTAATCTTCTTCACCAGAAATAACTCCATGCCCACTGAAGTGTCAGGACATTTCACCAAGGCTGACAACTTTTTCCAACAAATAAGAAATCCTGACCAATGTCAGTCTATCACTAGACACTTGTTTCTGTAGAGGTGAATAGCAATTGGTTCACTAGTGAGCTCCCATGGAAAATTACACATACTTCTCTTTCCTTTAGAGACTTTTAATTCTAAGTGATCACTCTGAAATGCTTTCCTTCTTTTCCTTTCTTGGTCATCTCCCTCAGCTTGGGGAGGGCTCTGTGGGTCAACTGGGCAACTACAAATGGCTGGAGCTCCCAGAACCTAAAGGATGTTCAGTGGAAACATGTCTGGAAAGCAAATATAGAAAAAAAAGAAAAAAAAACAGAATTCAGTTCTGGTTGGCAAAGCAATCACACTTCTTTCTCTATTTCTCTGAGACAATCCAGACCAACCAATCCATCCCACCACATTTGAAAACTCTCCCTTTCCCTGGAATTCCCTTTCTTACTCTGTGTATTCAAATGCATCTTGATCAACATCCGACCTGTACACAAAGCTCCTGTTGACACTTTCATCCCTTTTCTGGGGTGAAAGCTTGACTAAGAAGGCCTGGCTCACAGATGGTAGAGGTGGATGTGAGCACAGGTCTTTTTCTCTAACTGCAAATTCCACCCGTGTTCCTCACTGACTCACCTGGGACTTCCCAGCAGAAAGTACGCTGGTGTACTAATTCAGATGGTGGTAGCTCAGAGCTCACATCTTTAAGTGTCTTCACCACTGGGGCCTCCGGGAAACACACAAGGCACTGATCAAAGCCTGGTTAGTGAAATCCCACATTCTAGCAGTCTCCCCATTTCAAATAGAAATCACCAGAATGTTGGTGAAAGAAGGGACGGTCACTGATCAAAACAGGAAGACTTTGAAAGATAGAATCACTATCTAGAGCAGGCCGATGAGGGGCTCCTCTGGCATTTCAGACTCCAATTTCTGGCAAGCTTCAAGCACAGGATCAATATAAAATCTGACTAAAAGCCAGTCAAATTTATGAGGTACTACCTCAGCCTCACTGAAAACTGATAACTTTTCCATCGCTGGGACGTCTTGGCTAGACAAATTCAGGACAGCTTTTTAACTAAGTTGCTTTGTAGACAGTGCCAGTGACAGGAAATGTCACCTCAGGACAAAGCACAGTCCTTTCCCTGATAGGCAGTGCTCTGGGGGTGCCAGCACAAGACCCCATTTTCAGTCACAAGCTATCAAGACCCTCAGACACTCAGTGTGCGCATTTTCTAGGGCTACTGTCTGCATCCATGCATTAAAACAGCTAAAGTGGGAATTTAAAACGTCTTCAAAATGGTCATGGAGGATTTTATATTTATAGAACACTGACCAAGCGGATACCCCTTGACCTGCTTTTAACTTCTCATCCATCCAACATCACCGCATTTAATCTTTTCAACATCTTTCTTTGCCCTTATGTCTCTACTGATTTGTCCTTATAACTAAGGAACCCTAAGTTCATCGTTTCACAATTCTTTTTTCTTTGAACCAGGAATTGAAATCAGGACCTCGCGCTTGCCAGGCAGGCATTGCGCCACTAAGTTGTATCCCCAGCCCCTAAGTTCACCTTTACCTGATTTTCTGGACTAACAAAAGATTCTCCAGGAAAGCAGTACACTTTTCCTTCGTTATCACAGCTCCTGCAGCCCTTAGCACAGAATGTGGATCTGGAGTCTGTCCGTTAGCTGGCCTACTGAAAGACGATATCAACAGATTTCCAAGCATTGTTGAATTAAGAACTACAAGGCCTCATTTTAGAACCTTAGACGAATTAATTGACTGGACCTACAGTACTAACTTGAATTTGAATTAAAGTCAAGCTCAACCCCTCTCCAAGCCCATAGTTTCCCCTAAACCACTCTTCTGTCTGTTTAGTTGTATAGACTTCCCTCTTCTCCCTCTCAGCCAGACATCTGCAAGTTGACCTGGTCAGAGATGGTCTGCTCTACAGTCGCGTCCCTTCCTAGCGCTTCCTCACACTCACCATCAGCTTCTCTTTACACAAACTACCAGACTTTTATGGCAGCTGCAGAAAGCACTTCAAAGTAGAATTACATCTTCCAGTCTTGGCACCAGACTCAAGAAGTTCCTGGCACCTGGGCCATGTCTCATAAGAACCGATGGATCTGTTTATAGTCCCTAATGATAGTAGTCCTTGCACTGCAAGGACTGGCTGGCAGAAGGCGGAGGATGTGTGTGCGAACCTGGCTGGCAGAAGCTATGTCTCATGACAACTTCTCTTTAGACCTCACCAGAGTCCTGGGAGGGAGGGTGGTACAGAAAATTCCCCTAGGGCAGATATTCCCCTAATTCAGAGACCACATCTCTGACAGAGACCACCTGAAACCCAGGATTCCCATATTTCCATCTCAAATTCCGACATCCTCCAAGAACCAGCACACATTTACCCCCTCAGTGTGAATGCCCTGGAGGATGTGAGCCCTAACCTGCTCTGTCCTTGTCACTCAAGCACATTCTGCAACATTTATCACAATGTCCTGGTTTACAGCTAACAAAACATTCATTTGAGGCTGAGAACCTGGGGGATCTGCCTCCCGTTCCTCCAATATCCAGTCTAGTGGCGCGGTGTGTGAAAGGAGTTTGACAAGATATCGCTGACATTTTATTTCTGTTACACATCACCAGTTAGCCTGGTACAGTTTAGATATACATAACGATCATATTCATCATAAGGAATCTGTACCTGTACATGATATATCTTGCCTCCTCTTTTTCCCAATCCTCTCCAGTCCACTCAACCCCTCTTCCCCTCATTATTTACAGAGCTTTGTTTCCATTTTATCCTTTTGTCACTTTTTCCCTGCCTCCCTTTTCCTTCCCTTTCTTTTGAATAATTTCTTCCTATTTCCCAATACCCATTATACACTTTAGTACTTATTTTCACTTTGAGTTTCTCACATCAGAGAAACAGTGCAATGCTGACACATGCGTGACCCATTTATTTCACTTGAGGGTATGGTCTCAAGTTGCATTCATTTACCTAGAAATGTCACACTTTTATTCTTCTTTATAGGTGAGTAGCACTCCATTGTATTTTTAAAAAAAAACACAACCTTTTTATTAATTTCTCATCTGATGGACATTTAGTTGTTTCCGAGATTTAGCTATTACAAACTGTGCTGCAATAAGCATGGATGCACATATATCACTGCTGTATGATGTTTTTAATTCTTCCAGAAAGATACCTAGCCAGTGAATAGCTAGGCTGAATAAGACCTTTAATTCTAGTTTTTTGAGGAATTGCCACACTGATTTCCAAAGTAGTTGTACCAGTCTGTACTCCCACCAACAGTGGAAAAGGGTTCCTTTTTCCCCTAACATTTGTTATTGGTTAATTTCTTGATAATAGCCATTCTTTTCTTTCTGAAATGAGATACAATCTCAGCACTGTTTTAATTTGCATCTCTCAAATGAGCAATGATTTTGAACATTTTTTCATATATTTATTTGCCATTTTTATTTCTCCCTCAGAAGTGTGTACTCATCTCAGATACCCATTTTGGGACTGGATCTTTAGAATACCTCACAGAACTCAAGAAAACATTCTTAAAATTCATTTGGAATGAGAAGAGATCTAAAATAGCAAAAACACTCCTGGGCAACAAAGGCAAGTCAAGGAGCATCACAATCCCTGACTTGAAACGATATTACAAAGCTACAGTGATAACAACAACATGGTACTGGCATAAAACAGACCTGAGAACCAGTGGAACAGAGAAGATCCAGAAACAATTCCAGATCTCTCAGCCATCTTATTTTTGACAAAAGGACCAAACACATTCACTGGAAGAAAGATAGCCTCTTTAATAAATGTGCGGGAAAAATTGGCTTCCCCCATTCCAAAGACTAAAATTAGATACATGTCTCTCACCATGCACTGAACTAAAATCAAAATGGATCAAGGATGTAAACATTAAAACAAAAACACAATCTACCAGAAGAGAGAATAGGCAGAATTCTCGAAGACATGGGTGTAAGAAAAGATTTCATGAAAAATACCCTGATCTCATGGGAAATAATACAAAGAATCAACAACTGGGATCTCATTCTATGAAAAAGCTTTTGCACGTGAAAGAAATTACCAGTAGACCGAAAAGACAACCCACAGAGTGGGAAAAAATTTTAGTCAGTTGTCCCTTAGACAAAGGACTAATATCTAGAACAACAGTTAGTTTAAAACAAAGATATTTGTAAAATGGTGTAACTTTTTTCCACATGTACACGTATTTGTTTATTAAAAGGACAGCCACAGATGAATCTCACAATATAATTTTAAGCAAAAGAAGCCAGACCCAAACTCCTACATATTTACATGAAGTTTGAAACCTGGAAAAGTTAAGTGATATTAAAACTGCTAGTGTTGTGATTTGTATGAATGCATCTCTACCCAGGCACCCAAGGGATCCAGGAAAACAAAGCACTGCTTTTTAAAGGTTCCCAGTCTTTTTATATATATATATAAACCGACAATAAGCACTTAAAAGTGACCTCTCTGGGAACACTTCTGGCAATTACATGACAATGGAAACACTAGGAAAGCCACCTTTCTTAGATGCCAATGTTTTTGTTATCTGCTGAGCACTGTTTAACTCAGCTATGTGTTATCCAAGATGATTTTTTTCCAGGAAATGAACACATCCTGGATCAGCTTACATTACAATACACCACTCTGACTTAAAAGATGGAGAACTTTTTCCAAAATCCAAAGCTTTTCCCTAGAAGCGCCAATCTTCCTTCTCCCTCTTTGTCTAGCTGCAGCCTGCTGACACCTACCGTCCCCGGGCTCTTCTCTGGTAATCCTGCAATCTCGACCTCGCTCTATAAAGAGCGAGGAGCCCAGGCTGAGTCCTGCTCTTCCCTTCCTAGAGGAGGTCAGGCAAAGGCAAGAAGAGGAGCAGGTAACTCGGGAGGGGGCATCTAATTTCCTGGACCTGATCACATCAGAGAACAATGCCACCAGCTGGAATGTAGCAATTCTTCCCCCGAGCCCTGGTGCCCTGAGACGCTGCCGAGTTCTCTCCCGGTAACTTGCATATGGAAACAGGGGGTCCTCTAGGAACACCGACTGGTCATTGAATGCTTCCTCCCCTCACAGGGAAGAAGGGACAAGGGGAGGAGCTCGCCATCCAAGTTACCCTATAAATAGCAGCTTCTGAGTCTACTTGGAGCCCCCTAAAGAATTTAGCAAGGAGAAGGAAAGAGAGGAAACATCAGCCTCTTGGAGTTTAACCCTTTCACCTCCGCGATCTTGATACTGGTCTTCAGCAACACACACTTTGTTACCAGTTTGCTACTTGGAAAAGAACTTGGGGCTTGAGTGGGAGGTCTTGCACAAGGAGCTGTCCCGTCTGTGGAAAATGAGTCACGGCTCCGGAGCGCAGCACGACGCACACACATCCTCCGCCTTTCCAACATGTACTCCTCCGGCTCCAGACCGCCACCCCTCACCTCTACTCAGGCTCCTGTTGTGGGTAGAACTGTGGTTCAAGGTTAAGTAAGACGTGCACGGATCACCCGTCAGCACACACGTGACGCTGATAGGCCTCAGCTCCTGCAGCTCCAAGCAGGTGGCTTTGCCTGGGTTTTGCTCCCGAGCCCCGGGCGCTCGCTGAGGTCCTAAGTCACTGCCGCCCCTTGGCGCACTGTGAACCGCGAACAAGCAGAGAAAAGCGAAGCAGCCGCAGAAGCCCCGCCTAGTGGCCGCTGGGGGTCCGGCCTTTGCAGCTCGAGCGCTGCCGCAAGACACTGGGGCGCAGAGGTCCGGGACGCCCTCCCTACTCTACTCCCATCCTGGGATGGAAAGAAGAACCAGTCGAGAGGAGTCCCCCACCGGAGGCGAGGCGCAGGAAGCGCTCAGCACCCAGCCTCTTCAGACCTGGGCCACGGTGGCAGGTGGAGGCGACGCCCGGCAGCTGGCGGCCACCTGCGCGGATGGAGGCCCCGCCACGCGGGGTGCAGCTGAGGATCTGCCCCTCACTGCCTCCGGCCAAGCCCAGGCGCTGGCACCGGGCTGAGGGTCCGGTGCGCGCCCCGCCGTCCGCACCGCTCCGCTCCCCCGCGGGCTGCAGATCACCGACTCCTCTAACCGACCGACTCCGGGACCGCAGAGCTTCCACCGCATCCTAGGACCGGGGCTTCCTGCCCTCCCTGGGCGTTGGGACTCCGACCTGACCCAGAGCGCAAACTTGTCTCTGCTTGGGCAGAAACTGATGTCGATGATCGTTCCTGTGTGAGCGCTCTTTCCTGACGTCCCAAAGTACCCTTCTCACTCCACCCCTCATCCCATTTAAAAGCATTTTCTTTTAATGGTTCAAAGCCGTCCGTTAAGTGCCTGTGGGCATGTATTTGGGCTGCTTCAAAGCACCACAGACCTCTTAAAGACAGAGCTCTTGGGCACACAGCACAGTGCTGGCTTTTATCATTGCAGCCCTGGTACCTAGAAAGGAGCCCCAGGTCCCCCATGAGAGGTGCCCACCAACGGTGATCTTGCCTACACCTCGATGGCCAAGACCTGGCGACACACTCCTTGTAATGCCTCGAAATAAGTGTAAATGAAGTTAGCCAACTTCGGTGCCAGCGCTGGACACTCTGACATTACTTTGTGGAGGATCCTTGCTCAAGGGACTTCTTTGCCGTCTGAGCTTAAAAGTGAAGCTGTTGGTTAAATGACAGTCTTGTCTTTTGGTTTGGGTTCCGGTTTCTGTTTGAATTTGGGTTTGAGACAGAGTCTGACTAAATTGCTATGCTGTCTAAACTGGGCTCAAACTTGCCATCCTTCTCAGCCTCCCAGGGTGCTGGAATTAGACGCATTTGCCATCACACCCAGATTAGTATTTAAAATTCTGCACTGTGTGACCCCGCTGGCCCAGAACCTCTGCTCACACTTCAGAAGTTCAGATGAAGACCTATGGTGCAGGAGATTTAAAATGTTTTCAATTGAAAGAATTCAATTTCTTAAAACACCAAAACTTTCCCCCTGTAGCTTTAAGGTATAATTGACAAAAATTGTGTATAATTGTGGAGTACAATGTAGTATCTGGATACAATGTGAAATGATCAAACCAAGCTCATTTGTGCATTACTGCACTTATGTTTTGCAGTGAGAGCATTTCCCATCTACTCCTGTAGCAATTTGCAGTTACATATTCCATTATTATTTACTGTTGTCACCTGCTGTGCAACAGATCTCAGTACTTAGCCAGCCCAATGCAAACACTGTATCCTTTCACCACTGCTGCCCCAGGAAAACACCTCTGATTTTATAGATTTCACACATATGTAAGATCATACAGGCCTGTCTTTCTGTGCCTGGCTTGTTTCATTTAGCACAGTGTCTGCCAAGTTTGTACATTCATTGCTGAAACAAAATACCCAACACTCCAAGTTAAAGGGGGACAGGTTTATTTAGCCCTCAGTTTGTAGAGGTTTCAGTCCATAATCGGCTGGGTCCATGCACAGGGGGATCCCGAGGAGAACAGTTCATGGCAGGTAAAAGATAGCACAGCATCTTTGAGAGAGCAGAAGAGAGCAGAACAGCATCTTTCTGTCTCTTTTAGATTCTACCTAGGCTATTGGGATTAGGATGGTGTCAAACCACTCAGCGAACTGATTAAGTAATTACATACCGTTAATCCCAGCACTGCACCCTGAATCAATCACACACTCTAGATCCAGCCACCTCTGTAAAAGCTCCACCTATGAGCACATGAGGCTTTGGGGAGACATCCAAACACAAACCATAACGTCCATGTTGTCACAGTAGCATGATTTCCTTCTTTTTAAAGGCTTAATAGTATTCCACTGTATATTTTTCATTATATGCAGATATCATAATATATCTATGTACATATATATGTGTACCTGCCATAGTTTCTTCACATGTTAGACGTATAGTTTGTGATAACTATTCTCCCATAAATGTAAGACCATACAATGCGGTGTGCCCTCTAGGTAGGAGAGAAGAGAGAGATTCTCCTTCATTCTAATCTAAGAATGCTTTTGTGAATCCCAGGTCAACCACTTTCCTCTCTTCAGTATGTCTTCAGAGCTCGACAGGGTTGTTTGCTTATGGCCACTCTCCATGCCCTACTAAGGTCTTCCCTCCCTGGGCAAGTCTGTGTGTGGAAAACCAGAGCAAAAAGTCAGCAGCACAGAAATGCACACACAGCACTTTCCGTCTGGGGTGAGGGCGACTCTCCTGTCTCTGATCTAGAAACCTCACCCTATGAGGGGTGTCACTTTTTTGTGGAAAAACACAACCAGATTTCCTAAGAAAAGTCATCAGGCAGCAGCCCCCAGAGGGCGATTCTCAAAGAACCCTCCAGATGCCCTTGCTGTTTCTGCAGGACTTCCCCCACTCATCCCCTTGGATAGAAATGTCTCTGAATGGAATTCACAGAGGCATCATCCTTTTTACTAATCTAATTTTTATTTCCATTTGAGGATGGGCCTAATTATGGCCAGAAGGCTGGTGAGTTGGTTAAAGGTTGTTTTTAATATTATCTTTTAATTTATAGAACTCCACTCCTTATTGTCCTCTGACAGGGGTGGAGGTTTTACATGGCTACTAATTCCCCCAAAGCTATCTCTTTGCATAAAAATGCCATGGAAGTAGCCTAATCAGTTAAAGAAGTGCACTGGTCTAATTCCAGTGGCTTCCAATCCAGCATCCTCTTAAGGTCCTCCAAAAAGTTTCATGGATGGAATACTGAAAGAAAAAGCTACCCAGTGGGTAGGGCAGGGGCAGTTGACATCAGAAGCCTGGTGGGAGGGAGAGATGAGTAGTTACTGTAGGAAGTCGGAAGAAGACTCTGAGTATGAGAACTATTTTCCCTCTGTCCACATCTCATCATGCCAGCCCAGCACTGCCCACACTGTTCTTCCTGCTTCTTAAATTCTTCCTTCCTCTGTCTTCTCTTCAAAATTCACATTAAGGTATACTCAACAGCACAGCCACAATGAGAGGAGAAGAAAAAAATTCTTTTTAAACACATATTTTAATTTTTAAATTCAAAACCTGACAGTTTATCCCTACTGTTGTTTAATTACTTAAGGGTAATGTCACTTTTATTTTTAGAAGTATTTTGGAAGTATGGGCTCAAAATTCTTTTTATTAAATGAGAAATGTGATTAAACAGAACAGATACCTTTGCCCTGTAAAGGAGAAAAATATTGCTTAACAGACAAGTCCTTAGATAGTTCCACCATTGAGTAAGATAAAAACCAGATCACGAATCCTGAGTGAGTGGCCCTTGCCTGTTTTAAAGTCAGCTACTGTGCTCTGTCAAACCCTTAGCTGGGCCATGGTACCCTTACTCCCCACTGCATGGCCTCCGTGTACTGTTCCCTTGGAGGGATGCTCATCCCATCCTTTACATGGCTACTTCTTTTCATCTCTTAAGTCTCAGATCATTCACCTGCTCTCCTCTGCTAAATAGTTTCTAGATATTTACCCTTAAACTGATAAATTTTTCAGCAGCTCAGAAAGACAGAGGACAAGTATTTTTCAATCTTATAGAATGAAATTTATCATAATCACAGACTTAGAAACAAAATATTCAAGCAGAGAGATTTACTACTCTTTAGCTATAGTTGATCTAATCACTTCCCCAGACTGCTTTTATGTGTAAGTGGGTTAAAATCACATATTACTTTTCTGCTATTGCACAGTATTTGCACAATCATTTCAGATATGTAAAGAATATCTTGTGTAACCAAGCTGAAATGGTGAAACACAAAATAATATCTTCACTAATTTCACCAAATGGAAAGGAAGAAGAAAGTACTGCTACTGAGGACTATTGTCACTATGACCAGAGCTAGGGGGAAATGGATAAATTATACAAAAATAACATTCTAAAAGACACTGGAGAGCTGAGAAGGTAAATGAAAGTAGATAGATTAAAATCCAAAGAGAAAAAAAGTCTTGCTAATGTGAGCTGACAATCCATGGATGGAAGTGGGGAGAACTGGTCATAATTTGTTTCTTAAAAATATTAACAAAATTAAATGCATATAAGGATGAGGTTCTATTATTATATATACAAAGCTAAAACAAGGCCCAATGGTTCCACTCCTAGGTATTTGTACTAGGGAAATCAAAAACTATTTGTTTCACAAGAAAACTTACAATGGATGTTTATAGATACTTTATTCATAATCACCCAAACTGGAAACACCCCAAAACCTCTTCAGTGGAGGAATAGATTAAAAAGTGTGTTGCACACCCATCGCAATTCTTCTTAAAATTAAAAAGGAGGGTGCTGCTTTTATACACAATGTTCTGGATGAATCCCCAAGGCATAATGCTGGCTGAAGAAAGTCAATCCCAAATTATTATGCATGATAGGATTCTACTGATATCTCAAAAGACAAAAATACAGTTATAGTGGTTGTCAGAGACTAGGGATGGAGAGAAGGAGAGGGAATAACACAGGAGACTTGTTTGGAATAATGGAAATATATATGTATCTGTATTGTACAGCTGAATATATGACTCTATACATGTGTTAAAACTCAGAACAACATGCAATATAAAAGTGAATTTTATTGTATGTTGCTCTTGTCATGTTCATTGGCAAAATACAATATCTGACACACATGATTTAAAGGAGGAGTTTATGTTGGCTCATGGTTACCGTCCTTGGTCAGCCAGCTGAAAGACAGAGGTTGCAAGGACAAAGGACCTGAGGGGAAGGACCTGGTTATATCATGGTGGTCAAAAAATAGAGACAGAATGGAGGAAATGGGAAGCAAGATATGCTGTTCTATATCACGTCTCCTGTGACCTGCCTCCTTTGACCAGACCACCCTCCCAACAGCAACTCACTATGTCACCCTCATGATTCAGTCACCATCTAAAATCCTCACCTATGTCTAAAGCTTAACATTCCGCCTTTGGCCTCCAAAGGGCGTATGTATATATCTTTAAGCAAAATGCATTTAGTCCATCTCTAAGTGTCACCAAAGTCTTCACAGTTTCATCAGTGTTGAAAAGTTCAAGTTGCAAGTTTCCACTGAGACTCAAACCAAACTCTTAGCTGTAAGCCCCTGTAAAAATCTGAAAGAACAGACTAAGTAGTACCATTCCAAAAGGGAGGTATAGGGGAATAGGAAAAAGTCAAATTAAAACAAAACCAAACCATATCAGGGTAAACATTGTATCCTGTAGCACATGTCCAGAACCTGGGACAAAGATAAGACCACCAAGGAGCTTGGGCATTCCTGCCCCTATGGCATTTCTGGTTGCCATTCTGGTGGCTTTTCTCTTGGAATAGTTTAGCTCACTGTCTGTTGTTTTCCTCATATGTTTCATGATCCTGAATACAACAATTTCCTGGAGTCGCTACTATATTTTTGTCTTCACTCTCACAGCTTTATGCACTGCCCTCTCAGGGTTATACTGCTTGGCCTTTCAGGTCTTCTTTTAAAATCTGGGTGGAAGCCTCCCTAACACCACAACTTTTGCATTCTGCATACCTGTAAAATTAGCAACATGTGAATGATGCCAAGGTTCACCCTAGTTCAAGCAGTGGCTGGGACCCCTTGGAATAGAGGCGTTCAGAGGATTTTGAGTGCTTGAATGGTTGAGTATTGTGAAATGAATCCTGGAAAACCAATTAACATGCAGGGTATCCTTGGGCTGTCTTCTCAAAGTTTCACTCTTGAACCTTGAGCCTGCAAAGGGTCATGTCTTGCTGATTCCCATATGCCCTCAAGAAATCCTTCCTATTGTCCTGATGAAAATTACTTGATTTCATCTTAATGCTAATCTTCTCAGCAATTAAGCTCTTCTCCACTCCAATTTTGTGACAGTTAATAGTTTAATGCTGATTGACTTGCGGCCAACCTGGACAACTTGTAGTGACCAGAGAAAGGGAGCTTTTGGGGGACTTTAGTTTTCCATGTGTGTAAAATGTGATTTCCTTTGCTGAGACAGGGAGTACTTTATTCCCAACCTGGTATCCAAAAAGCCTCAAACAAAGGAACTGCTCAAGTTTTCCCTACCACATGATCAGAGACATGCAGAATAGGTAGTAGTGCAATAAGCAGATCAAAATTGCTGTGGAAGCATCCAGACCAGAGATTTCAGTTTAGGAGCAAATATAAGGACCATTACATATTCGCTGTAGCACTTACCAAGCTATATCTTGGAAATTTTGCATCAGAAGCCTCCACAAATCTACCTTTTAGATTGACATTCTAAGATCTGTGCCTCAGAATCACCTGAGTGTGGAACAGTGGATGAGGACAGCATGAGGCAGCAATCACCTGAGTTTCAATCCCAGCTCTGAAACTACTGGTTTAAACTTGAGCAACTTAACTGTGTTACTGGGCATCCTCCTCTGTAAAATGGGGACAACAGTACCTACTGCAAAGAGTTTTTTGATTGAAAGTCCATTTATATGAAGTTCTAAATATCATACCTAATACACAGGAAGAACCCAAGATTTATTTGCTATTAATGTTTTCTAGGGATTTCTGTAAAATGTAGATTCGTGTACTCCAAACCAGTGTTTGCATATTTAGTTCACTCTTGACGTCAATGTTTGGCATTTTAGCCTATGCCTTGTTTATGTTATTTCCCTCTATTTGTATCAGAGTATTTATAATAAAGTAGTATATGTTTATAGTTAAGTATAAATTCAAGATGTGTTTATAATAAAAAGCAGTGGCCTTGTATCCAGCCCCTCCTCATCTGAAATTCCAGTGGAAATAGTTTTAGTCCTATTTTTTGTTCTTTGATAGTTATTGTCATAGCTCTTGAGTGCTAAATTAACTACTGTATCAAAATTACCACATGTATATGTATGTGCATGTACCTAGTCTTTGTTTTCTGTATGTGTTGTCTCTCTTCTTTTCAGAATTCTTCTAATTATGTTTTTCCCAGCCTGGTATCGAAAGACAGGGCACAGTGAAAAGAAAGCAAGAATCCTTCTGCCTGCTCTTCGCATAACCCAGGGCTCCAGTGCCTCCTCCAGACAGCACAGGCCTGAGGCCAAACCCAAGCCTCTGTCCTCACCTCACAGGATCCCATGAGTAGTGTTTTCAAAGGGTTGTTCAATTACTTTATTACAAGATTTGGAAAACATTCACAGTATTCTGCATGACAAAAATTTGTAAGAACCCATAAACAGCTGAGCACCTGCCTCAGGCAGAATCTTTTGTTGTTGTTTTTTGTTCTTCTGAGAAAGGGTCTCACTATGTAGGTCAGGCTGACTTTCAACTTGCTATGTAGCTCAGGCTGGCCTCAAACTCACAGTGATCCTCCTGCCTCAGCCTCCCAAGTGGTAGTATTGCAGGCATGAGCCACCATGCCCGGCTCAAAAAAATTTAAGTTTTGAGTTGCAATGACTAACTTTGAGGATGACTGTGTTTCCTCTTTACTAACATACTGCCTGACACTTTACTAGCTACATGGACATTCATAACAGGACTTATTAAACTATTAACTTCATTGCTTTAACCTGCCACATTCTGGATTTATTTTTTAACCCAATTATTCACAACATGCAGTATTCCCTTTGTTTCCTTCAAGTACTGGATGGTGATTTAGTTTAAACTGATGCCTCATACTGACTGAAGTTACTAAGAGACTGAGGGAAGATTGAAAGTCTTTTTGTTCAGCTTGTGAAAGGTACAGGTTAGATGCATTAATCTACTATTAATAAACTACCAGGAAAGAGGTAGCCAATAAGATACCCCTGGTGTCAGCCAGCTTTCCTTCACTGAGAAGGAAAGTAGCAGAGCAAATCAACTTCAAAGATCAAAAGTTTATTTTGGCTCAGAATTTCATAGGTCTGAGACCCTGGTCAGGTGGCTCTATTTTTTCTGGGCCTGTGGTGACATAAAACATCATGGTGGAGAGAGTGCTGTGAAGCAGAACTGCTCACATCTTGCAAGCAGAGAGAGAGAGAGACAGAGAGAGAGAGGGCATGCATTGGCTGGCTTCTTCCCATCTGAGGCCCCAGCCTATTGAATGGTTCCATTCGTATTCAAAGCAGGTCTCCCCATCTCTTTCTGCTATCCCATATGCTAGTTGTCTCTGGAAATGCCCTCAGTGACACACCCAAAATTGTGTCCTGTGTCCTACACGTTACCAATGTCCTATGCTCCTCTCAATCCAATCAAGTTGACAAAGAAGATTAATCACACCCGTTTGTAAAACACACATAAACATGAGAAACATATGTTGAACTTGTTACAAGCAAAATGTTCTTAGGCACAGAAGTTACTCTACAAGTATCCTTCTGCTGAGGATTAATTAGAAATGAGAACATCAAGTTGAATAGCTTCACTGTGGGACAGGATAAAAATACAGATAAATTTCGGGGTGTAATTTTTACCTGTATGCTTCTGTATATAAAGTAGCAATTGTTATATAGTTTCACTTTCCATCTAATTTTAGGAAGTCTATCAGACAGTGGAAAAACTATGCTCTGCTTTATGCCCAGGAGGAAATGTGTAATAAAAAATAATGATGCCATCATCCATTTAGACAGTGAGTTTGGCTTTTGAAATCACTTTCATATTTGTTTTCTGTATAAGTCAGAGTTCTCCAGAGATAGTGCCAGTAGGATGGCATATATAGAAATATGAGAAGGGATTTATTAGGGGAATTTACTCATGTGATTATGGAGGTTGAGAAGTCCCAAGGCAGTCCATCTGAAAGCTACAGACCCTGAGATGCCAGTGATGTAACACACACACACACACACACACAGACATACACACACACACACACACACACACACACACAAACCCAGATGAGAGCTAAGGAAGGTTCTAGAATCCAAAGGATGGGGATCCTGGCATTCTGTTCTAGAATCCAAAGGATGGGGATCCTGGCATTCTGCTACTCAAAGGTAGGAAAAGAAGGTATCTCAGCTCTAGGAAGGAAAGAGGCTATTTTGGCTCTCCTTGCCCCTAGCCACTTGGATGATACAGTTCTCACTGAGGGCAGATCTTCTCAGCAGTCTAAGCAGACTCACATGCCGGGTCCTCTGGAAACACCCTCACAGACATATCAAGAAATAAAGCTTTGCCATCTCTGTAGGTATTTCTTAATCCAGTCAAGTTGACACCTAAAATTAACCGCCATGCTCTTCTATTTGAAACCCATGGGAATTCTGTGAAAATGGTGGGCTCAGTGTCAGTGCCAGCATTTTATAGACAAGGAAACAAACCAGAATATGAATGTGTCTCAGTCACATAGGAGTGAGCAACTGCACCTGGGGTAGACCCACTTCCCCTTAGCTCTAAGTTATATAATACTGGCTAGAGATAAAGTTCTAGCAGAAATTGGGGAAATATTCCACAGTTACACATAACCAAGCAAGATGGCATCCGCCCCCCGCACCTTCTAATTAGCCAGCCATTCACCTTTCTTCCAATCTATTTAAATTACTTTTCCTCTAATAACTGTTTTATAATTCATGATATCATCCAGTGTCCTTTACTTGATGTGCTCACAGAATTTAAATGAAGAGTCTGATTTTTCTGCTACCTATTTATACACTCTTCTGCATCAACTATCCAGATTTTTGTATGGTAATTTGAGGCATTTCAAAATATAGTAAATTCCTGTAAGGCAAGACCTAGAAAGGCAGTAAAGCTCCATCTTTAAAAACATTGCCTTTCAATTTGCTAAAAGCTAGAATCAAATCTAATTCTGCCACTTCTACCTGGATAATCTAAATTTCAAGATTGTCATTGTTAAATTATTAAATAATGACACTTTTATGGACATCTGATTTTTGTTTGCCCCTTCTACAACACAATGCACATTCTAATGGGATCTCGTACCTGAGACATTATTTTGGGCATTATGACCAAAACTAGCCAACAAGAGCATTCTACCTCCCTGGTAATTACTTAGAGGACAGACAAATTACTTACATTAGGTAACTAGGTATTTTTACTTGGGTTTCACAGCGAAGAAACATTTGATTGCAACTGGAGCTGCAGACATCAATCAGCTCTACTGTAAGAGGAAATCATGCTCATAGAGTAGGGCTGGATGTTCCATCTAAAAGGGACAGGACAGAAAAAATGGGGCTGGAATCATTCACACCTGATTCACCTAGACTGATCTGCCTGTCTCAGTATTTTAGAGGTTTGTCATAGTTTATTCGTGGGGTGTTCCCCAGAAGTCTCATACACACAGAGGTGGGGCTTTTGGAGGTTGGTTTGATCTTGGGGGTGATTGCTTAGCAATGGATTCATCTCTTAATGAGTTTAGTGGTTGAAAGTGCTCCTAGGAGGCAGGGCCTGGTCAGAAGAGGCAAGTCACTCAGGGCACAACCCAGGAGAGGGCAGCTCCCTCCCAGGCTCCTTCCCCATCTCTACTTGCTGGCCGCCATGACATGAGCAGCTTTTTGTCAGTCATGCCCCTTTGTCACTCTGTTTTTGCCTTGGAGCCAGCCAAATCTGGACTGAAATCTCTACACACTGAGCCAAAATCAACCTCTGCTCCTGTAAGTTATGGCTTTCCAAGTATATTGTCCCAGAAACAAGAAAGTGGCTGAGACAAGGCCCTTGCCCCTGCTGCTGCTGCTGTGGAGGCGGCTCAGACTGGGCTTCTCTTGTCTGTAATTGAGAACTGTGGCTAATGGGCTATGCTGTAGAGTTGTGATAAGAATTAAATGAGGCAATACATACAAGGCACTTATGTGCCTAGCACTTACTGCAATGATGGTAGTGACAAGGATGTAAATGGAGCAAATGATGTCTTCTGTCATTTTTCATCTTACAAAGCCTCAAGTACAGCCCTATACATGGAGAAGACACCAACTAAAAGCTGCTCGGGAAGCTGTCTTTCTACAGGCTAAGACTGTAGGAAGATTCATGGGATAAGACTGGATGTGAAATCTTAATGTTTTATATGAAATACATGTTTCTGACCCTATTTTTCACTATCTCAAACTTCATCACCACTGCTTTCATTCTTTGTCACTGTTAATTCAGGGTAATCTCAATTTTGGCTCAGAATGGTGAGACGTAATCCAGTCTTTGGTCATTTTATCTATGGAGAAGAAACAGTTTGATTTTTTGTCAAGAGGGTGCTATGACTGGATAGTGTTAGTAGCAGCTGATAATCACATTCATTTAAAGCCCAGAGATGTTCCCATGAGAAATTCCTACATGAACTTATTCAGTATGAGAGTTCAAGGTAGTTCAAGGACGTGTGTATTTGGGATGAGAGCTCTGAAATAAATCCAACAGCAATGTCATATTTAAATCCTGTATCTCTGGTTAGAACTGAGGCATAGATGAGGAAAAACTTCAGGAACGTTTGAAAAGAAATCTGAGAGATGTAATTAAAATCATAGGTTAAGTACTTCTTCATCACAATTATTAATTACAACTCCCAACAACTGCATCTGTGTTATCATTCTATGCTGATTCTTGAATTCTCTCATACAAGAGTGTGTTTTCACCAGGTATGTGGATTCAAATTGCATTTTCAGGAGCTGAGCTTAGTCAACATAATTTCAGGTAAGGACCATAAGTAGAAAAGAACACTTATCTATACCTGTTCATAGCAAACTGTCAAAATTTCTTATCAAGAATAAAGCCAGAATGTCAACCATGGTCACAGCCATGGTCACAGCCTGTTACGTTCCTTCCTTTCAGAGGTGGACTTCCCGTAAACTCTGTGACCTGGGAAGGAAGTGTCCATCAAGGGCACTGCCTCTCCACCAGAGGCTGAGAAGGTAACACAGCAGAGGCCAAGCAGGGGTCATTTCCATGGAGGTTAGATAAGGAAGGGTCTCCTTCTTTATAACATCACAAGCTAAAATAACTGTGTAACCAAGATCTTCCTCTTCTACATAAACAACAAAAGATGTCAGAGCATGGAGCAATCAAGGGCACGTGCATGCATGCACACACACACACAGGGAGAAACAAAGAGGAAAAGAAAGTTCTGGTGAATAGAAATTGAGCCCTAGACCCATCTACCCTAAAATTTCATGCTAGAGCCAGTAAATTCCTTTCTTTTCACCTTATTTAAAAAGAATTGAGCTGGTTTTCTCTCACTTGCAAGCAAAAGTCCCATAGCTACGGTTTGGGTCTGGTTTGAGTTTCCCCCACAGCTTTCTATGTTGAATCTACTTCCCTTGTGAGGTGGTAAGAGGATGGAAATTTAATTCAACTGTGTTGTTTAGAGATGAGGGCTTTGGGAGTTGATTAGGAAAAGATTAAGGCATTAGGGTGGGATTGAATTCTATATAGCTTTAGAGGGACCAGACCAACACACATATACAACACACATGTATGTTCTAAACAACATTTATCCTGTATGGCCTAATCCAATGGCTTAACTGTTTTGAATCATCAATCTTCTTCATTTGCAAAGTACAAATGTATGTATTTGCAGGTGTAAAATTGAATAAGTTGGACGTGTGCATGAAACATAGTTATCCCTCAATATCCATGGGGAATTGTTTATAGGAAACAGGAAATGTTGAAAAGGGTGAAAGGATGGGCTTTTCTGAAAGCAGGGAAAATATCAGAGGAGACAGAGCTCTGAATCTCTGGGCAGAGAGGGAGAGAGTGCCCATTCCTTGAGTAGCCTCCAGAGATGTGAGGGTCCCTTGGGGTGATGTGGGCAGTCTAAGAATCCCTGCCTCACAGAAGGAATCAATAAGGAGAGTGCCCCAGCAGAGCTGGACATGAGGATGTCAGAGCAAGAACATATGAAATAAGGGGCTCTGCCTTCCTTTTCTGGGTACCTCCTGCATTCCAAGATGCTAAAATAGTTCCACAGGCAGAAAGGTCCCTCTACTGCCCGAACTGTGTCACTGTCTATTCTAGATGGATGATGTCTGCAGCTAAAATCTGTTGATTTAAACAAGCAGAAGTGACACTGCTTGCTTTTCTGTGCTAATGGGCTACCATGCACAACCACTAGAGTGTTATGTGTAATTTCTGGTACCTGGTAATACTTGCGTGATTATCATTGTAACGCTGGTATCACTACAGTTTTCTGAAGCCCCTGGATATCTAAAATACCTATACCCATCCCAGCCTGAATATCAGGGAAGTATGAGATTCTAGTTGGGAATTAAATGCACATATTTCCTTAGACCCTTTTACTAATGGTTCAAAAGCAAGAGGGGAAGAGAATTTAATTGGCAAGTTCAGAGTAAGTTTAGGCATCTATCAAAGGAGCTCACTTCTCATCCTTGTTAAGACTTGTCAGTATGACATATGCCAGTTAGGCAGGGACTAACACATCTGCAAAGGCAAGGGTTTTCAGGCCCATTCATTCTCAGTCTGGTAAAACAGGTAAAAGTTGGGAGAGGTAAGAAGAGCGGGAGGAAGAGAGAAGCACCCAGATAGAAGAGCTAGGAGAATTATCTTCTCAATTTTCAGATCTCTGCGGGAGCAAAGGGCGTAGGTCAAGCAAGCTCTCATAAACACAGGAGCAGACCACAGTGATCACTTTGACTTTGCCCGGATGGGAGACACCTGCACCCTATACTTGTCAGTCTTTAGTGAAGGTCTAACATAGGCGCAAGCCACAGCTCACAGGTAACAAAAAGCAGATATGAGACATCTGTTCTCATAGGTGCATGGCCCTTTACAGTCAGTCCTTGAGTTGGATTCTCAGCAAATAAACATATTGTTTGGTCCATGTAATATTTTTATGTTATTTGCTAACATAGTATCATCAAATTTCAGATTAAAATAATCAAACCTTTAGCCTCTTTTTTATTTTTTTCCATAAAAATATAACTATTAAATAACATGCACAGGGGCTGGGGATTTAGCTCAGCGGCAAAAGCGCCTGCCTGGCAAGCGCAAGGTCGTGAGTTCGGTTCCCGGTACTGGAGAAAAAAAATAAATAAATTAAAAAAATAAATAAATAAATAACATGCACAAATATCAGCTAGTCATTTATTAAACAGGTACGATTTAGAGCAAGAGTTAATGCAATACAAATCCTTAGGTGCAATTTAGTATCTTGTTCATGATATTTGAATAGCTTATAAAGAATCACTGATTAAACTGACCATCTTTTATTTTTCTTTCAAAATCCACTCCTCTTAGGCATACTCCAAGTTTATCCCCAGCATTTCAGAGCATACTACCTTTAGCGTCAGAGCCCTGAACTACTTACTTGACTGTGCATTTCCAAGGAGAGGACGGAGCTCCTGGAGGCAGGTGTGCTGGTGCCGGGCCTGTGCAGAGGTGTCTGTGGAAGCAGAAGCCTGTGGAGCTCCAGCTGTCGAGGTGCCCCGGAAGCCGGTGGGGCCTGAGGTGAATCCCACAGGGTGGGGGAGTCCCGGGCACCAGCTTCCTGCACACTCACGAGTTTCTCCACAGGCCCGGGCACTGCTTGGACCATTGCAACAAAATGCTCTAGACATTGATCTCTCTCTTACTTCCTATCACATCAATCCTCAGTAACCTCGCTTTTAATTTTTAATGATTTGCCATACAACCCCATCACACTTCCTTTTAAGCAAAAGTATAAACAAACTTTGCATTAAGTTTTTCATATTAAAAGTATCGCTTTTATAAATTAGCTTTTAATGTTCCCAGCCTTAATAACTTAACTTCAACAAAACCAGCGCTTCAGAATCTACCCTGCCTTTCTGGCCCAATGTGTCCAACAAAAAAGGCCAAGTCTTTTACCTAAATTTCCAAAGAAAACTACATCCAACTTTTATAAAAAAGTCCTTGCACTTTATTATGTGTGAATTAAGCTGGTTTTCTCTCACTTGCAAGCAAAAGTGAGGCCTCTTTTAAAAAAGAGGTCCCAGCCCCTGGCCTCCTTTTTAAAACGTCTGACCTTGCACTTTATTTATGTGTGTTCTCACGTGTGCTGCTTTATTGCACATGCCCACTATAGTAAGAATGAAAATAGAAATCGATGTAAAAATGCAAAAGTCCCTAAGCTTAATATGTACCTTTGCACTGAAAAACTTCTACATTCCATCCCATTAGCTGGGATTTCCAACTTGCAAGCTAAATTTAAAGTACTCCATTCTTTATACATTGGAACTTTTCTCTATCTGAATGGAAAACACCCAATATTTCATAATTCAAGAAAGCACTGTGGAAAGTTTGGTAAATTTTTATCGTAGACTTGTGATGGATTTTTACACTAGTCTTCCTTTTAAAATGTTTTGCAAGTTCAATCCCAGGTTTTAGATCTGAACTACTCCTGAATATTTAATCTAGATCATGTTATAGGGGAAAAGACTTTTCTCAGTATAATGCTAATTATTTTATTATAAAACAGAATACCAAATCTTAATTATAAAATTTTGCAAATTATATGATTTGCTTCTTGATACAAGGAAAAATATAACATAGTAATCACTTTTTCATAAACATTTCAGAGACTGATTGGAATATTCCTAAGTCTTTTACTTTTTTTTTTTTTTTCTGGTACCGGAAATTGAACTCACAACCTCACGCTTGCCAGGAAGGCGCTGGGCCGCTGAGCTAAATCCCCAGCCCCTGGCCTCTTTTTTAAAATGTCTGACCATAGGCTCTCCTTCCTGCAACAAGGAGGCAGCCTGAGCAGCACCTGTCTCTGTGGAGGTCCGCGCTCTGCCCTGAACACTACCTGTCTCTTCACCTTGGCTTTCCTGTTCACCTGGTGCAGCTGCAGCTCTCTGGCTGAAAAGTGTAGGTCAAAAGGCCAGCAGGAGATCAGTGTTAATAAGGTTACAGACTCACTGGCCCAAAACTGCGCAAGTTAGAACTATGCTAAATCAGCCCTTGTAAAGATCTTCCCTTTGGATGACTATGAACTGTCAGATCCCTGGGTAGAACACAAGCAAGTAGACCCTGATGGGCCAGCGGTGGGAGGATGTTTTCATGGCCTGACTTCTGGAGCCCACACGACCTCCTGAGGTTCTGTTGCACGTGGCAGATGCAATGCACAGCGGGGCTCTGTAGATGGCTGGCCTGATGGAGCGGGCTCCACTTGCGGGTGGCGGATGCCATCTGCTTTTCCTCCAGCCCCACAGAAGACCCTGAGGGTGAAGCTCCGAGAGAGGCAGCGTCACAGACCGAACTCTAGTTTCCTGTGCACATGTTGCTGCTCTCTTGCCTTCCTGTGTTACCTCTGACTTTCCAAACACTTTCCGTCTCTCAAGATCAGCTTGAAGCACTTCAAGCCATTATTTATCACTGTGTTTCACTGTTGAAGAACCCTAGAGCTCCTGCGGCTGGCAGCCCACAATTAACAATGGCGTTGTCTCTGGTTATAGATGATTCTCTGCCGACTCCGGATGTGAAATCCTGTTTCCTTAATGATGCTGTTGCTATCTCTAGCAGATCAGCATCTGCCCTGCTCAGTTCAGCCAGGGCAGAAGCACAGCTCTCAGTAATTTGCTCTGTGGTCCTCAATCCCCCAAATCCAGGGACCAAGGTTTGTCAGTCAAATCAATCAGTAGACAGAGAGACAGCATGCTACAGTAGAAAAATATCACTGAATTCATGGAAGGGGTTATGAGGGCCGGTGCTTCTACTACTTAACCAGATGTGGGCCTCTGCATGGCCACCACGCTCTGTGATGATATGCATCAGTTTCATCTTCATTGCAGATAGATCTTTTGCCAAAGGGAAGGGGACAAAGAGCGGAGAAAGGGGGAAGGAGAGGGAGGAGATGAAAGAAGAATTGAGACATTACGTACATGTACCAACTCACAAGAAATGTAATCATCACGTACCACAAACAGGTACTAGTAACACTTTTAAGAACTTTTAGTCTTGCCCTTATTTTGCTGTCCCTCCCTCCTTCTCTCCTTCTTCCTTTCCTGCCTTCCATTCTTTCTACATTCTTCTCTCTCTCCTCTCCTTCTCCTCTATCTGTCCCTCTCCCTCTCCCTCCGTCATTTCTACTTAGCCAGTGCTGTGGAGGAAAAACACCACAGCATTTAGATGCCAATAAAATAGGACTATAAATACAAGAGTAAAGGAAGAAATTCATGCTAAGACTTGACACAAAATCTGTTTGTTATTCATTCAATTATCCAGGGTCTTCTAATTTGCTTCACCTGACATCCTCCTGTCTTAGGTCTGCCAGGGAAATAATGCAAACTTTCTGGAAGTACAAAGCTAAAAGATCTTTGTCAAGTCAAATGCTCAGCAGTAGTGAAAATGGAGGTTAGTTTTTATAAAAACAAATGCTGAGAGCAAGAATTTAAATTTACTCTGTTGGAAATAAGAGATTCTCCTTTGCTCCCTTTTCTTAGAGGATTTGCTTTAGAAAACTTGGCAGTTGTAAGGGCTTTCTCCTCTCTCTGAAATGTATATAGATGCTCTTGAAAACTAGATTGGCTTTTGTCAGCTTTACGGCCCAGTAATATCTTTCTCAAGGACCTAAGAGCCAGCCTTGAAATGTAAGTATGAGGGGGACAGCAAGGCTATCGCCGGGCTTCTGTGCGGGGGGCTGGAGCCTCAGTTAGGTGGGCACCTTGCCCCACGTTGCGAAGCCATCTCTCATTACGAAAATACAAGAATTTGGTTCTCCTCTGGGTAAATTAACTACACAGGAGACTACAACTGCCAGGTCAATCTAGGATGAGCAATGAGAAATGAATGACACTGTCAAGCCCTGTACTGGGTGAGGAGTTACTGTTTCTGTCGAGAACCTGTGTGCAGCAGATTGCGTCTGCGTGCTTCTGAAAAAGGCAGAACTTTCCTTCTGTCCTTGCAACCCTCTTAGCGGTTGTCTGGGATGTGTAGCACATTCTGGTTTAATGCTTACTCAATAAAAGGACTGCTCTCTTTCTCTGCTCCTTTTGTAGAGGATGTCCGGTTGGGAGAATTGTTTTTACTATATTTCCCCAACAATCTCCACACGCAATCAGCATTTACCACTTTGAAAACACGTGCAAGTTGGAAGAGGTGGCTTCTCGGTCCCAAGTGTCTGCTACTGATATAAAGACGTCATGTTTATGAACCAGATGGAAGAATCAGCCTGCTCCCAGCGTTTCATCTCTTTGTCTTTTCTCTTATCCAAAAGTTAAGGGAAACCCTCACATTTCACAGCAGGAGTTCCACACAAGTCATCGTTGTAGAAGACAGCTAGAGAGAGCAGAGAAACCTTAATCCCTCCTGCTTTTCTGTCTCTCTTGAGAAATAAGGGACCACTGCAGGTTCGCTAGGTGTGTGCTGTGTGGTTGGGTGGGGGTAACCACACGCTGCCTGCTGGCCTCTTCTAGTGCATTTTTTTATTGTAAGAGAATTTTAAAAAGAAACAAAAACCAATAAAAATGATACAGAATTTCCAAACAAGATGATAGGAAATTACCAATGGTTTTGATATTGCATATTGTTTTCTTGAAAGTAGTTTTTCAGATTACCAGATTTCCTAGTGCATTTTATATGGGTCCTGTTTTCATTTTGTTTTATGTTCACTGCTGTGCTGAGACTCAAACCCACAGCCTCCTGCATGCTAGGCAAGTGCCGCACCACTGGGCCGTATCCCCACACCAAAGTTTCTGTCTCCTATTTTCATATTACGTCATGTTTGCAGTGCATAACAATTACACATTTCTCGCGGGGAATTGGTACATGTACATAACGCACCTTCATTCCTTTTTTACATCCCCTTAGCCTCCCCTTCTCTTGATCCCCTTCTGTTCTGCAAAAGATCCACTGTACTTCCCTTTTCCTATTATTTATCTTTTATCTTGCTCTTTATTTATATCTTAGGTTTCTCATATAAGAGAAATGATTGATATTTAAGAAGATTTTCCAAGCTGCACCCCAGTAACCTTCAATTCTTTTTGAACATTGAGAGGGTCTTGTCTGCTTTTCAAAACCCAGTTATTCAGCTGTTTTTGGATGTCATTTCCTTTTCAATTCCCTGAGTATTTGTAACTTAAAAGTGAAATAGTGCAATATATGCCTCTGCGGCTGTGAAAGTTAAACTCAGACTGACGGGTTCAGGATGGGAACTCTGCGTTCTCTTGTATAAGGGACATGTAAGTGAAATTAATGATAATAATTCTTCAGAACATGCTAGCAGTAGGTATGCTTTTTGAAGAATTAAATGTATACAAAGACGGCCTTTATTTCTTCACTGTGTGTTTTTAGTTGTCTTTAATATTATTGCTGTTTTATTCAGTTGGTACTATATCTCAATCATTTAAACATTGTCTTCTTTCTCTCTTTACTTTTCAATTACAAACCAAGAGATTGTTTTAGTGCACTGGACCAGAAGCTGCCATTTTTCTTAAGGTTTTCCAGAAAGGTAAAATGACCCATCACAGGCCACCAAAGCGGCTGTGGGGGTTGCTGTCTGCCACCTCGAGCAGAATGACTTGCCTCTCCCCAGCCAGTAAGTTTCACAGTGTGCAACGGCTCCACAAAGGGAACTCATAACACCAGGCTCTACTCTTTCAGAAAATTATTTTACGTTGGGAATTAAAACCACAGATCCCAGTTCACTGAAACATCTGCTGTTCATTGATAACACCATCTGTTATTTCAACTCCTCTCTCTGTTGTAGAAGCTTCTCGTAGTTGCTTCCCCGAAATTAATTACTCTGTAACAACTTGATTTCTGGAAGCACAGGCCAAATAAGGTAGCTATCCTGAAGGTTACTAATTCAGTCTTTGCCTGTGCTTGAATGAACATCCCTGTGTTATCACCTGGTCATGGTCTGAAGAATTGCAGCCCATTATATCTGGGGGAGAAAAGAGAGGGAGGGATGCATACTAATGCCCTAGCAAGTGGCTTGGGGAAAAAAATGTGTTTATCTGCATTTCACAAGCTCATGAACATGCATGATTTAATTTGAATAATTTATTTAGAGGGATGATTATGATAATACAGCCTGAGCTGCATCTGTCTTTGGAGCTTAAGGAGTGCTTGCAAGAGTAGTGATTGTTTTTTATATAGCCATACCCTTCACCTCCTTCAATTAGTAGCTTCTTCAATTATTGATCTCATCATTCAACTTGCAGCAGTGCCAGGAAGATCCAACGCTCTGGGAGCAGCTTAATCCACATGATGCAATGAAATGAGCAATGGATGGGGTCACCAACGAGCTAAATGACACTCGGCAAGTCACTTCATCACCCTGAATCTTGGTTTCTTCCTTGGTAAATAATTACCTGACTCCACAGCACTTAAATCGCAGAGGGACAGCAACACATGTGCAGTCAGCCATGAGTAGTAACACACATCACAAATTTCATCCTTTTACCTTTTCTTTACAGAATAGAATCTGATGACATCAAGGGGACTCTGTTCCAAATTTGGAGCACAGTGCTTAACCTATAAGAACGTGTGGTTTCCAGCATTCATGGTCGGGGTTAAATGGCTCCATCTCAGCTCACTTGCTATACATTTTTACACCCCGAACTCTCTACTCACAATACACACAACTGTTTTCAGCATCTGGCTGCACAGGGGCAGTGCAGGCCTGTTTGGCACAGTGGTCCTTCATCTTGGTGACTCATTACGTTTATGTGAGGTTCTTTATGCCAAGGACCTGGCCTCAAATGAACGGAACTCGGATAACATGGCCCAGGTAGCTGCATTTTGTGAAAGTGCATTAATTAACTCAAAGGAATAGTGAAAAATGGAAATCACTCAAAGGACACATCCCCAGCTTTGGAGCCAGACACCCTTGACCCTACCTCTTTCCTGATCCATGTGCCCTGAGCCCAGAGTCTCTGTATCTCAGTCTATAATTATAAAGTGCGAGAGGAGAACTGACAACTGCCAGAGCTGGTGATGAGATCCCTTATGCGAATTGTCTGACCCAGTAGGAGTTCAATAGATGATAAATACATGATAACTATTTCATATACATAAGTATATATACTTATATATGTTCTCGCCTCCTTCCTGTGATTATATGTTTGTGATTGTGTGCACATGTGTGTGTTTACAACTGGATTGGAAACTCTTTGAGAGCAGAGACTGTGGGTCAAGTTTCCCCGAAGTTCCTACAGCTCCCAGCACAGTACAGAGCACAGTAAGTGATTACCCAACCCTCTAACTATTCTTGATGCCTATACTAACGGAAATCTTGTTTCATTAAGTATATTTTAAGAAACCAAAGTGCATTCCAGAAAGTTCACCACAGTTTTGTATAAGATCCTAAGCATTTTCCCATCTGAGTCTAAGCCATGGGAAACATGTTCTATGATCAAGTCTTACTCATCAGCCTAGATACTGCACTGAAAGAGCAGTAATTTTTGCCTTGAGGCATTTCATTTGATACAGGACATTGAAAGGAAACTGTGCATAAATTGTAAATGTGCAGCGTCGTTTTCATTTCTGAAAGGACTAAGGTGCAGGTGTGACATTCTCAGACCTGGGCTACTGGAGAGGAGCCAGTGCAGTTCGGTGCTCCGGTGCATAAACATAGGAACTGAATGGACTCATGAAGGAGGATTGCACAGTGACACTGGAAACAAGGAAAGGAACCAAAAGGCATTCATCACTGTGTCAGAGCAGCAAGGAGCTACGTACCTGGTTCGAGCCCAGATGGGTCTTAAAAGTGGAGCAGAGCATCCATGGGGCAGGTGCTGCAAGGGGAGAGAAAGGAAGGCAGAAGGGCAGCGTTCTTTCTCAGTCACAGCACTGCATGAGCATCCTCACTTCTCTGTACCCTCTGGAACGCAACAGGCATGAGTTAGAGCAGACCAGCAGCCTGCAGTGCTCTCTGTGGTCAGCGAATTTAACGCACAAAGTATTTACGCACAGCACAGTGCAACCAAAGGGTTTTACTCCAATCGTAACCGGATTTAGCAGTTTCACTGTCTTCTGTGCCATCCGACTAACCTCGCATGATTTTTGAGTTTGCAAATTCTGAATTTAATCCTGTTTCCAGTCACAGAGGCCAACTGTGATCTATGTCACACACAGGAGCTGCTCCTCGTATTATTGGATATCCCAAGATTCAATGTGTTGTTAAGACGCTCCCCATACACACAAAGTCAACGCAATTCAGATCAGTGAAGGAAAATAATTGGTTCTTCTGGGACTCATCAATAGTTATAGGGTACCTAATAGGGTTGGGATGTGTGCCATGGGAGGGCATGAGGCTCAAGAGTCCGGGGAGTTGTTCAGACCATACTCCTGTAAGAAGTAAAACCCAAGTGGCCTAGAACTCAGGCAGGCAAGATAAAGGTTTATAACAGCCAACACTGGGGGTCAAGGAAGACTAAGGTCCCAAAGTCAAATTGAAACGCTAGTCAGCTGAACATGAAGATACTGGAAGAATCAGAGATTTAGAAGCCAGGTCAGCCTCTGTCAGAAGTCGCTGTCTATCCAGGTTAGGGATGACCCCAAGCACAGACCCCAGGTTGGGTATGTGTTTTACCTACAAGAGAAGGCCCATCGCCAGCTCAAATTTTAAATATGTTTCTAGTTTCAGGAAACTGATAGTCGTTCCATTCTCAGGTCCCAGCAATTAGTGAATTAAGTAGAACTGATCTGGAAAACAATATGGAAAGTCTTTTGGAAAGAAATAATTTGCTGAGCTGATGTCTTCCTCCTTAGTGGATTTCCATTAATATCTTATTACCCTGTAACTATTTTCATAATGCATCTTTAAAATTTGATTTTTATTCATAACTTTCATAATATGAAATCCATGACTAAAAGCACAGTTTTAATCCTTTTTGTATTTTTCCTGCTTTCCAAGTATTTGTAGTATAATGTGGATCAGTAATTTTTTGGCATATAATACCATAAAACTTTTCCCCTAGAAAATACCATCTTTATATTCATGAAGATAATATTTTTCTACAATAGTTTATGTTATATTGACATCAATATAGCAGCATATTTTCATATACATTAGCATAACATTCCTTTACACTAACATAATATTCAATTACATTTACCTAAGATACATTATCTAAGACAAAGTACAATTGCACACATTTCAATTCTTTCCAATTGTCTGATATTTTTAAAGCCTTCTTACTTCTGTGTAATTATTTCCTTAGTATAAATCTCATGCATTAGATTACTGAATCAGTGATTCTGAATACAAAACAAGATGTGCTAAGTTTACAAGGAATTTTCTCATAAGCTTTAGATTTTAATATTCACAGTTTCCAGGAAAGTAAGCTCACCCAAGTTATTTTACCAATTTTACAAGCACAAAAATAGAGACTTAGGCTAAGTGACTTACTCAAGCCAAGTGAAGAGCAGCAAATGCAACAGAAATGTTGTCTACTTTCCTAGGTTTTCTTCCTAAGTAAGACAACGTAAATGAGATTTTTGTTTGGTTGTCTCTTATGTTTTACTTGTCAGTCTATTTTCCCAAAATTTATGGGTTTTTTTCCACTTTTGTTATGTTTTGGAGGGAGAATATTAAAAGAGAGGGAAAGTTTTGTTTCTTGAATTTCAATGATCAGATCCATTTACAAATGACAAAAATGTGTGACAGAGCTAATTATTATTGAACCCTCTGCAGTAAGTGGTTTACAATTATGTTGCATGCTGTGGCCAGAACCCTACCGGTGTGCACCCTTTTAGGCTTGGAACGGCCCTGATAGGAACACATCCACCATGGAAGTGGGCAAATGTCAACTTCCTCCCACCCTAAAAACTAATAGTCAAACATTTACTGACAAACCACATAAAGTTAACTATTTAATTTAATAAGTATAAGAAATAAGCATATGTTTCTTCTGTAGCAACAACCTTCATTCACAGGTGAAAGTACTGAGGTCCAAAGAGGTCAAATCGTTCCCAGTACTGAGCAGCTGTGGAATTGTAGATTTAAAATCCAAACCAGGCAGTCTAAGGCCAAAATTAGCATTTACCCACCCAACACTACTGTTTCTTATTGATCCAAAACAGTACAGATGTCTATGGAATACTCAGAGTTGAAGAACAGATTCTGGGTTGTAGATTCTTATTTTGAACTTTTTTCCTATCCTCAACTTACTGTCGTCCGTCAATCCCACCGTGCATCGGTCAGCTTTCCTGCTGCCAGGACAACAATGCCTGGCAACACAACTTACACCAGAGAATGGTTTATTTGGTGCACAGTTTCAGAGGTTTCAGTCTCTGATTGCCTGGCTCCATTTCTAGGAGGCACAACAATATGGTCAAGGAACTTGTGCGGGCAAACACGCTCACTTCACAAAGGTGGAAAGCAGAGCATGGAAGAACTCCAGTTAAGTTTGGTGTCATAGTGCACACCTGTAATCTCAGCAGCCTGAGAGGCTGAGGCTGTGAGATCATAAGTTTGAGCCTAGCCTGGGCAATTTAGGAAGGAAAGAAGGAAGGGAGGGAGGAAGGAAGGAAGGAAGGAAGGAAGGAAGGAAGGAAGGAAGGAAGGAATGGAGGGAGGGAAAGGAGGAAGGAGGGAGGATGGAAGGAAAGAGAGAAGGAAGAAAGGAAGGATGGATGGAAGGGAGGGAGGGAAAGAAGGAAAGAAGGGAGGAAGGAAAAGAGGGAAGGAGGGAGGATGGAAGGAGAGAAGGAAGGAAGGAAGGAGGGAAGGAAGGAAGAGAGGGAGGGAGGAAGGAAGGGAAGGAGGAAAAGTTCATTTGCCTCACAGTTTGTGGAGGTTTCAGTCCATAGTCCGCTGGCTCCCAGGCAGGGAGGCCTGGGAGACAGGCACTGCAGAGGAGAAACTGTTCATGGCGGCCAGGAAGTAGCAAAGCAAGCAAGGGACCTCAGCAGCTTTGTCCTCCTTTATACTCTGCCTAAACTACTGGGCTTAGGGCGGTGCCAAACCAATCAGTGGACTGATTTAGCATCACACACCCTCAATCCCAGCATCACACACTCTAGACTCTGCCACACTTGCAAAAGCCCCGCCCATGACCACACAAGGCACTGGGAGGTACACGGAGACACCCACACCATAACACCTCTCAAGGAGTCTCTTATCTAATTGCAGGACAATAAAAAGATGAACGGACCCACACTGGGACTCTGAGGCAGGCTGATGGCTAAACAAAAAGGAAGACTTTTCCACTTTTTATGAATGAGTCGTGTGTTCTAAGGTCAGGAGTGTCTTGCATGAGGTGACCGACTAAGTGAATCAACAGCCCGAACAGCCCACTTGGTCCATTAGGTCTAACTGCTTTCTGTGATGGATGAGCGGGAAGCCTAAGGCTTGCACTTAGACACGCAACAGAGATGGATGCTCAGCCTGCTGGAGCAGTGAATCGTCCTGCAACTCCACCGTTGTATCTTCTAGTGAGCATCTATAACTCCTTCCTATGCATATATCATTTTTCTCCTCCCTTAAAAGTAGTAGACCTATTACTACTGTCACTCATCTGTGTCGTCTCTGACATGTCACTTCTTCAAGTGCATAAGCATCCTGCCCTTACTGTAGGTGATTTACATAACTATATTATTAGCACTGCAGAAGCAGAGCAACATAAAGATGCAAGCCACCAAGGAAAAGTGCACCTAATAAAAGGGAGCTGTTTCAATCGGTTATTTGCAGGGTGAAAGCAAATATGTTTAGAGTGTCAATGCAGGAATCATAGGAAGAGGGCAAGCATTTCTGGGACCATAGGAGTTGCCTGTCAATCATGTATGATGGAGTGATGCTCTTGTCCCTTGCTGGAATCTTGGATTTTGGAAACGAGCTTAATAACTACAAATGAATATTACTTTTGAGATAACTCCTAAGAAATTTGTATAATTAAAATCATTTGATATATTTAAACATGTTACTGCTTTTAAAGTTTACGGATATAAAGAATCTAAGGAATATGTCCTCTGAGAAATGGTGTAATGTTTCAAGGTCAAACAACTCTCCAATAGCAGAACTGAGGCTTTCTGACCAGAAGTCTAATCATTTCCTATTCTTTCACTACCACACTCTGTCTCTGAATACAGGTGCACTACTTAAAGAGCATCAAATAATCAAACTCCAAAGCATTGGGCTTTAGGAAAATAGGTGCGCTCATTCTTGATTTTTTTCTTTATTTACCACCCTTGCCACATCCATTAACTTTTAAAAAATAATCAGAGGACAACTTTTCGCTGAAATATTCCTAGGTGTGTAACTTGGAATGGAATTTGTGGATCATTCATGCAACTTCTACCCAATATCTCTTCAATTATCTCTGACAAATTCTCACCCTTCTCTTAGTAAATATTTCTGAATTTGAATTGATCTATTATACCTTTGAGAAAGTTTGACTCTAGGAATTGTTTTTCCTAATGTAAGCCAAAAATTAGTCTTTGTCTATCTTGATTTAATCTACAGTTCCACAAAAGTCTACTTATACAATATCAGAAAAAAATGAGTAGGTGATTTCAACCTTCACTCCAGCATATGTGAAAAGCTCTTAGATGCCAGAATTCCATCATCTAATCCCTCCTAAAGATTTTTCTTAAATACACCAAAATACTTTCCCTTAAATTCCCCAAAGAATTATAGGAGATAGGGTCCAAGTTTTGAACTAAGCTGTATATTTTTAGTCTGTCACTTACCTGGTCAGTAAATGTGAAGAACCTTAAGATTCTTCAAAATGTGCTAAGTCACAACCTTTTCCAGCAATGCCTGTGCTTGGGGGAGAATAGTAGTGAAAGTTACTTTAAATCAAGTTTTATTTTATGCAGCCCTTTGGGAGACATTTGGTGAGGGCAAAGGATTTCTCTTTGTTTAATGATCATGGCAATTTATTTATTGGAGAGAGATATAGAAAATTAGTCAAGTGTCTGGAATAGATGTCGGGAAAACTATGTTGCCCAGCACACAAAATTGGGGCAATATCCGTCAATAAAGAAACTGTTATACTTTAAAAAGGCCAAAGTTTCAAGGTTAGTGAGTAGAATCAAATTAATGAATTTAATAAATGTGGAAAAAATCTGCACACAATATCAAGTTCCTGTGGAAAAAGCCAGAAATATGGGAGGAAAATGTGGCAGAATTCCTGTACTGGAGGCACCAAAAGGGTGGTAGGAAGTAGACTTGGGTTCTGACTTACAATCAACTATAGCACTTCTTTCTCAGTGACTCTGAGGACCTCTCCCTCTGAAAGTAATAGTATAGCAAAAAGCCACATGTTTATATAGTAAAGAGGGACTTCAGAGTCCACATTTGATAGAGCAAAACTTTAGTTTGCTCATGTTGAGGAATGTGTGGGAAAAGTTTGACAATTTTTCCTTGATCTGCATTACCTGTCACATCACCTGATGCCACCGCAGCGTAAAGGAAGTCACAGATCAATCAGCCTTCTAAAGCTGAAGGTCCATGGAGGAGTAACAGAGAAGAAATTTCTTGTATTACAACTCCAGGTTAAGAACTCTTGGGCTTGAAATGGCTGAATAAGAAGAAATACCTGGATGCTTCGTGCAGACTGACCATGGTAAGGTAACTCAGTGGAGATGTTTGACCACTAGAGAAAAGGAAAACTAAAGCAAAAAAAAAAATGTTTACTGATTCCTCTTTTCAAAGACAAATCAACATTGTGTTGTAAGCTCTTTGCTTGTTTAGTTATACAAAATTTAAAATGTACTGTATCAGGTATTCATAACCTGATTCCCCACTTAATACATCATTTATAACTTCCCATGTCATTAAATATCCTTTTAAAATGTGATTTTCCGCACCAAATTGCATTATTCCTGCAATTTGTTTCGTGGACTTCCTACTCTTGGATTTTATGTGACTTCCTATTATTATCTTTGTTTGTAAAAATTCATGTGCATCTGTAACTATTTTTTAGGATAAATCCCTACAGGAATAAATACTGGATAAAAAAGGATGAACACTTTTAGCTTTGTATACTTACTGCCAAATGACTATTTCCAGAATACCAAGCTGTGTATTAACATTTTTTAAAAATGGAAACTTGATAGGTTAAAAACAGCATTTGGTATGTTTCTCTTCTGATTACCAGTGAGTGTGGCCATATAATGGGCCCATTTGGACGTTTCCTAAGATGTCCGTTCTTGCTCCACGGAGCAATTATTTTATCAATGGACTTCAGCCCACAGATACAGCTCCAGCTTTCCTCTCCAGTCAGTGGCAATGCTGGTGGATAAAACTTGGAGCTCGAACAAAATCACCAACAATCCTAATAATAGTTTACTATGTAATACAGGCAAGTAATTCTTCTCTAAATCCTATATTCCTTATCAGAATATTATAATCTAAATCCTATGTTCTGCATAATCTTATACTCTGGAATAAGATAATCCTATTCTAATCTGAGTGCTATGCTCTGTATCTATAAGATGAATTTAGAATGACTAAGTGAGTGATCCAAATCCTCTTAGGCCTCAACGTCCTTCACATCTTCATTCTAGCCCTTAAAAGTGGCATTTTGGTGTTTTGCCTTGCCTCTCATAGTTTTGAAAGCTCCTAAAATGGAAAGAAGTTTACAATTCCAGAAAAAGATAAATAAATGCTTAAGAGTTAGTGGGCACTTTCCATATGCCAAGCATTTCACTGAGAATTCCATATACATTATCTTCAAATGTGACACAGAGATCCTGTGAACTTTGTAGATGATCATTTTCTTGGATGGATAAATCAAGTCTAAGAGAATTTTCCATAATCTGCTCAAATTCTCATAATAGACTTGGCCCCCAAATACTGGTTAGCTGATGTCACTTGGCATATGCTTTGAATAGCTTGAAATCCATGCCTGATTTAAATCATCACACAACAACTTCTCAAATTCAAATGTGTATGTAATGCCAGGTTAAGCTCCCTCTGATATTTGGGATCTCCTTAGGCTCTTTCATCCCACTATCGTACTGATATGAAATCCAGAAATGCAAATTAAACTTTATATTGGTCTCAAAGAGAGTTAATTACCAACTGAAAAACAAAAAGAGGAATTTCTTGCAAAAATGTGTCAAATATGATAAGTTTCCGACATCAGTTTTTACTAAAAATTTAAAACTATGGAATACCTTAAAAATAATTTTCAAACTTCTCATGAATACTAAGACTGAGATGACAATGGGGAAATTCATAAAATCTAAATCTTTTGATTTTTCCTCTAGTGCTTTCTCTGCGAAAACATTTTTCAACTTGTGACAAATGATGAATATTGTTGGAATAAGGAGATAAATACACAAGAGCAAAGGGATGTATCACAAAGACTTTGCACTTAGATTATAATAGCATGAAATCGCAAAAACCTAACTTTCAATCAACAGGACATTTGATAAACAAGGGTGGTATACAAAACTCCTGAATCTTACCCTGCCATTTAAAATGATGACAGATAGCTCTGTTTATTGTTCTAGAAAGATAAGCATGATGAAGTATTGTTTGGGAGGAAAAAAACATATTACAAAACAGCATGGGTAACAGTTATATGAAATTGCACACTTACATCCATAGATAGTGTGAATTTGCTGGATTGTAAGATTATGATCTTTTACTTTTGCCTATGACCTTGATTCAATACTCTTTAAATTGTTTGACATAATAATGTGCTCTTGAAAGCAAACTGCTTTAAACTAAAGTAGTTGTGAACAATCTTGCATACCACTGTAAATGACACAGTGCTTTTCAAACTTTAATCACCTGGGGAATCTTCATAAGATGAAGATCTTGATGAAGCAGGTATAGGAGGGGGCCAGAGAATTTGTGTTTTTCCCAGGCTCCAGAGTACTCCAGTGTGGCTGAATGGAGGATGTTTTGTATTCGAAGGCTCTAACTGCTTTTGCTAATTATACCGTCAGGTGTTTTCCTCACACACTTCTTACGCAGTTCCTAGCAACTGTGGCCTGGAATTGTTTTCCCTTGTTTATTAGCACTGTACTGATTTCCAGGTAAACAGAACCCTGGAGTTTTCTTATTTTTCTTGCAGTTAATAAACATAAACACTTGGGGGCACTATCTTAAATGGCATAACACATTACAGAACTTGAAATATTACTCAACAGTTCTCTCTCGCATCAGATCATTTTTATCTTGCTAATTTTGACTCCGGATGTAATAATGGCATTGATTGTTTAAATGTTAAGCAGTTGGGGAGTAATTATGATTTAGAGAAAAATAGTAATTGACTTACTATTGTAAGTGAAAATAGTAAGTGAAATAGTAATTTCACTTACTCAGTAAGTGAAATGAGGCTGTAATTTGAATGCTAATTTTCAACACATTTCTTTAATGTATTTTCATGAGGAAAGTTTAAAATAAACCATTTAAAGAATGACTGGGTGTGTGATAGCCTAAAATGTATGTAAGCAAGGAAGATAAAATTAGGGAAAGAAAAATGGGTGAAATAAAATCTCTTCAGTATTATACAGTGGTCCCTAACATCAAAGTAAAATATGACTGCTGCTATTATAAGTGTACAGTGTTTACTAAGTCATTACTAAGTACCAAGTCAATTTATATCTGTTAGCTTGATTGATATCTTCTTTGTTAAGGAAGCTGAGAAACTTGTCCTAAGTACATATCTATAATGACAGTCAGTATTTTAATTTCCAAAATGTGATAAACAAAGATGTGAATGTTTAAATTTTTTAAAATATATTACAGTAAAAGACACATTGCCACTAATTCCCCTCAAAATACCTCCCTTACTTTAACATGGTTAGCCTTTCAATTTTGTCACTTTTTGAAGCAGTTCTGAAAGGCGTTTTACAGTACGAACTTCGAGTGAGGGCAAACCAAACAAGCACTGGGCAGAATGTCTCAAAGTGTGACAGAAAATGCCCCCTAGCCCATATACTTCAGTTTGTTAGTTTCCCAGGTAACAGTTCCAGTTCCAGTTCCTGTTATTTTTGTTTCTTAAAGATGGCTGGTCACTGGGATACATAGCTGGTCACCATGATGCATATTGCAAGAACCAATCACCAACTGACAAACCATTCTGCCTCTGTACTTCCCACTTGCTTATCCCATATAAGCCCTAACCCACCAGAGATTAGGGTCTGGTATTTTGAGTATAATGCCAATCAGTGCTCACTGATGTAAAATAATTCTGCCTCCAAATCCTGGGTGTCATTTCTGTGTTTCTACTTGCCATTGCAAAATCTCATCACAACTCAGAGGAGGGGCTGGGGATTTAGTTCAGCGGCACAGCACTTGCCTGGCAAGAGCAAGGTCATGAGTTTGATTCCTGGTACCAGAAAAAAAAACAAAAACAAAAAAAGCTCAGAGGAAACATGTAGGGCACAGGGCCTAGAATGACTCCAGGGCTTCTGAGCACTGTACATGAAAGACTCAATCAGAAAATGATATTTTTATTCCCTCATTTGAATCTGATGCTGTTTGTAGGGTCAATCAGAAAAGCTCTATTTTCTTTTTTTTTTATTTTAAAGAGGGAAAAACAATAAAAACAATGGTACAGAATTTCAAAACAAGATAGTACGAAGTTAACAGTGGTTAATGTATTGCACATTGTTATCTTCAAAGTACTTGCTCAGATTGCAAGATATAGGTATCAAAAATTGATCAGAAAATATAATCACAAACCATTCTTTTCAATGAAGTAATAGAAATTAGTAGTATAATTATCTTAGCTATGTTTTGCATATATATATACACAAGATGAACTATATATAAATTTATAATATATAATTTTAACATTAGAATGTATGGAGCTGCTAGTCTATAAATACAAATAGTAATTTTTGGCATCATCTTTAAGTCCTCCTTCAAAAAACAAATATATGCAAACTTTGAGTGTTCTATCACAGTTTTCCTTGAAATAATAACACTTTTACACTTTCACACTCTCAAAGCTCATTTATTTTACCTTCCTTTAAAGTTATCATGGCAGAATAGCAATGTTGTTACAAAATTTAATATCTCTAAAAATGACATACATTTTTCTTACATTTAAATATTCTATTCTGAGGGAAAATAAAGTGTGGGTTAAGTATGGCCACTGTATATAATAATTCCCTTCCAAGTAATAATGAAATGAGTACTGAGTTATAAGGTATTAGCAGAAACTGTTTGCCTAGAATTTACTTTTCATGTGGACAGTATTGTAGCTTACTACAAATGATTTATCTACAATTAAAACATAAGCGTGTGCCAGGCATGGCAGCACATGCCTGTTGCACTTGGGAGACTGAGAAAGGAGGATTACTGGTGAGTTCAAAGCCAGACTAGGTTACATAGTGAGTTCAAGGGAATCCTGAATTACATAGCAAGACCTTGTCTCAAGAAAACAAAAAGGAGACTATAAAGAACATTCCATTTTCAGGAATGAAACAGATTGTCAGAATTTTGTGATTAAAAATTTTTGTGATTTGATTTTAATGGAGTATGAATTTGGATAATGCCTATTTCTCTTAACTTGGATTCATTTCTGGATTGTTTGTAATAGGCTATCTCATAGGGGATCTGAAGTGAAAAGAGATCAGCCTTCACTGGTAACATAACTGAGCCTTGAGCGATTTCAATTCCTGATTGGATTAGTGATCAGTTATTTCTAGAGCCCTGTTAGAGTAGCTGCCTGCTGAAAGAAAACAAATGTACTTTGGATGATGACAGCTTGAATCTAGAGATTCAAATTATGTCCACTTTTTTTTTTTAAGGAACATGCAGTGTTCAGCATTCAGTCAAAAGTAATGAGACATTCCATGAGACAAGACAGTAAGATTGAAAAAACACTGAACAAAATAATAATATACTGTAAACACTTACATAGGATTTAGCTAATGGCAAAGTCATACATGGCTGTGCTTAATCTACTTAAAATATTTAGTATTTCGGCAGAGAATTGGAAACTTTCTTGTTTTCTTCATTGTTTTTTTTTTTGTTTGTTTGTTTGTTTGTTTGGTACTGGATATTAAACCCAGGGCCTTCCCCGAGCTGATTGGAAACCCTTAAAAAAAAATTTTTTTTTAATTTTTGAGACCGGGTCTCAGTAATTTGCTAAGTAACCAGGCTAGTCTTGAACTTGTGGAACTCCTGCTTGAGACTCTGGAGTAGCTAGTATTATAGATGTGTACCACCACCCTGAGCCAAAAATTGGAAATTTACAATTTACAAAGTAAACTAAATTCAAGAACTGAAAAATAAGGCCTGGGGATTTAGCTCAGCGGCACAGCGCCTGCCTGGCAAGCACAAGGTCGTGAGTTT
>NW_004955485.1:1772439-1774635 GCF_000276665.1 Chinchilla lanigera | reverse complement strand
TTATAATATATAATATATATACATTCTTTTCCATTAACCATGGTTAATTTCCTACAACTTTGTCTGTAACTCTGATGTTTGCATTGTTCTTATGCTGTTTTGAAAATGGATGCCTGTTTGTTAATATGTTTTCCTTCCTTTGTTTCTTAAAATAAAATAAAAAAATAAAAATAAAAAACCAAAAACACTTAATCTACTGGAAGAGAAATTAGGTAGAAATCTTAAAGATATAGGTACAGGCAGAGACTTCATGAACAAAACTCAGACTACATGGGAAATACTACAAAGAAACAAGTGGGATCTCACCTTACTAAAAGGCTTTTGCACAACAACAACAAAAAAATTACCACCAGTGTGAAAAACACCCCACAGAGTTGGAAAAAAGTTATAGCCAGTTGTCCCTCAGACAAAGAACTTATATCTAGAATATATAAAGAACTGAAAAAAATCAAGCCCCCCAAATTTAATGACCAAATCCAAAATGGGCATCTGGGACAAATACACACTTCTCAGATGAAGGAATACAAATGGCAAATAAATGCAAAAGAAAATGTTCAACAACATTGGTCATTCAAGAACAAATAAAAACAACACCAAGATTCCATCTCACCCCAGAAAGAGTGGCTATCATCAGAAATCAACCAATAACTAAGACTGAAGGGGCTGTGGGGTAAAAAGAAACCCTTCTCCCCTGTTGGCAAGTGTACACTGGTGCAACCAATGTGGAAATCAGTGTGGAGATTCCTTTAAACCACGATTAGAGGTCCCATTTGACCCAGCTGTTCCTCTTCTGGGTATCTTTCTGGAAGAATTAAAAACATCATACCACAGCATTATATGTGCACCCATATTTATAGCTGCACAATTTGTAATAACTAAAGCTTGGAAACAACCCAAATGCTCATCAACTGAGGAATCAATAAAAAAAGTGTGGTTTTTTTTTATATATATAATGGGGTACTACTCACCCATAAAGAAGGGTAAACTTGAGACTTGCATAGGTAAATGGACGTATTGAGACTGTACTCATAGGTGAAATAAATCAGCCCACATGTGTAAACATTGTATAGTCTCACTAGTGTGAAAAGTTGAACCAGTAAATAGGATTCAAAATATACAAAGGATATTGTGAATTTGGAAGAATCTGTTCAAAAGAAAAGGGAAACTATGATGTGGGAAATAGGAAAGGAAGGAAGGGAAAAGGAAACATATGTATATGATAGTTACGATAGTTATACTACTAGTTTCTCTTCATTGAAAAGAAAGTTTTGTGCTATATTGTTTGCATAATATCTCATTCTTATATCTTGTACTTTGACTAACTACTTTGAAGACAACAATACACAGTGTATTAATTATTGTTATTCTCCTATTATCTTGTTTTGAAATTCTGTTTTACAGAATTTCTTTTTCGTTTACAAAAACAAATACCAAAAGCCAAACAAAGTAACCATCTTTGGATTAAATCTCAGGCCTATCTTTCAAAAACACGGAGCCTCTCATTCTGCCACGCTGCATCCAACTTTAAACAAATAAGTGTATTTTAAATGTAACAGTAATTCTGCCTCCTTTAAAGATCAAAGTATATTGAAAATTGGAAATGTGAAAAAAACAAGGCAAAATATTATTTATCTGAAACGTATGTAATTAATATCTATATTAGATAATTACACAGCCTATGTGCTGTAATATAATATAGTGTAATATAGTATCCTAACTATGCAAAAGCAAAAGATTTGATTGCAAAAAACTAATATTTAGGATTTTGTTCCAATTTTCCTTCTTTTAAAGCTATTAATGTCAGGAATAAGGGGAAATTGGAGATTTCTCATATTCCAAGTTTGCCTTTAGGTATAAGTTCATCTTCATGTAGAATAATTTTACCACTTGTCTTTCCTCAGTTGCTGCACCTATACAGAGTATGGGCCATTCCACCCCAGAATATAAGAGGATTAAGAGCTTTATAAGAGAAGACACTATGTCTTCACATCTGTACCTCTTCAGATCTGAATGTAGGGATGATGCACAAAAAATTGACTGGCTGTGTGTTGAGTAAATGCTCTATTGCTTCCAGGAGTCCTTATGCCCTAATGATAACTTCCTCTCTTGCATGAGACTTTTTATTTCCAAAAGCCTTTTTATTTCCTTTTTATTCCCATACACATCTGACTGAAATTTAAAATATCCATATCTCTC